>NC_135083.1:14265000-14575000 GCF_051107435.1 Chaetodon auriga | reverse complement strand
GGCAACACAGACAAACAAGAACAGGAGCAAAGAGAGAGAGAAGTGACAGAACACAGTAGAGACACATGAAGATGTATTTGAAGTTACATCATTTTACTTTGAATCGTTTAATTATTTTAATTCCAAGGCAAGTGAAGATAAGACTTTCATCTGACCAAGTCTTTAAACATAAATATCAACAAAAGCAACAATTGTTACTACTGTGATGAAATGCTGCATTTGATGTTATTTTTTGTTGTCTTTGGCGCTCACTGCATGGTCTTGTGGTGTTTCTGCAACTTTGGACTTTTATTTTGAAATTCTCCGATATGATGTCGGTGGCAGCATTAAGCCTTTTGGTCTTGTCGTACCTTCCTGTTCTCTCTTGTGCTCCTGATGATGAAGATGAGAAGGAGGGGGAGGCGGGGGAGGCGGGGGAGGTGGATGGAGAAGGGGTTCTGTAGGAGGAGGAGGAGGAAGAGGAGAAGGAGAAGGAGAAGGAGGAGGAGGAGGAGGAAGAACATGACAGTAAGAAGAAGGAAGTGCACCTGGAGGTGGAGGGAAAGGGGGAGGTGGGAGAAGAGGGGAGAGGGGAGTGGGAGGAAGAGGAGATGACAAAGGAACAGCAGGAGGAGGGAGAGGAAAATGAGAAGGAAAAAATGCAGGAGATGGGGGAGGATAGGGAGGCCAACAGGGGGAGGGAGGAGGCGGAAGCAGTGGAGAGAGGGGAGGGTGAAAGAGAGGAGAAGGAGGAGGAGGGAAATTAAGAGATGGAGATGAGGACAGAAGAGAGTGAGGAGGAGGAGGAAGAGGAGGTGGAGGAGAGGATGGACTCTTACTATCAGAGAGGGAGGTAACTTTCTTTGATCTTCTGTCGACCATAAAGAGATCCTGAGAGAGAGAAGGAGAGAGTGACGTGTGACGACTGATGAGCAAAAATAAAAATGATCTACAAAATGTTAGAAAAACTGTGTCATAGGTATTTTTTATTTAAAATTAATTTCTGGCTTGTAGTTAAACAATCAGATTGCTACCTCTCTCATGTCTGTATATAAATTATGCAGTTAGAGCCAGGAGTTGATTAGCTTAGCTTAGCATGTGGTGGTTACCTTCCAGTTTCTGCGGGCGCTGCTGAACACCACTCTCTGACTGTCTGCAGACCAGCAGCAGGACGGCAAAGCTTCATAAACACCTGCAAACTCACCTGAAACAGAGACATGGAGAGAATTCACGTTTTACCTTTACATTTGGATTTTTTTTTTAGCTTTGGTCCTCCACCGAGCACCCTCACTCTCACCATGTTAGCTTTTATCCTGCTACCCCTGACAGTCACTACAAAAACTGGACATTAATAAACTGAACAAGGATTGCATTTCTAATTAAAGTCATTTTAGAATATCACCTGTATCAACGCTAACTCTGGGATGACTGTATTTCAGTAACGCCACAGAGAAAATATACAAAATATATACACTATGTCATCAACCTCATGGTGGTACGAGAGCAGGATCACCAAAGTCAGTGCATTCATCCTCTGGGGATCATGATTGTGTGTTCAAAAAACACTGCAGACACTGCAGTAGTAACCTACCAGTCTGTGGTCTGCTGACAACGTCCAACAGTGTGGATGTCTTCCTACTCTTCAGGTCCAACTGTGGAGGATCAACAGTCACTGTTAACAGAAGAAACACAAAACACAGAGACAGACACACACACACAGAGACACACACACAGTACCTGCTGCAGACTGAGGCACTGGTTGTGAGGACCAAAGACTCGACCCTGGAGGTAGATCAGTGTGGACCCGTCTGGACTCAGCCTGGGACAGGACACCGACAGGTTGTCCCCAGACAGACACTCTGGATTGGAGGGAGGAGGACGTACAGGGATCAGAGAGCGAGTGAGTTTAGTTCATCAGCAAAGACACAAATACGACGCGCTCACCACAGTTTCCATCCAGGTCGAGCTTGAATAACGCTGATCTGAAACAGAATTTTAGGAGAAAAGAATCTGTAATTTCCACTGTTTACTCCGAGGCCTGCTGTAAACAAACTGCACTTTTACATGGCTGAACGTCTTCTTGATGTCTGGAAACAGAAACAAGGTTGAACATTGTTTCTGCTTTTTCTGATCTTTCAGTTCCAATTCAGCACAACAAAATTACCTCCCGTGCTACCAGCATACTGCTATAACAAAAACTGTCTGATGGTGAATAAATATGATAATTTGCTTTAATGTGCATGTCTCTCTTTTTTCCTCACAGTTTCCTTTTCATCACTTACCCAAATCGAAACCTGTGATTTTCAGCTCTATAAATAAATTGCTTTTGACATTGTTTCTTTTTCTTTTTTTTTGCAGTTTTTCATGCTGACTCACTCACTCAAACAGAGCAGCTATCAAACCTGCGGTTGGAGCAGAACTTCAGTCCAAGTCTGAAGGGTTCGTGGTACCAACCAACGAAAACCACCGACTGGCTGCCAGGAGCCCACAGAGCCTGCAGGACCACACACACACACACAGAAAACTATGTGTAAAAAGCCAAAGAGGACGTGCTACTGTTAGTGTGTGTCAACATGATTAAACACACACTGAGACTCAAGTGGGTTTCACACTTGACCTCCAAACACTAATAAAAACATCTAAATCCAGTCAGGTGACCTGTCCAGGTGAAACATCAGGCGGGACGCCCTGCAGCACACTGACGGAGCCGCTGTGCAGACTGACCACACAAATCACTGGAACGCTCTTATTGGTCAGAGCTTCACCCCAGTCTTCACAGTACACACTCCTGTCCTGTTTGAGCACAACACACACACACGCACACACACACACACACACACACACACACACACACACACACACACACCAGCAAAATAAAACAAAAATACTTCTGTGTAGTTACTGACAATGAAATCTGCTTCATGTTTGCATGTGCGTGTGTGCGCGTGTGTGTGTGTGTGTGTGTGTGTGTGTGTGTGTGTGTGTGTGTGTGTGTGTGTGTGTGTGTGTGATACCTTCCCACATGCAGATTCCCCATCACATGTTTCTATTGATGTCTTCTTGCTCTTCTCAGCTACATACAACAGTTTGCTCTCACACTCTGACCATGACAGACAGCCAAACTGGGCTGGAAACACACACAAACAAACAAACAAACACACACACACACACCCAAGCTTATATAAACACATTAACAGACGACAGTACCAGGGCACAATAGCTCACATATGTCTCAGAAGTGGAAAACACTGTGCACAGTAGGTTGATGTGACTGGGTCAGTGATGCTGATCTTGCTGAAACAAGCTAAAACGTGAAACATGTGTCTTACTGTCGTCGTACACTCTGCCGTGTTTGTTGAGACCAGTCAGGTTGAGGCATTTCCTGAGGCCGTGGAGGTCCCATATCTGAACAACAGCCACCATAAACAACAACAGTCGGTCAAAAGGGTCAAACATGGATCTCACAGAGGACGCTGCGCTCTGTTTTTCCCACCTCGAGGAGCTGGTGGCCACCTGTTTCCCTGACAACGGCCCTCAGGCCTCGGATGGGGGAGAGTCCACTGAGTAACCTGCAGAGCAGAGAAGAAGTAAAGACTCTGGATGCTTCACCGCACCCTCTGGTTAAATGCTCAATAGGCTGTTGCAAGTGTCACCACACCAGTCTCGTATGCAGGCAGCTGAAACACAGTCTGAGCATTCATTTACATTCAAAGCTGTAATAAATCTCCTTTTTAGAGATCCAAGTGAAATGTCAGAGGATTTGATAAAAGCTGAGCATTCTGTTAAATGTAAGGGGTGTTGTTATTGAATTTCGTGAATGTGTGTGTATGTGTGTACTCACTCTCCAGACACAGGTGCACAGGGTCCTGGTGGGAGGACAGTCCTGATTGTCTTGTGGTCGTTGCTGTCTGTGATCAGAGTCCACTGCTGTGAGAAGTAAAGTCTGGAGCCTCGGACCAGATCCCTCTGACTCCACTCTGGATGTGGCCACAGTTAGAAGTTGGACAAAGTTGGGTTAAATGAGAGACGCTCAGTTATTTCCATCTAAGCTTCGTGGTTTAAAGGATCATTAGCTGATCACAGATACAGGACGTTTGTGTCGGTCGAAAGTTATTATTATGAATAATTAAACTTCCAGTTTGCTGTTACTGTCATCTTTCATTATGCTTATTGTTCAACTTTAAAATATCTTGCTTTAGACGTATCAATATGACAACTTTAATAGCTTCAAGATTGCAAAAATACTTATGTCATAGTGACATCTAATATTTTACTGTATTTATTTTAAGTCAAAGCCATTTAAACAGCCACTTGAATGATACAAGTGTCCTCTCCTCAACCCACAATCCAATGTACTGCGCAATATCCAATAAACAGCAGTCAGGTTGAACAGTATTCCTCCAGACAAACAGATGGGTTTACTCTGTAAACCTTTCTAAACCCTTAAGACAAGATCATTGGTGTCAGTCCCAGAGCGCCTTTGACCAGCAGGTTGTCACGAAATCCAAAAAGTCATTCCCAGAGGGATTTAGTTTTGTTTTGTTTTGGGGGGTTTTTTCCCATGCTGGCGGGTTGAAATCTAAGCACGTGAGGATCTCTTTCATTTTCTGCAGTATTTACCTGTTGGTTCAGGTTAGATATCTGAACAGGTCAGACTGTCATCAAACCTGATCTGCACATTCATTGTCCGAGAGGATGACTTCCAATGACTCTGACCATTCATCATTTCGGGTTTTCAGGTCAAGTCTTCACATGGAATGGACGGATTAACAAATTCACACATTCATAAACAAATGGAAATATGTGCAGGAGGTTTACTGTGTACACTCATATCTGCCAGATGATGAGATTTTCATTTTGGACATTGTGAATTTTCCTCTTGTGCCAACATCAGTCCAAAGCGTCGGCTTTGCACACAGGACATCTGTTGGGCAAACTGGCATCCAACCTGATATCGATGCCTCCGAGGCCTTTCCTTAAGAGCCACCCTCAGGACACTGCTGGGGAAGCTAAAAGAACAGGACTGTGTTCTGTGTTTATTTCAATGTTTTTATGTGGTTTTTGTGTGGTGTAAAGGACTTTGCAGATTGTGGGGATCCTTCTGTAATTACCTGCATTTAAAAGAGTTACTTCCTACCTAGAAACGTGTATGGTAGATCTCACAGTATAAAAAGATAATACAGACCCTGAATTAGAGAAGTTAGGCCCATGTTTTTTCTTCATTCCTCAGTTTAAAACGTAATCACTTCATTCTTCAACAGTCCCTGTGAGACTGGTTTTGAAAGTTATCGCTCCTTCACTACAAATCATGTGTTCTTATATCACTGCTGATCATTTAACTAATTATCTTGTAGTTTCAGATTTCTGAATGTTTCTTACATATTTTTTGTTTTTCCAATCATTTCCAGAAAAGTAAGCAATAAATTAGCAGACAGATGTAGTTGTGAGTTGAGGAATGCACCCACTGATCTTCCATCATTGTGCTGATGAGGAACACTGTCAAAACTTGTTTTGCAAATGGTTTGCAAAATCACGAACAATACTTGGGTTAAGGTTGGGATAAGTCTCCGGGAAATGAATGTAAGTAATGTCCCAAAAGTGATGGAAACACGGCTGTTTGCGTGTGCGCGTGTGCGTGTCCCCAGCTCACCTGCAGCCACTGTGTAGATCCGGATCTCTGGGAGCTGCTCCTCACTCACACGGGCAGAAACAGGCGTCGGGAGGCCGCTGACCTCTCCGTACACCCCGGTGATTTGTCCGGGGTCCATCGGTGTCTGCTGCCGAGCGCACACGGAGCTCTCATTTAAGTCACCAACCTGTCACAGCTGAACGGTCACCAGCGAGAGAGACACAAGCGCAGACTCATGTGTCAAACACAGGCGCTAAACCCGTTAAAAGCCGCTCGGAGGGTCACAGAAGTCGTCAAGGCTCGGTTTTACGGCAGCTCCGTTCATGAATTTATCAACAATAGACTGTCAATGATTTTATCGCCTCCTATCGCATCCCCTGGACTTGATTCAACATTTCACAACTATGATTTTTACTGCACCAGTGCCTCCATATTGGATTTATGAATGGACGATACCACCGTGGTTCAGGTTGGAGGGGTGTTCTGGAGGGAAGCGGCCGACCGCAAGGGTACAGCAGATTTTCACTACAAATGATTGCTACAGATAAAATGGTCAATATTATCAATACTAACGTTAATTCTCATGTCATTAAAGCTTACTTTTAAAGCATTTAGTTACCAGCATTTTACTGTATGTTTCTTATGCTCATTTTTACGACTGTTTTCTCCTCTGTGGGTTCAAGATTACCCCTCTTTCCAGGTGGATGGAGGAGTCTTAGTTACGTTTTAGCCTAGAACTTCATATTTAAATTAATATTTGTCTTCCTGAAACAATGTGTGAACGTCACGGGGGTTCAAAATGTAAATGTGTATCATCCGTATCATTCCTCTATCTTATTTTTCAAACCATAGCTGCTTTTCCTTACAAATCTTCGACCAAAATTCCAGAGAATTATTGAAAGGAGGGACAGTCCATATTAAAATGTGTCATATCTGTTCTCAGGCTAACATTGAATTTATATTAAGGTTATCACAGTGGTAAAATCTGATCACAATCCCATAGGTCTTTGTCTCTCCAGGACAGAAACAACTGCATCTCCTTTAAGAACCAACATTTGAAACTACAAAAGAGACCAAGAAAGTGCTCAAATAATCTTTATTTCATTCAATGCATCCTCTGTCCCTGTTCTGAAACACCAGAACCACTAATAAGACAGTTTGGTGAGGCTGCAATGTTCGAGGCCACAGGAAACCGTGAAACTGGTGAAAGGTTTTCACCAAAGTACTGAAATATCCGGGCAGCTGTTAAGTGTGCTTTGGAAAAATCATTATAGTCAAAAACACTGTCACAGTCAGGAGGACACTGAATTTTAGATGTTAACCTGACCGCTGTGACAACCGCCAACCCTTCTGATCAGCAGCTCTGGTTAGTGGCCTGTAGGTATTTACTGCTCATCAGAGGGGAAGTCACTCAAATGCATCTAATGATTCAAGTACACATCTTACCATAAAGCCCTCTATACATTCTATCTGCAACACATACACATAGATTGTATGACCCACCAACCCGCATTAAAAATATACATGAAAAAAATAGAAATTCCTCGTCATCGTCATCCCATAATTGTGTCTGTAAACAGTTCTTAGCATTTTTTAATTTCTTAAAAATCACACAGTACTGCTGTTTTAATAAATTAGAGAGTAAAATACAATTATCCACCAGAAATGGTTCAAATGTATTTTTCCTCTCAAAAATAAATCAATACAAATATGACAATATTAACTCTTTGATTTTACATCTTAATTAGGCATCTTCTTGTTTATATGGTTTTGTGTTGTATTTCATGGTGTTAAATAAAATTCAAATAAAACACACTCACGCAAAACACCACACACATTTTCTTTAAGGTTGCATTGTTTGTAGAGTCAGTTTCTGGTTTGGCAGCTGCAGGAGCCTCTGGGAGTAGAAACAGAGGACGACAGAGGGCTCATCAGCCCACAGTCGGGGAGAGTTTTTCCACATTATGTCCATGGCTATTTATTTATTTTTGCGTTTGTTACAGAAGTGGATGCTTAAACATTAAGATTCAGAGATTAACCGGGACTCGTTACGTCCCGCAAAAGTGGCCTTATGTGGAAAATGAAGTCAGAAATTAGGATTAAAAAGACTTGACTGTCAAGCCGCTGAGCAGCAGTTCAAGATGAGTATCAAAAACAACCAATCAGCACCAAGGAGGGTTTCAGTAAATCTAACATGGAAGGCTTCCACAGGTTCTCAGATGTGCCATAAAGCTTTAAAAATGTTTGACTCTCAATGACACTTCATACTTTACTTTCTCTGTATTTGAATTGATAAAATGAATAAAACACCTTTTTCATATCTGAAGATCACATCTGTTGTGTGCACAGAAAACTTGTGTAATGAAGCCAGTTAATCTCACATAAAAGGGGTTTAGCATCGTTTTACAGACAATGCAAAAATGAGTGAAAAAGCAGGTGCCTGCTGGGAGCGAGGCTGCCTCTGCCTGTGGGAGTTAAGAATAAATGTTGGCCACCTTGAGAATTAATGTGAAGAGCACAAGTGAAAAAGCCCTGTTTCGAGTTTGTTGAGTCTTTGTGTGTCTGACAGCTGAAGGTATTATTCTGTGTCCATCTCAATACAGCCCAGGGAATTCCTCGCTTAGTCGTCCATCCATTCGTTCCGTCCCCCTCCCTCTCTCACATGACGTCGGCCCGTTTGTCCCTGACTTTGTTCCTCTGTTTAGTCCTCGCCTTGAAAGCAGCGGAGTTGAAAAGATGCTGTTAAAGAAAAAAAGGTAACAAGATGAGTACAACAATTATTGTACTTCTCAGGTTGCAGTCACACAGGATGAATTCCTTTCCTGAACCTTCACTGCAGCAGCAGCAGCAGCAGCAGCAGCTCAAGGATGCAACAAAAATGCAAGACTAGGAGAAAAATTCTGAAAAATGCTATCACATGTTCCAAGGTCAGATTGTTCCGGTGCACAGATCGAGATTCAAGGACAGAAGTGAAGCTGTTACCTTCTCAAATCGAGAGATCTTGTTGCCTTTGACAGTAGCGTCCAGGATGAGGGGCGGGCCAAGGCCAAAGATGTCTCTCAGCAGTGGGTTGAACTGCACCAAAGCAAAAACACACACTAAAATGAACAACACGTAAATGTCCGACTAAACAAACATGCAGAATTTAATGAATTAACTGAGGTGTAAACTCATCTTGCCTACCAAGGACCTCTATTAACATTTCCTGTCTAATGTGCCATTATTGGTTCCATTTGGCTAAAATGTAGGATGTGTCATATTAAAGTCTGCATCATTGCTCAGCTTATTCACGCACAATAAAACTAACAGCGAGGCAGTGGGATTCGCCCACACACCCAGTATGTGATGCATGTGTAGGTGTGTTCATTGTGTGCGTGTCATTTGCCAAGCTCACAGCCCGCTACTGAAATTGGCTCTGCAGGCGCATACCAGTATTCCTACTCAGCTTCTGGTGTTCAAACTAGTATCACTCTATGGAGGTGATGCAAAAAATATGTGGCATTAAAGCAATCACATGAGGCTGCTGGCCAGGTGGAAGCGACAGAAAATTAGCCGACCGTGAACGAGGCTATATCAGAGGCATATGCAGCTTTACTGAGGCACAAGCTCTATTCCTGTAAGAACCCACAAACTCTTTCTACTGACGTATGCGACTGGTTTCAGTGCATTTTCCTCACCTGTAGGTGGTGTCTAACTCCGGATTCCATGATCTCTTTGAAAGCATCATAGATTCTTCTTCTCATCCAGCTGTCGATGTAAACGCTCTCCATGCCGAACCTGATCTTCTCCTCTGTGAAGTCCTCATTCTGCAGAAGAAGAAAGGGGACATCACAAAGTGAAAGCCAAAAAAGGAAGAGGACACAAGGCCAAACCTTTCAAGCAAAACCCACAGCAGATGTGCACAACTTGAAAATGAAAACACAAACTATTCAGTAACTGACTGACGAGCACAGGTAGAGAAATGGTTATCGTTGCAGATATTATGGCTGCAGCGATAAAACACACCTCGATGTAATGCAGCACCTCTCTGAAGATGGAGCGCTGTTTCCGCCTGTCGTTCTTGGCTCGGTGCTTGTTGCCGTCTGTGGCTAAACTCTTCAGACACTGACACAGACTTTCACCGTCCTCCACCTCGAATTCCTACAGTGACATAATTGTTGCATGGAACAATGACATTAAAACCAGAGATATGGGTGTAATGGTAAAAGAAGTACACAGCATTTGTTACAGCAGTGTGTGTGTGTGCGCGCCTGCTCACAAAGGTACACAACAGCCTATGTGCATTTACCTCGTCTGTATCTCGCCCCAGCTCCACCAGCAGGGCGATGGTCTCCCCCACTGCTATCCTGTAGTTTACGTCACTGCTCTGCAAACACGCCTGCAGTTTGGGGAGGTGACTACAGGGGGAGACAGAGGGAGAGAGTCACTATAGGTTACACTACTTGTCACGTCAAGAGCTTTTACCTCAGCAAAATGATTTATCAAAATATCACATCCATGAAAGTCAAGAGAACTATACTGCACTGTTTAAAATTAAATAAATGAATGAAAATTTAAAACCCACAAATGAAGGATTGATGTTTTTTGGATATTCACACTAATCTTCACTCAGGCAGATTTTTTTTTTCATTTTGAACACTGAGTTAGTTTCACTCACAAGTCAAGCAGCACAGTCAGTCTAGATGCAGGACAGAGGGTGACCAGGAGCGACCAGGCCTGCAGGGCGGCGCTGTGGAGGCCTGGACTGCCGGGTTTGGGTGCAGGCAGCGTTCCCTCTCTGTTGGGGTAGGAAGACATGAATACATTCTCCAGAAGGGCCAATGACTTGATCAAGTCCTGGAAGGGTTCAGTGGTGATGTTAAGGGGGAAAAAGAGAGAAAACGAGAAAACGTCATGAGGGATGATGTTTAACAGCACAATGTAAATACAACTACCAGTGAAAATCCCAGATAATACAGCCTCATCTGATGAGATTTTATTTGGGAAATCTTTAGAAGGCTTTTGTTTCTTGATATAGTTTGGTTTAAACATCAGGTGTGGGGGGTAACAATGAGAAAACTGAAACCTCCAAAGTGTAAACAGTCAACCTATTCCTTGTGGTGCTATATTTCCCTGTAACCCCCTGCAAGCCTTTGAAAATCATGAGTGTCATGATGGATTCAGCGATTGAGAACAAGTCATTCTCACCTCTCCGTCTTCAGCGGCAGAGACATAACAGCACATCCCCAAAGCTCTGGCACACTGATGGAGACAGATGCAAGGACAGTCACATGACCAGAGGTTTAATTACAGACAGAGGAAAGCTGCCATTCTCCTGCAAACTTGAGGTCAAAACTTATATGATCATTGTACAAGGATGGCAACCATGATCCTAATCTGATTTCTTTTATAATGTTTTCACGACAGAAAATCTCCTGAATGGTAAATACCTGATTTTAAGCTGGGCAACTACTGACTGGGCAAAACCTGACTGCTGTTAATGTCACACAGTGGGAAGGGTCCTCAAGAGTCCCCTAAACACTGTCTACTGTTGCATCTTTATGTCTTCTGTTTGTTTCCAAAATTCACACAGTGAGTTGAAAGCAGCAGTTGGCGAGAGCCATTCGACACATCAAAAGAAACCTTGACGGGCTGGGAAATTCTCCTTGACTGGACAGTCCACCTTAAAACTGAATTTCTCCAGAATATGTTTTTTAAGTGGAGTTTTCCTTTACTGTTAACTGAATGTCTGAGCTATGACTCATTTGACTATTAGACAACAATGGAGGTGAGAGTGAGGTCAGCTGGGTGGGAGAAATGCACTGCAGACTTTGCACTCAATAACTTCTTTGCTGCACCAGATGTTTTTGGATTCGCTGCTGTTGTTCCCCATCTTTCACTGTCACATTGCTGACTGAGTTTTCCTCTGTAGTCCACAAGACTTTGATCCAACATTCCCACATGTGTATGTCTAAGCAGATGTGCATTTCATATTTCATTTTTTTGCTGTTCTTGTCTGTTTTTCCAGAGGTTGCTGTGACAGAAATATCATGCTATAACCAACGTTTTGCACAACATCAGGGAAGGTTTATGTGATTACTCACACTCTGGCGGGCTGATATGCTGGCGCTGTTGTCAATCAGAATAGAGGTGAGAATGGGGCGAAGCATCTTGAAGCCCTCCTCTGCCTCGTCTCCACCCCCCAGCTGGATACAGAGCAAGGCAAAGACTGTGGCTGCTGCTGACTGCTCCTCCCCGCTGCCTGGAGGCAACAGAGTTACTCTTTATTTATCACTAACTGCAGCTGTTGTTGACTGTGTTTCAGTTGCACCTTGACAAACAGGATTACATGTTTTCGGCACGAGCACTTGAGGGAACACAAAACTTTAATGATTTGTGTATGAATCTATACAATATCACCACTTGTGTTTTGAATCAGTCTGCAGAAAGCCCTACAGAAACACACTATTTAACTAACATAGCAGAATATCTGTTCCGTCTCACCTTTCTTAAGGCTCCTTTCCAGGCAGTCGCTGATGGTGAGGCGCCTCTCTGTCAGGAAGTCGTACAGCAGCCTGGATGAGAAGGCCTGTCGCAAGGACTCGAGACCTGCGAGACGCGTCTTAGTGCTGAGAGACAGAAACAGGTACAAGGAGAGGGAGAGAGGAGGATGAGGTTAAGATATTTAGTAACATCATTTCCTGCAATGTCTACTCCATTTCACATCTGGTATTGCACCATCACTTTCACCAGCATTTGTCTTCCTGTTTATTTCTGACATTTCCTATGTTTATCATTGATAGTGATTAGACGAAAGCAAAAAAAAAAAAAAAACACCTCACCTCTTATCCATCACGTTATCTATACATTGCTTCAGTTTGTCTTCTGTTTCCTCCTGGGCAGTCTGCTCATCCACCTGCTCCCCTCCTGCATTTGGCCAGTCAACACACACAGGATTTATTAACTGTATGCAAGTTTAATGCTTCAGTTTAGGAGGGAAAAAAAATTATGTAAATCATGCCTTACTGTCACATCACAGAAAATACACTATAAAACACTGCCTGCTTTTATTTCCTTTAGTGTATATAAGCAGTAATGTGGCTAACATGATCCAAAACAAATAGTACTGTAAGAAGCATGTGCATGCATTATCTGCATTTATGTACAAACCTGTGCCCTCTTCCAGGACTGAGGTGCTTTCACTGGCGCTGCTGTAGTGGCTAAGAACATCAGACGTCAGCTCATCATCACTGGCACCCGACTCTCCCTTCACCCCATTTCTAATACCTACAGAAAGAAAGAAGACAGACGGCGAAATAGTGAGATGAAAAATGAAAGAGGGATATGAAGATGGTGGTGGAAAAAAAGGAGAGCGCAAGGGGTGTGTTACATTTGCATTCAACTGAAAGCTCACACTTGGAGTCTTAGTTCAGACATAAGCTCTGATTGTTTTGGGTAATGTGAAGGGAAGGGAATGAATCATCTCAGAATCGTGATGCCAGTGAACAGGCAAAAGTCTGAATGCTGTTTTCAGTGGCAGCCGTGTGCTGCTGCAGCGTGACTGTTACTGGGTGTAAGAGGACTTAAAAATCAGCAGATCTTGGCGATGCATCTCTATCATGACAAGTATGGTGAGGATGGATTGACAAGCTCACGATCTGCAGATATTAGGGCAGTGACAGGGTGCACAAAAAGCTTGTAGGACAAGGAAATGATGAGCAACACTTGGTCAAAAATAGACTGAAAAGTTTCCAAACAAGAAGCCACAACGTTGTTGGGCAACAACAGTTATTTCCTCCCTTTATTGTCCAAAATGCTGCCTGGTTCTGTATCGTCTTTTCCATAGCAGGCTGCAATACAAGGGAGTGGAACTGGAACGCCATCATATGCAAGAACCCTTCAGTCAATACTTTTTCAGAGGCTATAATTGTCCGTTTTTGGTGATATAGAGACTTATATTCTACAGTAAGGTGTTTTTCTTTTTAAAACAGCCAGTTAGGATCTCTATAAAATGGTAAAGGCCTCAAAATGACAGATGGTTAACTGTGAATGTGAAATAGAAACACTTAGCAAGATATATGCCAAAATTAACCAGAATTTGGCAGGACGCCATTCCCCTGCAGTGACCAATAGCAGGTTTAGGCAAGCTGGCTATAGGCTTACTCTGCTCAGCTGTCTTTGTCAGTAACTGTACACCAGTAGAGGTCTTCTTACACATATATATATATATACACACA
This sequence comes from Chaetodon auriga, assembly GCF_051107435.1. NCBI lineage: Eukaryota > Metazoa > Chordata > Actinopteri > Chaetodontiformes > Chaetodontidae > Chaetodon > Chaetodon auriga. Next base: position 14,561,176 of record NC_135083.1, on the reverse strand, counting down.
CACACACACACACACACACACACACACACACACACCCAGACTCACATGCAACCTCCAATATGCCACTGTCATGTTTTATTATCAATCTCACGCAGTAATGAGAGGATATAGCAGATAACCTAAGGAATTTCCAACTCTCCATTATCTTTTACATTCTTACAAGGGCAGTAATTAGTGTTTCAACACAGCTCTGCCCTGTGTGTGTATGAAAGAGGGGGACAGTTTGTTACACAGAGCCTGAACAGAACAGAGGATAAGAGCCACGCAAGCTAAGCTAAGCTAACCCTCAGGTTCCTGCTGGCTCAGGACTTTCTACTGTTGGTGGGATTACTGGAGACCAGAGTGGCCATTCATTTATTCATTCATTCAGTGTGTACAATCCAGAATGGTCAGACTCTGTGTGGGTGCATGCGTGTGTGTAACCCTGTTCAGGTCAACCAGGACACTCAAGGTAACCCAGAGGTCACAGCTATTGTTGCAGAAAATGCAACATGGAAGTTGAGTTGTGAGATGCTTTCTCAATGAAAGCATGTTTTTAACCTGTTCCTATAGATTACCTGCAACAGTACCAAGAATAGTCCATTCCACTCTAAATGGGTAACTGGAACCAGGACTACATTTGAGCTCAGGGTGTGTAAACTGAGAAAACTGGGCTAAAGTTCAGCAGACCCAACTGTAGTCATTGTTGTCTGTCTCATCAGCTATTCTGCCTTTTCTTTACACTGCAGAAGTGAAGCATTCAAGGCGGAACTTATCTTACCACAGGCTGCTGAATTTCTGCTGCTGTTGACAAACGAACCTGTATGTGCAAGAATGTCATTTAAATGGCTCTTTTCTACTCTTCTGATCGCAACTGCCTGGCAAAATTTCAAGGGTAGCAGAATCATTTGCTGAACCTAATGTTTGGGCCATGTAGCTTTAACCCCACAGATCGTACTTTCAGGTGCTACTTGTAATATTTTAGAGCTGAGCTGAACAGATACTAGCTGGATAATTGCTCAATGGCAAAAATGTACTGTACAATAATGACATAATGGTTGCATGTTGTGCTCCTATTAATAGCTACCTTTTCATACGTGTCAGTATATCATACAGTCAGTTGCAAAACTGGATGTAAGTGCTTGTTTGGAGCTGAAGACGATGCTGCTGTGCTAACATGTTTACATGAAATTCAGGGATACTCATCTTTCAGAGGTTAAACACATTCATTCATTCAGTACAGTGATAACTTCATAAGACATGCAGCTTTCCATCGTAACAAGTTAAACCTGAACGACCCTGTTTTCATTATGTAACATTCTGATTTCTTTGACAGAACAGCCCCTGGGCCTCACAGCAGAGATAAAGCCCTGCGAGCCCGTAACAGTCGCTAATTCCACAGGCATCATCCTTGAACCTCCGGTCACTACATAGGCTTCTCCCTCGCAGCCGTACACAAACAGGAACACACGGCTGCACACCTTCCCACGCAGGCCTGCCCACACACAACTCACTTATGGTAAGTGTGAGCTCCCTGCCAGAACTCACGTGTCATCTCCACTTTGCTCCTTTTGCTTACAAAGCAATCAGTCACTCCCTGAGGAAGAGGCTCTGCTGACAGACAAATCAGAAGTCTAAGCCAAATGGGTGGGAACTCATTTGAGACCCCGGGTATGGCCTGGTAGAGCAAGCTTTACATACAAGACTAAATTAACCTGTGTTCTCTCTACAAGCAGTTTGCAGTGGTTCCCTAAGGAATATTACCCTCACAGTTAAGGAAGTTTTATGCAACCCATCTCTTACTTGACATCATTCGTTTTAGCCATTGCCAGTTTCATGTAAAGATCCAATTAACATGGTGTATAAGAAAGCATTTATTTGGGAAGGTTGGCTGTTTTTTTTTTGGTTTTTTTTTGAGAGACAAAGCCCAAGCAGCAGACGAGACAAGTAACATCAGATTCTGTCAAATGTGCTGCTGTATGTAGAGATCTGTGGAAAGATTCAGATTTGAACTACATATCAATCAAACATTGCATGTATTTATAATTTTAAAAAAAAAACACACGACACGTCAATGTGGGATGGGAAAGTCACAGAGTAATAATGACGCAATTACAAATTAAACCAACTCTTCAGCAGGTCAAGCAGTTGGGTGATTTGATGATTTGAACACAGTGTCAAGGGTGTATTATATTTACATGACACAAACGTATACATAAGAGCCACTCCAGGAAACAAAATTAATTGCCTTTATCCAAACTTTTCCGTTGTCAACGAAGGTGAGATAATGAGGCTGGCTGGTCGGACAGACTTCAACCAAATTAATGGCAAGATGGGAACACCTCAGACTTGGGCAAAGTAGACAGTGATAAAACAAGACTAGATGTTAGCAGCCACTTGTAAGTGAACAGGTTGTGTGGATGTCAAGGTCAGATGTGGACAAACTTCCTTTATAGTCCTGTGATGTTTGTCTTTTGTACAGCCATCAATATCATAGGGGGCATTAGCCCATGGTGTTCAAGCATGACATGCATGTGGAAACTATGACAAGAAAGAGGCTGTGGTAAAGTCAGCCAGTCAGTCAATACGGTACGCAGCCTGAGTATGTAATGTGAGCGGGAGGGAGGAGTTAAAACTTTGCAGGTTGCTGGGTTTACCACATGCAGTGTAGTGAGTTTCAAGAGCTTCTGGACAAGACTGGAGCACGACACGAAGCTGAGGTCAGGGGTCAAGGGTCGGAGGAGTTACCTTTCAACGAGGCTTTAGCCGACAACTGTAGCTGAAGAACCTCTTGACGAAGAGAGCCTAGAGATGATGTATGGATGGAGGAATGAACGGATGGATGGATGAAATAAAGGGTGTATGGATTGGAGAAGATCGGTGGACAGATGAATGAGTGAATGGGAAGGTAAAATGCAGGAATGACCATGACGGAGAAGAAAACATAAGAAGCAAGCTCCACTTTACCAATTCATTAAATGTTTGCATGGCAACATAGCGATGCACGATAACAACACTGCACATCTCAGAAGCCTTAATTTATCATAAAAGTTAACAAACACCAGACTAATATTCATATTTGGCCTATCTCTTTACTGCCCTGTCCCTCATTCCCTTTTTAATCTTCAGCAGAAATCTACACTCCTCAAAAATGTATTTGTGTGCATTGAGGCGCTGGCACGTGCGAGCTTCCCGGGAAACGTCACTCCATAAAACGTGAGGGGGCTGTAACAACCTCACAGGCACATGCATGCTCAGCACCACGGCTGTACATTGAGAAAACGTGTAGCTGTGACTCCGGAGCAGCAACTTTCAACTGCACGTAAATGAACTCAGCTACCCTGCTGCACTTGTTGCACTGGTTGTTTCTCTTCAACACGATTTTCATCTACCTGTTTTAAGTGGCATGGCGTCGCAGCTAAAAATAACTTGCGGTTAACCTTAGCCCTACACGTGCAGCTTTAGCAGGCCGGGGTCCTGAATGTCACAGATCTCAATCAAATGAATGGCACTTTGCTTCTGCGCGTATATAAACGCAGTAGCTTCAATGTAAACTGTCACTTGCGGACTGCGCTGCTAAGCTGCAGCACTAAATAAAAGCCACATGGCTGTAATGTCACATGGCAGACAGCAAAACAATTTATAAGTCAAACATCTTAAATTAACGTCGGAAGAGCAACCAACTGTCTCGCTATATGAATATTCACGGCAGACAGAAGAAGTCCCCAAACTGCTACCGCGCGTGCGGTTTTTGCGCCTAAGGTGTGGCGATGAAGACGTACGACGTGTAACTACTATGAACGGTCAAATCACAACTGCCATATTCAATTATAACACTCCTGCTGGTTTCATGCCAGAGGCTAGAAGGTGAGTTAGCATGGCCGCTAACTTGCGGCTACTTACCCGGCTTGCTGGAGCCACGTTTCCCCTTTTTACTCCGTGGCATTTTGAGTCCCGCTTTGATCCACAGTTCACAACAAAGCTAGCCGAGGGAAGCTAGCTAAAGTTAGCCTGCTTTCAGTCCAACTGTCAAGTCTGCTCCTCACAGATCTGACAGTTGGTTTGAAGGCGGCGGCAGCAGAGGGCTGGATGGACTCCGTGGTTTATGTCGACAGCTGGGGACAAAGCTCCCACAATTGCACCGTCTTCACACTTTTCTTGACACTTTGGCTAACGTTTGCTAGCGTCCTTTACGAGCACCAACCACCACCACGCTCCGGAACTCCCCGCTTTCTTTAGTCTAGGTATAAACAGTTGTCCGGTGGCGAAAAAGTCACTTTCCTCAACGTTTTTCACAATCTATTATCTATGATTGTCCCTGGGTAATCTATATCTAAAACCAGGTTGCGTCAGTAAGTATTTTCCAAAGTGTTTGGGACGGAGTTTTGAGCACGCTGTAGTCGCCAAGTCCACCATCTTCCTTTCAGTAACTACTGAACAGACCGGTAGCCGGGGTTGCCAGGTTAGTTCTGCCAGCATCCCCCGTTTCCGGTATGAAGAAAACCAAACTGCAGTTCTAAGCCCAGACCTGACGGATGAGACCCTTGTGTTTGGATTTAGGTGAGTTCTATGATGGATATAATTCTAAAGGATGGTCAAATTTGTGTCAGTAACGTCAGAATACTGCACAAAAACACTGATATAGTGGACCCTGTTTCAAAACAAAACGGTGCCTTCTCAGAATTTAAACGTTTTCATGTTGATTTTTGAGATATAAATCTAAATACTGACATTAAAGTCAGACCTTTGAGCATTTTTCCCGACTAATTTCAAACATTGTTCTACCCAAAGACTTATGTGCCATGATTTGAACTGGGTGTCTGTGGAGTTTACACTTTACTAAACGCACCAGTGAAGGGTAGAAACAAATTTGTATTTTGACACATCTCTCACATCTCTCTCTCTCAGTTGAATTGAGATACAGTCTAGTTAATGTATAATGTGTAATTTCTTGTTTCTCAGTAACACAAACGCAATTTTGTGGTCCTGCTTTATGACCTAATCGAGACATTCTGTCCTGCAGAGACTCCAAAATAGAGTTTTTAGACCGTTTTTTCAGTTTTGTGAAATCTGTCCCCTGAGTAAGACAGTCCTGATGCTCAGTGTGGAAACTGACTATCCTGAAAGGATTGGTAAGTTTAATGATCAGGTCACTGTACTTATTTGTCCTGTCCACACTAGCTGTGAAGTCATCCCTTCTTAATGCTACTACTTCTATCTTTTGGATGTCACTCTTTTATTTTTCAAAGTTATAGCATTTTGAATGCAAAGCAGAGGGATAGTAACTCAAAAAGTGAATTATGTACTAAAAACTTGAATTAATTAATTTTGGAGTGAGAGTTTATTGCCATGGTGTTAAATAAAAAAAAAAAATGACAATACAGCAGCAAGAGATGTGGGGGTGTTTGGAATGGAGTTCTGCTCAGCTGTGATGTGACCTGCGGGCCCTGTGTGGATACTAAAACCACTGGTGGTTAATTTCAAGTTAAGGCAAGAAAGAAAAATGCAAATTTAGTAAACAAGTTCTATAGTTATACAGAAAGTGATTACACAGAGAGAATGTGCAGGTTTTTATGGACAGATCAAAAAGTCCAACAACAGACAACACTGGTTCTGCACTTCCTAACACAGTTAAAATGTGCAAACAGATATCACACGTCTTAAGTGTATACATGGTCGAGTTGTACTCCATTTGGATGGCTTTAAAGTGGGCTGAACGAGCCAAACCTCACAACAAATACGTGCAATGCAAAATAGATCATCTGCATGTGTGTTTGTAGCTCAGCCCCACTCTCAGTCAAACAGAGGAGAGAGACGGAGACAGTGGTGTGACCTGGTCACTAGGTTTATATGGAGTCTCAACCTCACACTCTACGCACTGTGATGGGCTGGGGGTTACACACCAGCTGCCCAAAGGCTGACACCCAGAAACATCCCAAACACAGCAAAATAAGAAAGTAACAAGATACAGGCACAGGGCATAGATACACACGCTTCAAATGGTTCATCAGTGATGACTGACAGGATTGTCTTTGACTCTATAAACTGTTTTTGAGAAAAATCTGAATAGCAGGCTTATACCTTTAAGAGAACTGGTTTGAGGGGAAGAATCTGACAACGCGAACACTGTAGGAGTTAACCAGCTTCAGAAGATACCAGTAACGCAACACCAAGGATACAAACTGCTTCAAAATGAAGTGAGGATGACAAAATGTACTTGATGAAGATTTAACATGAACAGAAATTGATGGGGCATTACAACAAATGAAAAATGGCAAATCACCAGGATTTGATGGAATAATATGAGAATTTTTAAAATAGTAAAGATCTAGACATGATCTCAGTCTTTTCTAGAGCACCTGGCTTGTGTTTGAATTTGAAAAAAATGTGAATTGCTACCTATTTCTACTTGTACTGATAAAGACATCGAATCCATTCCTGTTCAACCTGAAATAAAATGCCTTACTATGAATCTGTCTGAAGATCAAAATAAAAGAACAAACAATAAAGACAACATAGACAGTATGAAACAATCTCTTAATCATTGGCTCTTAGGACATCTCTCAATTTTGGCAGAAGGAATTTCTAAAATCATTTATCCATGTGAGTCTCTATGTTTCTCCTGAAATGATGAAGAAAATAAATTCTGTAATTTTCAGTTTTATATGGAAAAATAAAACTCATTATCTAAGCAGATCTCAGATAATGAAAGACCAGAGCGATGGTGGCCTGAAAGCTCTTGAAATTGAAAGCATGAGTATTTAGGTCAGTCTGGTTCCATATACCAAAATGTTTATTCCAGAAAGCTGGAGGGTTAGAATCTTTATTGCAATGTGATTTTGAGGTTTCTAAACTGCCTATAAAGCTGCCATATTTCCATAAACAGATTCTGTATTACTGGAAAATGATATTTACCCATAATTTTAAACCACATGTCTCCATCTTGTGGAATAATAGAACCATTACAATTAACATGAAGACCTCATTTAAACAACAGTGGTGAAGTGGCAAAAAACTCAGGACTGGCTTTGTCCTGAAGGCCCTCTTTCATTGTCCTCTTTGTCCTTTTTATCTTGTTTGTACCACATGGAGAACATTGGTGAGGTGCAGTGTGTCAGACTTACAGGCTTCTTCCAATAGAAAAGCCAGGGAGAGTTCACATCACATCATCATTTATTTTAAAATAATTAAATGGGTATTAGTAAATAAACATTATAGGGAACTGAAAAGGCCAATTTTGCCTAAAATGATGGACATTCAATTTAGAATTATGAACAATGTTTTCCAGCTGCTAAGAATTTAGGAAAAAGATTTAATTTGGATGTGGATCCTTTTGTTTTTTGTACAAATAAACCTGAAACCACTGTTTTTGAGGTTCAGTTCCTCAGCAGTTCTGGCAGGATGTCAGCACCAGGTTAAAGATTGTTTATTGAGCACTCCACAACTTTCTCGGTCTTTTGTGGCTCCTTTGTACTTACCTGTATTTTAGTCATGCGTTACTAAAGGATTTTAATTCATCTTCTTGAGTGCTTCAGACTTCTCTACCAGTTCTGTAGTAAAAACTAAGTGTTTTTCTTCCTTTAACTTTATAGATTGGTTTGACTCCCTCTTTGTATAATTCACCTTTCGAATAAAAGTGGATGGGATCGAACTTTTATCATTCTAACAACAACAATAACATACAAGAAGTCTGCATGTACATTTATATACCCTGATTTTTGGTACTCCTCGGCACATAAATACTGGAATAAAACGACTTCGTAACTCTCAAAACTACGGTGCAAAACTACAGCGTGGATCCGGAAAAGGAAAAGGAAATGCTTTCTGCAGAGGTCACCGAGAACTCGCGGTGGCAGACGGGACGTCGGCGGACGGTGTGCCTGCGCTGAGGAAGGGTGCGTGTCCCCAGTGTCCGCTCCGGTCGCCCGGCTAGGAATGCGCCTCACGAACCCGGTGTGTAGTGTCATATTTGATGAAACGCCAGCGGGGACTGTGGCCTAAGAAGAGTCATGGTTTGGCATCGCTTATGCGATTAGTATCGTAGCGTGCAAGTTTGATTCATTGAGCTAGCTGACGTTAGCCCGCTTCGTTGATTCATAGCACGCTAGGTCGTTAGCCTCAGTCTGTAGCACACCTGCTAGCCGGCTAGCTAGCTAGTAAGCTAGTTTCTGTGCGCTGCTGGCCAATCCAGTCGAACAGGAGAGAACCAGACTGACTGCTGAACCCAGCCGCTATTTCGGAAAGAGGAGGTGGTGGCAGGCGGGGGCCGGGAGAACGCGACGGGGTGGAAGTGAGTCAGGAGCGGCTGATGAGTTCAGATCAGAGCGGAGAGCTGCCGCTGCTGCAGGAGGAGACTGATCCCGGACCGAAGACCGGTGGGAAGGACGAGGCTCCGCTGGGGAGCGAGGGAGGGTCAGGCGGCATGGTGAGTGAGGCCTTCTTTAGCTGGTGAGCTAGCTGGCTAAGCGACTGCTGCTCGTTGGAGACCTGTTAGCATAGTACGCCCCCCTCTGCGTGATGGGCGATATCCATTAGGCAACAGCTAAAATTAACCCAAACAAGACATTTAATAAGCTACTAAGTTTAAGCTTGGCTTTGACTTTGTGACCATTCGTGCAATCATCCTCTCATAGTGTTAAATCGTAAAGTGATATTAATTATCAAGCGAAAACAGCCTCAGGCACCGCACATATGGCAGTGTTTGCACGACTACTAACGAGCAACCAGTACGGGCAGGTCATTTTACACACTTATCGTTACCCAGATCTCCACTGCAGCACCTTCAGATAGCAAGCTAACGCTAGCTTAGCCACTGTAACAAGCAAGCTCATTAAGTAGTTTGCTGAGTAATCATTAGCCTTTAAGTTAAGTTTTGACACAGCTGGAGAGTGTCACTTCTGTTTGGACACGAGGAGTGCTGATTTAATTATTTTCCATTTGTAAGTGATCGATGCTTCGAGTATTAGCCGAAGGATAAACGCTCCTTCAGTAACGTTGGCTGTTAGCTAATCGCGCTGCTAGCTAACGCAGCTAGCGCAGTGACATGCGTTGCAAATACCTGGCCTGTGCTGCGCAGCGCAGTCAGCTGACATTACTTGGCTGGCAACGGCCTGTAACACAGAAGCATGCATTGTAACCATGTGTCATATTGCACCGAACATAAATGTTCAGGCTTTCTTTTGAAAGACACCGAGGCCTAATCGTTTGGCTCCTCCATTCTTGACTAATTGGTGGAGAGAAGTGTCCCAAGGCATATTGCTAACCGGCAGCTGTACTTGTCAGGCGGATTGCTTTTGCAAACAGGAGGTGCACCTGTTAACAGGTGACAGTGTCAGAAGAAGAGGCTGGTAAATGTGACACTTACTGGTGCTTCAAAGTTAATGTACAGCTGTCGTCAGCTTCAATTTAAGCACAATCCACAGTTGATGCACATGAACTTCACATCAGTGTCTGTATGCCTTAATATGTACAGTATGTGTGGTCTATTCTTGGCCATGGATCTTTGCAGGGTAAGGAGTTCTCCTGCCAGTTCTCAGCCCGTTTGATATGGAGAGTCAGATCCAGTCCCTAATTTACATGCATTTAAAATATATTGGTGAAAGTTACACAAAGTACGCCTAATACTGTGTTAGTGTGTTTTTACCCAGTTTTATCAACATCTGTTACAAAACAGACATTTCAGTTGTGCAATGCTTTAATAATCATTCTTCTCCTTGAGGTTAACTAGATCATGGCTTCTTTTGTCAACAGGGGATCTAAGGCCCCAGTGTGGCACATTTCATTGTACTTCTCTGGTTTCCAATTAGATGTCATGGAGATGTCAATGGTATGCAGGTGTTCCCACCATCCTAAGACTGCAGCAGGTGATTTCAGTTTGTGCCCCCCAAATATAAGGTGGAAGGAATCAGTGAAATCAGCAGGTGTAGTGACGGTTACCTGCATGCTGTCGGCCCTTCATGGGACATTGTTCAACACTACAGTTTGATTCCTCGTTCAGTCTGTAAGGTTTTTCTTTTTCTTTTTCTTTTTTTTTTTTGCTTGTTGTTGCTGCCTGGTTTTTGTATATACGCTGGTGGTATGTGAGTTCACACACACAAAACAGATGTAACGTTTACCCAAACAACACAAGGTACACATTTATTTCGCTCAGTAGCTGAAGGAGATACGGGATTGACAGAAGTGCATCAGCCTGTAAAACTGAATGGTTACATGGCTGATTTGTTAGTCAGAGTTGTTTGAATGGTATGAATATCTTCATTTTCTGGAGTGTTTTAAGTGTTTTGATGCCTGATGTTCAACTAGTGTTTTATTGTTTGTTACTGTTTTAGATTTTCAAAGCCCGTTGCCATAATTGCGTCAAGTTATCATGTTCCCCTAAGAATGCAGTTGATGGTCATAGATACCTTGAAGGCTGTTGGATCTATTTGGTTTAATGCATTGAAGGTGCCTGCTGCTTACTGCTCAGCATTTGATATAAAAAGTAACTCCATGTGTTGTAGTTGAGAGTGTTAATGGGTTGACTGGATAGTTACAAAACATGTGGTGCACCGTTATGTGTTCAAATCTGTTCAGTCGTTAACAAATTTGTTTCTCCAACAGGTCAGATTTCTCAAAATCTTCATTAGTAGTTGTCTGGTAATGAATATGATGGCAAGTCTGAGGTGAATCAGCGAGAATATTAAATGCATGATAGTCAGCATAGTCTAGGTCTCAGTTACAGATGAGGCGCATCAGTCACATTCAGATCCGTTTGATCATAAATAAACAGTCAAACTGCAGCAGTCTCATTTGAATGATTGGCGGCTGTGAAATGAACTCGGCTGATCCTGCTGTTTCTGCTTTGAAGGTCACCTCTAAGGGCACCGGTTTGAACCCAAATGCCAAGGTGTGGCAGGAGATGCCTGTGGCCTCCAGCGAAGCTGTTACCAACAGTCCTCATTGGCCCGCCTCAGACATCAGTGAAGGTGAGATACTCTAACATCAGCTCAATTACATATCCATCAGAAAATTTACAGAGCTTTAAAGTGTGAAAAAACAGCATGTCTTTGGAGAACTGGTCACTGGCTGTCATGTCTGTTGATATAAATATTGACTTTTCCTCGTCAGCACCAGCTATAACACTTGTATTTATGTTTAAACAAATTTTGCATTAAGTTCACACATTTTTTCCCTTGACATCTGTATACATCCATACTTTTATCAATGTGCACACACAGCATTAAGCCAAACACAGGGACACAGCTTTAAAACTGATGTGCTGTTGGTTGTGAATGAAACGCTTTACCTTGTCCACAGGTTATTCTGAGCCTTCGTCTGCTGGGTGCAAGCAGTACACTGTGGGATTCACGGCCCTGGATGACAGCAGCTCCACAGCAACAGCTGAGATAGCAGTAAATGGAATGGACCCTCCGGAGCTGGGATTTACTCCCGCTGAGTCCACCACAGGGACCTCAGGTCAGTAACATCACCTCATGTGCACTCACCAACCGTGACATCAGCATTTGTTCATGTTTATCATCTGAATGCTAAAGTTTGGATGGGATTTAAAATCGTTTGCTTGAGTGGAATGAAAACCTGCGGACTGCTGGCTCTCCAGGCCACATGATTGTGCTCAACTTTATTGTCCCCCGGTGATGACATCAGGGTTATTTTCTTGGACTTTGGAGCCACTATAGAGCCACAACATGCATTGCATATCTGTTTTCACAGGCTCAGTCGTACTCATTAAATAATATTCACATGAGTTGCGTATTACTACTTAGTGAAAGGTAATGAAGCAGTATGCACTCTACAGTTATGCCCAGCATGCATATTTGTCCTTCCCATTGACATACATGAGAGGGGTAGACAGCATCACTGACGATGACCTCACTGATTACAGATGCCCTCTAAAAGTTGATTATTTAAGTCATGGGTTGAAAAGACCCAGAGTTGACTCACCTTTTGTCAGTCAAACCCCTGCACTTTTTTATGCTGTGTCACTGTACACAGAACAATACACAAGCGAAGCCAAGGCAGGCTATAAGTTTTACAAACCAAGGCCGAAACAAGACCTCCGACGCTCTCAGCTCTGTTGCTGACTGTCAGTGAAGTCCCCCAAACTCCTTTTGAATCAGATTCTGGTCCAACCATCTCTACTGCCGTCCAGTGTGTGGAAGTCTGATACTTTCACATCACAGATGATTCAGAAAGGCATTAAAGCGTGGGTCTCATAGGTAAAGCATCAGACGCATGTAGGCTGATTATAAGAGTGTAGTGTGGGGTGCGCAGAACCACAACAGGTGCATGACAAACAGGTGCTGACTCGGGGTTTGGAGGACCATCCTGTTACTGACAAATCATATAACCGAATGAACTCCACTGACAGCACCTTCCAAGACTCAACATAAAAGTTACATGACTAGAAAAACAGTTGTAATTAGACTTTAAATGTGTAGCTAATTAAGTGGCCACTGACTATATGTTCACCCTGCATGGCAGCGGGTGGATGACCCACATCAGATGTCATCCCCCCACCCAATCGCTGACTCTCTGAAAAGTGTCCCTGTTCCAGATGAACTTGATATGAATTATATTGTCACTTTTCTTACCGCTGACATTTTCTTTTTGGTTCTCAGTGGATTCCAAACCTGAAGAACAGCCAATCTCCTCCGAGAATCTACGAGAGTCTCTGAAGAAAGAGCTGGAGTTTTATTTCTCTCGGTAAGAGCCAAGCACTCAAAGCACCTTTTATTACTGTAGAATGTGGAAACTGGACTTGTTTCCCAAGTCAAGAGAAGGCTGATCTGTAAGACTTTGTCGTTTTGTGATTCAGAGAAAACCTCTCGAAGGATTTGTACCTGATGTCCCAGATGGACAGTGACCAGTTTGTCCCTATTTGGACTATAGCCAGCATGGAGGGCATCAAGGTCCTCACCACTGACATGGACCTCATCCTGGATGTGTTGAGATGTGAGTGCAAAGTTTGAGATGTGGTGTGTGTTAAAATGACGTGCATACATCTGTTGTGTGTCTGGATTTAAACCCCCTGAATTTCCCTCAGCCTCGCCGATGGTACAAGTGGACGAGAAGGGGGAGAAAGTACGTCCAAATCACAAGCGGTGCATTATCATCCTGAGGGAGGTCCCTGAAACCACACCTGTCGAGGTAAAGCCAACCTGTCCACGCATTAGCAATGAATATTGCACGAAGCGTGAGATTAGAGGTTAATGTTTATCCGAAGTGTGAGTCCACTCTTTGCATCTAATTCACAGGAAGTGGAGGCTCTGTTCAAAAATGACAACTGTCCAAAGGTGATAAGTGTCGAGTTCGCGCACAACAACAACTGGTACATCACATTCCAATCAGACACAGATGCTCAGCAGGTAACGCAAGTCAAGATGGCACTTTTCTTAACATTCAGTGGTAATGTTGAACCACGAATCGCCTGACAAGTCTCTGTTCTGCTCCTCTAGGCATACAAATACTTGAGAGAGGAAGTAAAAACATTTCAGGGAAACCCCATTATGGTGAGTTCACTTAAAACTCTGGTCGTCATTTTGAAAAGGCCCATGTTTAAATTTCTTTTGAGTCATTTCACTCCTCCTCCTGATTTTTTTTTTTTTTTTTTTAATGTATTCCCCATGCTGACAGGCCAGGATAAAGGCCATCAACACATTCTTTGCAAAGAATGGCTACCGTAGCATGGACAGCAGCCTGTACGCTCAGCAGTCCCAGAGCCAGTCCCAGTACAGCTCTCCACTCTACATGCAGCACGTCTACCCCCAGCAGCAGTACCCAGTCTACGGCATCGTACCTCCCACCTGGACGCCTTCGCCCACACCGTACTTCGAAACTCCTCTGGTGAGACACGCTGCACCTACACTGTTGTGAGACACGTCGCACCAACTCAGAGCTACTCTGGAATTCACCCCTCATGCATTTCCGTGCGCCATTAGCATTCGATGCCTAAAATGTGATGCAAGTAATTAAGCTTGAAAGCCACAAGTTGTGCACCAGCAGTAGCTGTTAGCCCCCCCCCGCATCCAGAAAACCTGCCCAGTTGCTTGTTAGTCATCGCCACCTTGTTTGTTGTGACATCTGAACAGAGATGCATTAAGTGAATTCAAATGAGTCTCTTGCAATTGGACTTGTCAGGAGACATAAACACATATTATTTTGCATAACAAGTGAGCCAAAGTACTCGGGTTTTCTGGAGTAAACACAGCCAGTAATACAGGAAATTTGTATTCAGGCCCTTGTGGTAGCTGCTAAACAAATACCTCTGAATACATTGTTGCATGAAATGGAATTTTTAAACACTGTCTTTTATTTTTTGTCCTTGTGCAGGCACCGTTTCCCAACAGTAGCTTTGTGAATGGATTTGGCTCAGCCGGACACTACAAAACTGGCTCCAATTCTCTTAATATCACGCGCCCATTCAACAGAAACCGGTAAGGACCTCTTTTTATTTTTAGTTTGGATGTATCTAAATGTGGTATTTGCGTAAACGTATATCTAAGTGCAATGTTTTACCACTTGATGTTAAATTTTGCTTAAAGATGATGGTAACTTGAGCAGGGAAATGTTCTTCACTCCCTGTCTTCTTACTGTCCCCACAGTGTCCCCCTCTATTCAAGAAAGAATGTAATAAATGCCTTCAGGTACCACTATTATACTGTATGATAAGCTTCATTGCTCCCCTCATCTCTTACCATACTGCAGCAGCCAAATGACTAAATCCATAACGGGGGGCCCCCCTGCCTTCTGCCAGTCAGATTTGTCGAGCCGTAATCCTTTTCATCAGTGTGATAAATGTTTGTTGCCAGGTAATGGACATCCTGGATTTGCCATGTCATTTGATAAATGTAGGCTTACCTACAACATGGCAGCAGCAGCAGCAGCAGCTGCTATCTGATTCTGAGCAACTGGCTTTTCCCAGCTCCGGCCACCTTGGCTCCAAATTATCCTCTTTGCTGTGACATTATTACATATAACAGTTTCTCTCCATCACAACTAACCATCCATTGTATTTGGTCATTGTCTTTTCTTTGTTTTACTGCTGCTTTCTTCGTCAGTGGTTGTATTACCATAGTCCATGTGTTGTTATATGCTATAACAAAGAAATGCTGACACTTTAGAGTTGAGTCTCGGTCAGCCGGCTGTCCAGCTTTATTCTGTACGCTGAAAAATCAGCTTCACTAATATGTCACTGAACTCTTCCCAAGTCAGACCCAGTGATGAGATCAAGATGCGCATAGAGGGAAACCAGGGAGTGGAGTAGCTGGCTTTGGTTCTCTCTTTCTCCTCCTCTTCTTTTCTCTCTAGTCTTCCCTTCCAAAGTTAGGTGCTTCACTCTCATCCCAATGAGCGTTCAGATTATGAGATCTGAGGGTCAAAGACTCCTGAGAAGATCGATCAATGTGAATCAAGCTGCGAGACAAACAGTATCTCTCTCCAAAAAGCGCTAATTGCGGTGCATTAAGATATTAGTCGCCCATCTGGGTCTTCCATGGGCGTTGTCAGCTCTTCTCAGTGAGTTTGTGGTTGGTTGCAGATTGCCAAACATGGAGTATGTTGACATCAGAGTCTCCCTGCTTCAGCCAATCATGAGCGCAGATGTAGTCCTGCATGTCTCCACATTTGTCCTGAGGACACAGCATGCTGTCTTATTCCTCCAGCAAACTGATGCCACCAGTGTTTCCTTTTGAAGTGCGTTTAGATACTTCAGCCTCCATTGATTTATGTAGGCTTATTCCTGTCTGCTCCAATTTCCTTCCTATAGCAGCTGTGATTACAGTGCAGGTTTCTGTATGTTGAACCCTGATTCCAAAGAAGCTGGGACGCTGTAAAACAGAATGCAAATAAACTATGTTAGCCAACAACTATTTGATGAAGTGGTGAACCTCGCTCCATCCTCGCCTGTCAGGTACTGAGCCTTTGGAGGATGTCCCTTTCATACCCAATCATGATACTCATACCTGTTATCAATGAACCTGTTTACCTGTGGAATGTGTCAAACAGGTGTTTTTGGAGCGTTCCACATATTTCCCAGTCTTCAGTCGCTCCTGTCCCAACTTGTGTGAAACGTGTTGCTGCATCAAATTCAGAATAAGCAGATATTTACAAAAATCAATGAAGCTGATGAGGTCAGACATTAAATCTGTTGTCTTTGTGCTGTTTTCAACTGAGTATCTGTCAAAAAAGGAATTATTAAATTGTCACCTTCTGTTTGTTTAACACCGCGTCCCAGTTTCTTTAGAATCAGGGTTGTAATTGCATTCACGTCCAAACACAAGCTCCACTCATCGGACCAGACAGGTGATAGCTCGTTAAACTGGATTTGCATATCTGAGACAGCTGCTGAACATTGGAACAAGTGCTAGCCAATGCATTACCACCTGACAATAACTTGGACATAATATAAAGATGACCACATGTGCAGTGAGATGGATTTCGTTCCGTCTCTGCAAATTTTCCTATTGTATTAACAGCTGCCTTAAAAGCAGGAAGTCAAACTGGTTGGAAGCATTTGCTGTAAAAGCCAGCAGTATGGTCAGTGTAACACCTCCAAAGTCCAAAATTATGCCCACAAGCAAAAACCTCTGCAGGAAACACTGGTTACCAGTATGTTATGAGTATTTTCAAGATGATATTGACCCTGCTCATTTTCACCTTTTCCCCTCTGCAACAGAAACCACGTGAAGCCCCAGGTGAGGACAAGTGAGGTGACCAGCGCGTCTATAACCCCCGTCCCCTTGGAGAGTCTGACTGGACTGTGCAGCCCGCAGCCGCCTGCTCCGACCGCTGCCGGGGCCTCCACCACTAACCAAGTCCAGACAGCCTCCGACCTGAGCTCAGCATTCTCGCATCTCTCCTCCTCTTCCTCGTCTTTGGACCCCAGTGACGACGGTGGCATGGCCGGACGTGGGAGGTAAACCTGTTTTACCCAAACTGGCAGGTCTGATTTGTGCCTGGCCTGCTGCTCGCGGGCTGGGGCGTGACCGGCGACACTTGACTGATCATTTATCTGCATTTCAGACGGGGCACAACCTACAGAGGAACACGGAGGAGGCGAGAAGAAGAACGGATTGCGGTAAATGGCGATTTTCGTGTTGTCTTTAAGCATTTGTCGTTTTAAAAGTGTGAAACATCTCGTGATCTTTCTGTTTTTTGGCTGTATTTCAATTTCCTTCCTCAGAGGCCGGTACCGCTAGCAGAGGCAAAGGTTTCTCCACCCAAGTTTGACTTGGCTGCTACCAATTTCCCACCTCTTCCTGGCTGTGTGGTCAGTACACAGGGAGAGCCAGTGCTAGAAAACCGAATGTCAGATGTTGTACGCGGCTTGTACCGGGACAAGGTAAGAAGAAATTAAGACTAATCTCCTGAATAAAACTGCAGTGACATTATTGCTTAGAGGGGGACGTTGGAGGTGTAACGTGCACGCCTCTTTGTGGTTTCTAGACCGAACAAGCCAATAAGGAAGTCACTGTGAGTCCCAGTTCAGGCCAAGCCCAAGTTGCAGAGGAGGCTGTGGCTGTCTCAAGTCATGCCCTGACAGCGGCAAAATCTGCCACACAACCACTTGGACCCTCAGCCCCTGGGTAAGACTGCCTCAAACATGGCAATTCAAAGACAAAGGTCTGTATTAACTTAAAGTGGTGACTGATGTGGGGTACTCCTCATTCTGACAGAATCACTCGTCAGGAGAAGAGGGTTGACCGGGCAGAGTCCTCAGCTCCAGCTGCAAAAGTGACTTCACGCACACCCGTTCAAACTACCGCGAACCCGCCCTCCTCCACACAGCCTGTGCCTAGCTCCAGGCCTCAGCCCTCTGCTGCCTCCACACCAGCGACACCCAGCACGCCGGCTCCTGCTACAGCGACGACTCCCAGCCCTGCACAGGTGAGAGTCTGCTTCTTTGTAGTAACAGCCCACACCGGAGCACAGTCCTGATGATGACATCATTTGCGCATAGAGGGAAGTAAGGTAGTGGGCCGACTGGCTTTGGTTCCCTCCCCCGTCCTCTGTCTGTCTCTCTCCTTCAGTTTCTGTCTTTTTATCTCTCTCTGCCCTTTCCCACCAAAAGTCCAGACGGTTCACTCCTACCCCAATGAGCGTTAAGATTATGAGATCTGAGGGATTGATAAGAGGAACCACGAGGCTGAATGTATAATTTGGATTCTGTGTTGCATTTTTTTAAAATTGTGCTTTTTCCTGCCTTGCCTCAGGAGCCCCGTAAGCTCAGCTACGCCGAGGTGTGCCAACGGCCACCCAAGGACCCTCCCCCTGCAGCCCCTGCCCCAGCTTCCTCGGGCACCGCGTCAGGCCAGCCATTGCGCGAGCTGCGTGTGAACAAGGCCGAGGAGCCGGGCTCCAGCAGCGGTCCTGGAGACAAGCAAGAGAAAGGCCACGACAGGGAGGGTGGCTGGGAATGCAAGGAGAGCCGGCCACCACGTGAACGTGACTCTCAAGGCTACTACCGCAGCAATGGCCCCAGAGGCACCGGGGGCCTCAAATTTCGGGACCAGAGGCGCCCGCCCCCAGCCCGACGCGGCTCCCCCCAGGGAGGCTACAGGCACACTGGCAAAGAGCAGAATATCCCCCCAGTATCGCCAAAGTAAAAACTTGATATGAATAGAAAAAAGATGTATGAATATATACATGGATATATATAATTATATAAAAATGAATAACATAAAAGCAACATTACGGTAGCCACCTTCCCCCTGGAACTTGTCCAAAGAAAAGCTTTTAAAATGACAATAAGACCGGGACATCCAGGACTAATGGGCAAAATGACACCTGAAGAACTTCGATGAGTGTTTTTCAAAAGGAAACAAAAAAAATTTTGTTTTGGCCTCCAGCGTTGTGCTTAAAAGAATTTTAAGTGTGATTGATCTGGAGGACGTCTCATTTATGCTCTGCTAGGGAGAGGTGGGAGGATGGGCCTCATACACGGCCCTCTACCTTGTTTTATTTTAACGAATAGATGTCTGCAAGAACAATATGCACTAAGACGAAAAGAACATGCATATATGTCATGTACATATACAAAAATATCACTAACACGCAATGAGACATCAGTTTTTCGTTGTTTTTTTTTTTTCTTGTGTGCTTAGGTTTGCAAGTATGACTGAAGGGTTGACTGATGTCTGTGTATGCATTGATTGTTAAGCAAAATGATTGAAGTGCTCCAGTGTGCTGTTGCACTGATGTAATGAAATGGATGATTTTTTTTTTTTTTTTTTTTTTTTTGATTTTTACATCAGAGATTCAGAATCATTGTCCTGAAAACTGGACAGTGTGGTCTTCTAATGTATATTAATGAAATATGTTCTATGGTGGTATTTTGATCCTGGTTCATAATTGGCTTAAATCGTTATCAGTCAGATATCGGACGCTGTCGATGTACGCCGCAGTCAGATGTGTGGTTTTGTTTGAAGCCGAAAACCACTTTGGGGCGCTCGCTGGCCGGTTGGCCGCGGTGAACCTGTTAGCCTGGTCCAAAGTTTTTCATGCTAAGTTTTATCTGTCTATCAGAACCGATTTTTGGGGTCTGCCCACTCTGATGGATTCAGAACATTGTCATGTTGATAATCAGTCAGGTTCTCTGTTTACATGTTTGTTTGGGTAGTAGGTTGATGTTTTTCCAAGAGAGAAAGAAAAGGCGGATTAGGTTCATGGTAAGATTTGACTGTTCAGTGCGCCCGATGGTTTAGGTGAGGTTTGGCTTTTCTACGTCATCACAGGATATCCAGGTTAAGCTTTTATCTGTGAATTGTTCTCAACAATGGCATAGTGTCAAAAATAGACTTGAGTGCTGTTAGCTAAGGATGATAGCGACATAATATTCGGCAGCCAAGTCGTGCGTCTAAAGAGAATTGGAGCATTTTCACGTGCTATGTGCCAGCTGCCTGCGATCGTAGTGTGCTCGGATAAAGTTTGATTTTTACTTGCGAGGTCCGCTAAATGATGTAGTGTTGGGGAAACTTTTGGCTCAGTGAAACTGGATTTTGAAGAAGCTGTAGAGGAGTAGTTGCCTATGCTATATTGTAATAACCCTTCACTAGAAATGTGTGTGGGAGAATGTAATTGTTGTAGTACTGAATTTGCAGAGGGAGGCTTTTGGCAGCAGGTATCACCAGATTGTTTTGTGCTTTTTAGGGTGAGTTTGCCGTTTTGTTTTGTTGTTTTTTTTTCTTTCTTTCTTTCTTTTCTCTCCTTTTTTTAATATTTGAAAAACAAACAGGTTGACGTAGAATTTGAAGTTTGACTCACTGTATGTATTGCTTTTTAAAATTTATTTATTTTAATTCTGATGCACAACGCTTTTCTCCCAATCTTGGTAGGCTGGTTTCCCCAAAGTTGTGTGAAATCGCATTGGCAAAATAAAATCACGCATATGACATTTATATACTGTTCGAGATGTCAGCTGAGCGAAAATACTTGATGCATTGACTTTGGGTTTAGTAATGCAGTAAAACGAGTAACCAATCACTGGGGCTGTTGTTTCTTTTTCATTAATGAGTATGAGCAGCTAGTGGTTTAGTATAATTAAATAAATGCACTAACTTGTTTTTAAAAAGAATCTTACTCATGAGTAATGTGAAATCATTTTAGAAGCATATGGTTGATGTTGACAGGCTTGCAAATACCTACAGGAATTGCCCCTTCCTCCTCCTTATTTTTGGGTTATTTTCTGTTAATTTGGGTTGGGGTGGCAAAAGGAAATATAGTAATGGATCAACCAAGTGTTTGAGACACAATCCTAGAACTGTATGAAATGTCACCAAAAATAAATTATTTTGATTTGGCCTTCCAGTGTCACATTTCTTTCTGCTTTCTTGTGTTTTGTTCATGGGTTTCAGTCAAAATAATCAGCGGTGATTAGCCGTGTCTGTTTTTAGGTATTTTAAGGTGTTGAGTAAACCGATCCAGGCCTGCCGAAGTCCAAGTTGTCTTCAGCTCACGTCTCCACTCCCGACAGGTCCCATCAAAGTATCAGGTTTTGGGTGGGGTTTGAGACATTCTGTTGAGTAAAGTTTAGCACTCGGGCTGGATTCAAGCTGTCTCATTTTCAAATGTAATTGGGAAATTTCTCCGATTGCTGTTTGTCTGCATCAATGTGTGTTGTGTTGCAAGACCTACAGGAATCCTGCAGTAAAAGTGAAGGTCATGGAAGTCGCGAATGTTTGGTGTTTTTTGCTTGAGCTACTTGAACAATTGATCAATGAACACAATGCATACCAATAAGATGGACAAATCAGGAACTAAGACTTTTATTTCATCAGCTCTAAATTTCAATACCCTCTGGCTTATGATACCTAATGATTGTGAAGTGGTTGTCAAAGTCATGATGCTGATGGATATGAAGGTGCATATTTCATCAAAGAAAAAAACCTTTGCTTCTCAAATGTGATGATTTGCTGCTTTTATATCTTACATGTGAATGTAAATTGAATATCTTTAGGTCCTGTTGGTGAACTTTGGTGTTTTGTAGAATGAACGATTAATTGATTAACCTGTTAAAAATAATCCAAAAATATGAATCAATCACGAAAATAATAATCACTGCAGCGTTCAACACTGACTTGACTGCAGCCTTTTGGTCCTTGTGGGTTTTTGACTGTCAAAAATGGGGATTTAAGTGTCCACAATCATGAATCATGGAACTGCGACCGTAGAAACAGTGACAGCATCAGTGTTCATGATCACTTGTGGCTTGTTGGCTCGACTGTCCACCGGGACTGCCTGAGCTGTCAGTCTTCAGTGATTTGTGAAGCCACTTGTCTCTGCTTGCCAACTGTACCTTAACATGGTCATGAGCTGACGGCATTCACAGCATGCCGGTGGACGCCATGCATGTCTATATCGGGAAAGTCAGTACATTTTGCAGAGTCGTGCCTTCCAGTCAGACATCGCAAAAGCGGAGATGCACAGTGAACAACACATGATGTGAAGTGATCGCAGAATCACGCGATCAGCGCCTCAGACAGGTTTAAATACACAGAACGGAGACGGAGGGGCGTGGTCGCGTGACGTTCTGTGTTTATGTCCGAACGAGCAGCAAACAGTCTACACGGCAGCCTGTCAGACCTTCAAACCGTGGACCGTAAACGGTACGTTGTCTCATTAGCATGGCTAATTTATCGATGTTTGATACGAATGGCATTTCAAGGACGTTCTCAAGTATTTGAAATAAATGTCATTTGATTTTTTTTTCGCTTAGGAGTGTCGAGTTTTCCTCGCATCTCGACGCTAACGTTAGCTCGCTAGCTAGCTAACTTGGTGCTAGCTAGCAGCCGGTAAAAATGTAGCCTACGATATTTTTTCCCCTCTACACCAACCCGTCAGCGTCTGCCTGCGACTCAAGTAGCTCTTGTAATTTATATACTAATGTGTTATTTTTAAAAGTTGTCACTTCGTGTCAAGTGTGCATCACTGTTACAGACTGTCTATGCTTTCTTTTGTTGTGGAGCTTATCGTTGCCAAGTGAGCTAACGTTAGCAGTCTGTTTACGTTTAGTTAGCATACTTACATCGCTGATGCAAGGGCTTCCATTTAGTAGCAATGGCAGAATAATGCTAGACATCGGCTCTCAGATTATCAGCTGTTTAAGCTTGCACTGTCTGGATGGCATGGTATTGCTCCAACGCTAAAATTATTTCTAGCAAAGAACGAGGAAAAATGTTTAGTTGTTAAATGTTACTTTTGTTCATTTGGTTATAAAAGCTGTCATTCGCGATTGTCACCATGCATGAAATGATTGCATGAAAATACAGCTTATTCATACAACTTTACTATCGAAATCAAGAATTTTTTTTTGTCAGTTTCTCATTATGTGAATTTTTAAAATAGGTTGCAAGAATAAATTCCCTCGTAAATGGAGATATTGCTGGACCCCCAATATCCAGTGTAACTCGTGTGAGTGGCCCTGATCACTGTAATTATGCATGAGTTTTCTCCAGTTTGTGCTTTTTTGTTTGCTACAATGAACAAAACTCATTACGACAGATATCCCCATAGGGAGCATTAACTTTTCAGCACTGTATTATGCAAACTGCCAGGCTGTTAAAATGGTGGTGGAATGAGTGCATTTCCATATTAAAACAACATGTAATAATGAACTAGTCACAATAGCCACTACCAATCACTCAAAACAACTAGAAGCACCTGGGGGACTTTTTTAGACCTATTTGTTTTACTCTGGTCAATTTCTGTAAGGCTCAAGGATCTCTGTTTTTGTGTCTTGCAGTGTTTAACTCCCAGCTTTTTGAAAAATGTGTTTCAGTGTGTCGTTGTGTCACCCCTGCCCGGGTGCCATGGTCCTCAGTTACACATGAGCTCTACTATGTGGTACATCATGCAAAGCATTCAAAGTAAATACTCCTTGTCCGAGCGGCTCATCCGCACCATTGCAGCCATCCGCTCATTCCCACACGACAATGTGGAGGATCTCATTCGTAAGGTAGGCCTGCTCATCTTCCAGACCAGCTTTGAATGAATACAATGTCTTAGTGTGATTTGTTATATTGACATCATTATCTCCTGAATGCCCTAAGGGAGCTGATGTGAACCGGATGCATGGCACACTTAAGCCCCTGCACTGTGCATGCATGGTCGCTGACGCTGACTGTGTGGAGCTGCTGTTGGAGAAAGGGGCAGAGGTATGTCAAAGATAACCTCTACACACTAAACCATTTCCCATAGCATAGCATGGGATTTAACATTAATTGCCTCCCTTCCAGACATCCACTGTATGATATGAAAGTGAGCCTGCAGAGAGTTGAAGCTTGTTCGTGGTAATCCATCACACTGAACGTGATGTCTGATCTTGTTTTAGTCGGGATCTTTGTGGAGCAACGCAGGTGTGAACAGAACAAGTTTGTCAAACTCAGTTTGTTCACAACAGGGGAAAAAATAGTGTGTTGCTAAGAACATTGCTGTTCAAAGCAAACATGGAAGACATATGGAAAGCAAACATGAAGATGAAATTATGAGTTGATGACAAGTTGATAGTCTTTTGGAGTAAAAGTTTTCCATTTGGCACCCAACTCTCTAGTAGTTAAACAAACAAAGACATTATTTGAAGTTTTGAGTGTCATGCTATGCTGGCATGAATTGAGACCAGTGGCTGCTTGAAATGTGGGAAAATTGCATTTGTAAATCCAATAATACAAATTGTAGAGTTATCTAGCCTTACAGATTGGGTTACAGTTGTCCAGGTATGGAGATGTCTATCATTTGCAATATTGGCCTCCACCTGAATGCAGTTTAAATACGTGAGTAAAATATTGCCCTAAGTGTTTTTAACTCTTAATATTTCTTATGACATTACATTTCCTTATCAGGTGAATGCTTTGGATGGATATAACCGCACAGCACTGCACTATGCAGCAGAGAAGGATGAGAGCTGCGTGGAGCTGCTGCTGGAGTATGGGGCCCAGCCAAATGCCCTGGACGGCAACAAGGACACCCCACTTCATTGGGCTGCCTTCAAAGATAACCCAGAGTGTGTGAGGGCCCTGCTGGAGAGCGGGGCCTGTCCCAATGCTCGGGACTACAACAATGACACACCTTTGAGTTGGGCAGCAATGAAGGGCAATCTGGAGAGTGTTAAAGTGCTATTAGACTATGGAGCCCAGGTCCATGTGACCAACCTGAAGGGCCAGACCCCTATCTCACGACTGGTGGCCCTGTTGGCCCGGGGCCTGGGCACTGAACAGGAGGAGGAGTGCCTGGAGTTGCTGTGCCGGGCAGCAGGGCGATTTGAGATCCGGCGGGCTGACGGCACCCTTCCCAGGGAGCTGAGTAAGGATCCTCAGCTGCTGGCGAGGCTGACCAACATGGTGGCTCAGGCTCCCTCACTTCGCTCTCTGGCACGCTGTGCTGTCCGGCAGAGTCTGGGGGTCCAGTTCCTCCCCACTGCTGTAAAAGAGCTTCCTTTACCAGAGACTATCAAAGATTATCTACTGCTGAGAGACTGAGGGGATGAAGCCATTGGGGCGCTCTCAGAACTCACTTGCTGATTAGCTCATTACACAGCTTTTATTGGCAAGGAAGTGTCTCCACTGAGTTCAAGAATATTGTCTGACAGTGGCCCTCATCAGTCAAACCTTCTTGCAAATGAATGCAGATTTGCGTACTGGGAGACATAAACCTTTCTTTTTTTTTTTTTTTAATTATGTAGTGGTTGCACAGCATCTAAATGAGCAGTGCCGATTTGAAAGTTTGATCAGTGTCGGTTGTAGGACAATGGCTACACCATTATATGTTCATATTGTGTCAAAAGAACATCTAAAAATTATGCACTTGTTGGGCTTCATCATAGGAAATGACATCCATGAACAAGTTGTGTCCTCCAGGGAGGCTTGAATCAGAGGCAACAGGGCTTGGTTGTAGAAACTTGAAAACATTTCACCTCCCTTTGGGCTTCTTCAGTTCTAGCTGCCCGGTTGGCAGTCCCAGATATTTAACCTCTGTGGGGTACTTATCATGGTTGTAGAAACCACTTGGGTGTGGCTGGCTGTGTGAATGACACTTGTTTATGTTGTCACATAAAACCAACATGATGACCACATTTTCAAGTTTCTACAACAAGTCTGACTGCCCTGAATTCAGCCCTGCTTGGATAAACATGACCTGGATGACTGAGAATCTTCAAATCAATCTGTTACAAAGAGCCATTGCATCTTTTAAAATTTAATTAGGCTTTGTAGTATTATTTTGTATGCAAAATTGACATTTTTCTATTGCATTTTAAAACTTGAATAATCATGAAAAAATACCATGATTTGTCACAGAGCATTAGGAAAATTTTATTTGTTGAGTTTGGTAGTAAAATTAGTATGTCCGCAGTCAAAGATTAAGCGTTAAATCTGAGTTAGGTTTATGACTGAGGGCTAATGTCTAATGATGCAGGCTGTCTAGTAGTTCTGTCAGAGGATGCAGCTCCTGAAGTGGTGCTCAGGAATGAATGTTATGTAGTTACTATTATAGTTGGAGTCACCATCTCTCTCCCAGTGAACTCACAGTGCAGTCCATTTGAAATACCTAGAAAAAAAAAAAATTATCCAATAAAAATGCACTTGATGGGAACAGTTTTATTTGTGATATAGAAGCAACAAAAGACTGCAGAATATTATTATATTGGTTTGACAGATTGATTCACAAAATTTGGCAGAAACACTAATCTTCTCCATCTCGTCCACTGAAAATGTTCAACGCTGATAAGAGTCAGCATGCCTGCTGTCATTTACTATTTATCTGGGTTGTATTTGAGTGAAGGGTGCAGTTGCCAAGGAGGAATAAAATGCTCTCTTTGTTTTTTTTTTTACAGTGGATGTTTTCAGTCTTAACTTGGAAAAGTTTGTGCGCCCTCGTCCATAACTTCGCAGGATTTATTTAAAAATTACTTTGAATTAAATGTTAAGCTATTAGAACCAAGAAATGGCATGATTACTAAGTTTTTGTCCTTGAAAATTCACTAAATAAGCTTGCAAAATGTATTTATGTTTGTTATGGCATCTGTCTGAAGTAAAATCAGACCTTTTCAGTGTTTGATTTTGTTTGCTTGTTCTGCTGTTGTATAAAAATTATCATGTCTTGTGTACACCTGCTAAAGTGCTTTTTTTCTTTGTCAACATAATGAAAGTAAATGCCTTTATATTTCATTCTTTTTTTTTTCTCTCCATTGTTAAGTTCGAACTGACAGCTATGATACATCTGAGTGCTGTTACTTTAAAAGCTTCACTGTAGTAGGCTGTGACCAAACTTAAAATCTTTAGTGATATACAGCATTATAGACTGGGTCATAAATATAAACAACACATTAATATGAACTGAGTGAAGAAAAGAGATGATGAGAAACCGTGTCATAAATTTACAGACAGAACTGTTAACTGGAGCTGTTTCTAACCAGTTTCAAATAATTGGGCAAAAATGATCCAAGAGTGGGTAATAAACAGTAGCTCAACAGGATTTTTAGGTTTATTTTGACACAGAAAAATTATTTACTTTGTCAAAATAGGGGTGAACTTTATCTTCCAGAGGAAAACTCTGACAAAACATTGAAAGAGTCATGAAATAGATTTTTACTGAACTTTAGTGCATTCACTTCTCATATTGTCCACTAGGGGTCTCTATAGCCTTGTCTGTGAATTCACACAGCCTCTGAATTAGCTGATGTGTGATTTGTATACTGGAAGGAAATTGTGATGTTACGTAATAATTGCTGTGGCTTACACCAGCTGCCTCTTCTGCAATACATTACATATCTCAGGTTTGACCATTGTAGCCTTTTTGTAATAATTTAATATTCTGGCCTATTGTTTTCATATTTGTACATTGTGACACCTTGTTGTGCCGCAGTTGGGACGTCCACTTCCAAGGACAGAGAACAGGGTGAGAATATCAGGAAGGAAACCAAAACCAGAGGGGAAAAGACCCCCCTCATTTTCAATGTTTATAGGCTCATACAATAGTTTCAACAATTTTATTTTTATCGTGTGTATTGTGACACATGAACCAGTAATTCAAACAGGGAAAATGTAAATAAACACATTTCTGACCAATTTAGCCGAAAAAAATAAGTAGAACCTTTATAAAAATGAGAAAAATATGAAAAACTTCAAGAAAAGCAATAGGGGACACGCAAGATGACAAAACTATCGGTATTGTAGAGTTACAGAGAGAAATGGAAATTGGGACCATAAACATAAAGGATGATAATCTCCATAACAAACAGATACTGATCTTTAATGGCTTGTTATACCATGTGGAATAACAGAAATGTGTCGGATACACAATCAGTCACTCTTCCACAGATAGTATCAGATCCCATGTGGGTCCTATTAGAGACAAATTTGCTTGATCACAGTCTAAACTATCACCCACCCATCCAATCAGTAGAGGTAATGCCATCTTTGGTGTTTTGTAATGAACAGTAGAAGTGATTGTCTTGAACAATGAACTCTTTTGAAGCGGATTCTTTAATCATAAAGTCAGATGTGCAGTAACCTTTAACCACAGTCTTAAGAAGTATTAGTGACTTACATGATACAGATTAGAATGGTTCATTTAATTATTTTCATGGTGCTGTATCTCATACTTTATTCCATAGCTGTTATCAAACATAGTGCCTCCATACTATTGAGTGAGGGTTACAGATTTTGATAGTGAAAGAGCAAGGGGTCATTTTGACAGGTCTACCACACGTTGAGGCCACAACTAGTGAAGGTTCATAGAGGTGATATTTTCCTGTGTATACCTGGAGGCCCAATCTCTACATTTTTAAGAACGTTAGAGGGCAAATGAAACCGTGAAAATCAGGAACTTCTCCTTTTAAAATAACGTTACTGAGAACAATTCTGTTCAATTCATTGAATACATAAAGTATACATGTTCTTTATTATAAAGGTAGTGGTAAATATACCTCACATTACATAAGTAACAAAAGTAAGTTCAATTGTCTAACAAATAATAAAATGTAGGGAAAGGAAAAAAGACTAAGAAAAACCTTCAGGGTCCACTAAGCAACTGGAGTGAATTTGAAATGTCTAAATAATCTAATTAGCTTTTGGCAATTCGCAATTTTTGAG
The DNA here is from genome assembly GCF_051107435.1 of Chaetodon auriga. NCBI lineage: Eukaryota > Metazoa > Chordata > Actinopteri > Chaetodontiformes > Chaetodontidae > Chaetodon > Chaetodon auriga. The sequence goes on along the minus strand of NC_135083.1, from coordinate 14,532,617 downwards.
CATTACTTTTTTAATAGTAGTCAAATACGTTTTGAAATCAGTATCTTTAAAATATGAAAGGAGGGTAATCTTTTAAGCCATATTATTTTAGGATTAGTATTTTGCTATGATATGAATCAAATTAATTATGTAAGTTTCATCTGCTGTGAAATTCTGATTGTTAAAAATTAGCATTATATCAGTGTTTGTTAATATAATATATATTTTTAGAAAGTTCTGAAAGATTCTTGCGTTGAAAGCCACCCAAAAGAAGCTGCATGATGTGTGAACACATCTGGGCTCCTCACGTCTGGCTGCGACAACTGCGTCGATTCTCGCGATGACTCGACGTCAAGGGGAGTGTCAAATTCCAAGAGAGAGGAGAGGAGAGGGGAGCCAGAGAGAGGGGCGCAAGGGTGAGTTTGTAAACACTTTATTACCCTTTAAAGTCACCATAGATATGTCGACTGCACGAAACTATGACAAAGTAGCGCTCGTCGCGCCAGTTTCCAGTGTTTGTTGTTGTTAACACGGTCCGTCTGTCTGATTGTCAGAACTGTTGTGGCAGCTACAACGTTTCATTCGGACTCACTGTCTCGCTTTGCACTCAAGTGTCCGCTAACCAAGTGACTGCTAGCTCTTTTCTGCTTTTGTGCTTTTGACTGTTCCGAACGCCTCTAAAACACGCCAGTTCACCCCGGATATAATTAAATTAGTGTTGGGGTGTGTTTGTTGTCACTGCTGAAGCTGGTAGTAGCGCTGTTATTACACAGTTTAAATGTGCGTTCGGCCTGTTGTTAACGCTAGCCACTCCAGCTAGCCATTAGTTTTTCGTGGATACAAAAAGTTGATTTCTGGTTTTTAACCAATAAGATTCAAGTAGCCGATGTTAGTGACAGGTCCCAAAGCTTCGCATGTATCAGATGCTGTTGACTGACGTGCTTGTAGCCAATTGCTGAAAAGAATAGGCGGTCTTGTTACGGGAAAAGGCAGGGCTAAGTATGCCCGAGCGTCGCCAGACCGTAATGAAGGCTAAAAAAGACAAACTTTTTTTCAAGCCAGTCAGCGTTGTCTGGAAGAAGGAACTAAAGTGTGCAAGACTTTGAGATTTTAGTTTGACATTCACCTCTTTTACTTGCCTGAAAGCCCACGAAAAGTATTTGCCTACAAGTTTTTTGGCGGTAGAATGTGCTGCAATGTTAATCTGGGTCTGCATGAAGAGTCTGTGAAGAACTCAAGTCTCAAGTAATAATGATATCCATAGTATTGCAATTCGAGCTTTTGAACGCCCCAGGATTCGCATCTCCATGCATGTCAACACCTTCATTAGGAATGTAGGTCATGTTTTTGGCAGAGTTGTACCTCATTCCATCACATAGAGTTACACCAGAGAAAACTGCAGTCTGTTTTGCCAAATTAAACCTCTTAAATCTTAAACCACTCTGAGTAATTATATAAATTAGACTTAGACTTTATGCGACATTACTATTATTTGCTGCAACACGTTACACATATGATGAATAAATGTAATGTTTCAAAAATATGTGTTAAGGACGTATGCTTTTGCAACACTGACTCAAAAACAGTTTGGACACTGTGTAATACGTATATATATAATAAATATAACAGAATGCAGTCATTTGCAAGCAAGCTGTGTGTACCGACAACGTTTTTATAAAATGTTGCCTAGCTCATATAGTAATTGCCTTTATATAATTGTGTCTCACAAAGAGGTGAACCTCGCCCTGTCCTTGCTTGTGAACGACTGAGCCTTTCGTGGATGCCTCTTTCATACCCTATCATGATACTTTCACCTGTTACCAGTCAACCTGTTTACCTGTGGAATGTTCCAAACAGGTGTTTTTGGAGCATTCCACAACTTTCCCACTCTTTTGTTGCTCCTGTCCCAACTTGTTTGAAACATTTTGTTAGCATCAAATTCAGAATAAGTATATATTTACAAAAATCAATGAAGTTGAAGAGGTAAGATATTAAATATATTGTTGTTTTAATGTTTTCAATTGAGTATATGCCAAAAAGGATTACCAAATTGTGACATTGTCCCAACTTTTTTTGAATCAGGGCTGCATTTGTCTCTTTGACTGAGATCCATTTTATTATTGGTTTGTTAATTAAATATTTAATGTTATACAGCATTAAGCATAAACGCTTTAGAAAAATTGTTATCAGCAAATGACTGTGGAGGCTCCACTTTTGAGAATATAACCAAAACCTCACAGCAAGTGCTTATAAAAGTTGCCAACCACAAATGAAATTGGCACAGTGTTTCTGATTTAATTTTAGAAAACTGCCCTGGGTCTATCCTGTATTGTCCTGCATTGTGTGCTAGCTCTGCATGGATTTAGCTTTTAGGCCTTGTTAGTTATGCAGACATGGATATAGGATTTCATTTGTTCCATTTACCAGATCTCGGGTTGACTTTGCTTACATAAATACATATTGGCTCTTGCACGCACCCAGCTGCAGCCAAGAACTCACATTTACAAGGCCTCACCTGTGATCCAGCAAATAACCATGATCCTTCAATTGACCAATTGCTGACCATGTTTTTCTTTTTTTCTTTTGCTATTTCACCATTTCACTCTCTCCCTCCCCCTCCTGTACTTCTTTTTTTCTGTTTGTGGGGTCTCCCCTACCCTCTGGCAATTCAAGCCTCAGATTCCAGAGTCATGGCTGCAGCATGAGCTATTAATACAGTTTGTTTAGTCAGTTTCCTAGCAGGCTGCATCAAACACTGGATGGCTGTGGCTGATTATAGCTGGGACTCGTTCCCCTACACCTGCTGAGTCGGAGAAATCCAAGTTAACGGTGGGACTTTGGCAGCAGTTCAATGAGAGGGACAGGAATTAGGGCACTTTGAGTGCTTCCATGTCACCTTGGAAGAAAGGAGGTGAAAATAGGTGGACTTGATATCCATGCATGTAATGAATATCGGTGATGTGTATCAGGACTAATGTAAGTAGCAGACTTGATTTATTGTCTCTCACAGAGCTGAGGTCTGCATGAAGAAGAGCATTTGACAGCGTGCAGTAAAACTTAACACTCAACTCGTAAATTAGTTTATTATCATTCACAATCAAAGTAGTAAATTAACATTATCATGTCTTTCTGTGTACACTTGAATCTGGCAGATGATTACAGATGGTGCCGCTCTTTTTGAAGATGTCCTTCAGTATACAGTAGATTGTCTTACCACAAAGCCAAGCAACGGATGGTGAAGAAAAGACCGTAACCCATCTGTTTTAATCAGGTTAAGTTATTGGTTGGGGAAGCTTTGAAAACAAATGGTATTTTCCACCCCTGTCATCTCAAATTTGTGCTGGAAATCCCACATTTCATGTTGGTGCCAGCCAGCCAAGTTAATGTGAAGCATGTCTTTTGTAAGATATAAACTCTGAAATCTGTTCCCACTCCTCACGCCAGATGTGTCCATTTCCTCACATAGTCCACACCCTCGGTATAACGAGCTAGACGGAGTATCTCGTTTGCAGACACATCTCTGCCCAAATAGACTCAGCGGATTGGAAGCACTTTGTGAGGGTCCTGGCACTAACCTGTTGCCTTTCTCCAGAGCATGGGAGGTCTGCTTCATCAGCCCTTTGATATGCACAGAGAGGCACAGGGCTTTTGCTTGCAAACATGGTGCGGACCCCTTTCCTCATAAAGACATGTAGCTGAGAGACACAACGGTAAGGCCTGTTACAGGCCCGGCGTCATGGGAGAGCGTTGTATTCCAGTGCAAGGCTGCAGTAATCATGTGTTGGCTCAGGGGCAGCTGTCCTCAGCAGAGGGAGAGGAGGAGGGAGGAAAATATACTGACTTCAACACTGGGAAAACTTTCAGACATTTATGCCTCGCCAACATAATGAATAATCTGTCCCACTCAATAATGTTAGACTACATGCTCACTCCATGTAGTAGGTACAAACAGAGGTTAATGTGCTCAGTAACTCAGTAATATTGTGATACTTAAATGATAAACTCATGTTGCTCTGCAGTTTGAGGAATAGCTGTACATATTAAGTTAAATCCTCAGCAGATTTTTTTGTGGATGTGATTAAACAAGCTTTACAAACAAGTCAAAACAACACAGACATACAGAGGCTGTGATGCCATCCTCATAGTCACTAAGTAAAAGTTCAGGAGGTGGATTACAAAACACATCTAATGTACATTTTGAAGGGTTAGTATTAAATTATTAAAGTCTGACGCCATCCCTGCTAATGACTGGGTTTTGGTGAAACCTTGTTCAGTATTACAGTAGTCAGTGACTTTTGTTTATTGAAAGGTTTCTACTTGTATATACAGCGAGGTCCTTGATGCATGTCGGTGGTTGCTGTACTGTCAGTGGGACAGCGTTGTGTAATAGCTGCCAGACGTCACTTTGGGCCAGTTGGCAGCGCTAAAACATGTCCGTCGTCCATCGCCACACCTCCAATTCCCCAATTTCTATTCAATTGCCAAGTTATTTTTCTAAACTTCCCAGTTTGTCTTAGCGTGGAGTGATCTTCAGCTGTGCAGAACAGTGCAGGGTGGAGTGGTTTGGTGGAGCTGGGGATGGGGTTGACGCAGAGGGAGGGGCGTTTGTGAGGAGTTATTCTCTGTAGAGACAGCTGATAGAAGCAGTAAGCTTTGCACAGCGTTACTTTATGTCACTTCAGCTTCAGGCACAACAGAAGGAGAAACCAAACATAAGCATGTGCATATTTAACTCTTGACAACATTGTTACTCAGGAAGAGACAGACATAGTATTTGGTTTGTAATCCTGTGGAAGTGTTTCAGTGCATGCAAATGCCCGACAATGCTATCCTTATGTGCCTCTATTTTTAAAGCATTGCCAAATATTCATGCTTAGTTGGTAGCCCACCAACAATATCCTTCACATTATGCTATTACAGCATTGGGCTGGACCGTGCAAGTACAGAATCTGAGTACTGTAATTAATAGAGACAAACACATCAGAAATGTTACATGTATATGCTGATGTATTTAAATATAAGGATCAATACATTGATAATTTCAGAGGTAAACATGACAGTTTATTGTTGCACAGATTTTAGCTCACACTGCTCAGGCCTATTATAGCAGTGTTAATTTAATAGATAATAGATGTATAATTTTCACTGTAATTCATCTTGGCAGCCAGATGTCGAATGTAGATGTGTGAGATACATCAGCATGGTAATTATGGAATGATATAACTCGAAGTTAGAATATAATGATAATATTTTAAAGGTTGTCTCTTTGACTTAAGCTGCAGTGAAGTGGTACAGTTGTTGTGCTCTTTGTCAGTATAGAATATCGCCCATCAGTCACTTGTTTTGCCATTCAGAAGAACCAAGTATGTTGGAGTTGATCAGCACAACAAAGTGAGGCACAGTATAGGGTCGCTGTATTGTCATTTTGCCCTTTTCAAAATATTAGTGCTGTGGATTCACATGACAGTTCTCAGACTGGATGGACGTGAGTGAAACAGAGATTGTGTGCAGAGTGAAACAGCTGAGTGAGGGAGAGGCTGAATGAGGGGTGCAAGAAGGCAAAAGGTTGGGAGGTGCTTGAGAGGTGAGGAGAGGGAGTGTTAATGGGAGAAGGAGGGATTGAAGTGAGGGAAAACGAGACAGAAGGAAAGGGGGAGTCGTCTTTGTGTAAACGGTAGCTGTCGTTCTCTTTTGTAAGCGGCTCCTCATTGGCCAGCCAGAATCCCCCCTGTGTGAAGGAAGTATCACCAGGGAAACTTCGTCTCGCTGCCTCTGTGCATGTTTTCCTCCTTGCCAGGGTTATTTTTAAATAGCATTCGGCTTCCTGCTCAGACTGAAGACTACAAGCCACAGCATCCCTGTTTTGTTGTTTTCAGGATTTGCCAGTTCACAAATCAAGAAAAAGCCGCAGCAATGTTCTCCTCTTCTCCTCTCCCACAGTTACATTGCAAGCTCTTTGCAAAAATGGGGGACGACCGACCTTTTGTGTGCAATGCTCCTGGCTGTGGACAGGTAAGTCTTCTCTCTCCTTGTCCTGGGTTTCAGGTGTGTCTGTGTGTGTGCTGTGGGGTATTTTTGCCCCTGTGTAAGTACTATCCAGCCATTGACTCTAACTACTCACGAATGAATGTATTTACTGCTAAAAGGAAATGAATTGAAAGCACTGTTGTACTTGAAAAGACTTGATTTGAGTAGAATAAAGCTTCATGTTTGTAATGAAAGACCTTGATAAACCTGTAAAGACGTCTGGTCTGCCGTCACACTTGGCCTCATTGCCAGAGTAAGATAAGTGGCTGTGATTTTTGCAGCATCCTGAATGATCACCACACAGATAGCATTCTAGCTAGCATGCTGTCTTGTGAGACAATGCTGTCTCCTTCGGGAGTGACTCACTGGAAGCTCCAGTGAGTAATCAGAGCACAGTTATTGTTTCAACCTGTCACTGTTGACTTCTAGCGCCTGCAGACACAGGTTTGAGCCACGGCAGTGACTCAGCTGAGCGCACTCACATGTCAGTAACGTGGTGTGTTGTCGGGGCTTGGCCTGATATCACAGCAAATTAAAAGAAGTGTGTTCTAGGATTTGTGATTATTCAACACAGGAAATATCATGTCTGATGTTGTGCTCAATTAGCTGTCTGATGCTGTGCAAGCGATGGCTTTTCTCTCCTGGCGGCTGGAGGAAGAAAGTGTTTACGTGGTTAGGAAACATTTGTGATTCATAAGCCTTCTTGCGCTCTCTGATCAGAAGCGATCTGTTGTACATGGGGGTTGCGGTTCAAACAACAGGCATGTAAAGCAGTTTAACATGCATCTGTTGGATAAATAAATGATGATTTGTTTGACTGTTGTCTTCTCAGAACATTATGGGCACCCAGGGACCCCTTCCCTGCACATTTTAACTTTGCTTTGACATGTTTCTGTGATGTAAATACTCTGCATATTTCATTTGTAGATATAATTATTCATTTAGTCGGCACTTAAAGCAACAGAATCACGTGGAAGCTTTTCAAGGCAAAGTGACGTTGACGACAGTGCGGGTCTAAAGCTGTACATTTTAGCTTCTTTTAGCTCTGTTTTGGTTTCTGCCTGAAGAATGTATCTGGCTTCGTAGTGCGAAGTGTTCCAGCTCCACTATGTTCATGAGCTAGCATTCCTCACTAAGTTTGTGTGTCTGCAGTTTGGTGCTGGACGGGTAGCGCACAGATTTTTTTCACTGAAACAAGCATGCTACAGCTGGAATACGGGTTGACGAGAGCAGAGGAACTGAACCAAAACAGTGAAAGGCACAAGATGTCTGCAGAGCTCAGGCAAACTGCAAAGGAGGATGATAGTCCACTTTAGATTTGTCACTACGAGCAACCCCTTTCACATTACGTACAGTCTGTAGGTAATGTAAAAATATTGTTATTATCGATAAACAAGAAGAAGATCTAAATGATGGGGAACATCCTTTATGTTACAAGTGCCTTATGTCCATATGACGTTTTGCTGCTACTCTTTACAAGCAACAGTTGTCTACCAGGAAAGTCTGAATCATGCCCATAATAGCACAAGGATGATTGACTCCTGGCTTTGCGCAGGGTTTTCCTTTTACCAAGTTAACAACAACAACAACAGCCCCCGACATTATGATGTCCAGTATTTACTGTGTGGGGAGGGGTAATCCTAGCTGCCAGTATCTCATACAGGGAGATTAGTCGGAGATAGTTTCCTACGCAAGACCCAGCCGCCTTGTTCAGAGGAAAGAGACAAATCAGACATGCAGTTGTATTGGTGATGCTGCCTGGTAGGGCTAAAAATAAGCCCCCTGACACTTGACTGTGTTTCCACTTCACTCTCTCACGACTGAACTCGCAACTGCATCGCAGTGCCCCAAAATAGGCTGCAGCGAATGGTGAATAGGCTGGTGCCAGAGCCAAGATTATTCCTCCTCCGCCTCTGACTGATTCACCTCACCACTTCTCCAAAGAAGAAGTGCCGTGTCTCAGACGACGGCTGCTGGTTCTCTCTTCTAAAGGTCTCATTTGCCCAAGTGCCAGACCTGCCTGTAGCTTCCACTGTGGATACCTGATGGGAAATAGAGAACATGAGCTGTGCTGAGACACAGGTTACGGCATCCACATGTTTAACATACTGCTCTTTTTAAAAAAGACGTTACTCTTGAGAAACAGCATTTGTTTTGGTTTGTCAGCTCGCTTAGTTTTGGTCTTTATCTGTGCCAGTTGACATTTTCAGTCATTACTTAATCCCATACATTTCTATGCTGTTAAAATCCTTTCAGCTGTCATCCATACAATCCCCTTTTCCTTGTCTAGATGCAATCCTGCTTCCAGAAAAGTTGAGATGCTGTGTAAAACACAAATTAAACAGAATGTGATCATTTACTAATCCTTTTTGTCATATGCTCAGTTGGAAACAGTACAAAAACAGTATATTTAATGTTTAACCTCATCAACTTCATTGATTTTTGCAAGCATATACTTATTCTGAACTGTTTTGGAATCAGGCTTGTAATTGTAGTTTGTGGCGAGATATTTGAGCTCATGTCCTGCGGCTATAATTGGCCCATACAGGGCTTTTGAGACACGAGGAATTGTACACCGCAGATACAGTTTTCTTTATGGTGTGTCACGTAATGTGTACAGTATACGCTGCATGTGTTGTCCAAGAGATCATCTGTCCGTGATTATTGCAATATGATATCTGGGTTAAGGTACTATAGGTCACCAGGACAAATAGACAGTTACCTGTAGGCTCCTTCATATAATGTACTTATCCTTTCCTCTTTCTTCTTCCAGAGGTTTACCAATGAGGACCACTTGGCTGTACATAAACACAAGCATGAGATGACACTGAAATTTGGACCAGCCAGGACAGACTCTGTCATTATTGCAGGTACTGTTTGTCTATGTGACAAACGCACAGCTTTTCTCCTCGTTTGTCAGAAATCCTCTCCCAGCATTCAGATGCAGGCTGTTAAACATACCTCACCGTCAGCGCGTTCCAACGCTATTAGTAGAATCTCAAGAAAAGCAGTTCCAAAGACACATTAATGACACGGGTTTCTATATTCAGTGCGAAGTGTGAATTCAGTGCGAAAGCGTTACTTTGAATAGTTATCTCTGTTCATTCCCCTTTGCCAGACCAGACACCTACTCCCACCCGCTTCCTAAAGAACTGCGAGGAGGTTGGTCTGTTCAACGAGCTGGCCAGCTCCTTCGAACAAGATGAGGATGACAAGAAAGCAAAGAACTCTGTAAGATTTTGTCAGTATTTTTGTGTGTGTGTGTGTGTGTGTGTGTGTGTGTGTGTGTGTGTGTGTGTGCGCGCCTGCCTTTGCGTACGTATTATGTACAGAAGCAAATGGAATTTGTGCAAAGACTCCCATGGTGATAAATGACTTTTACTTCCTTATTTCTTACCTCAAGTGTTGTTGTACCCAGAGATTACTGTTTGCAGAAAGTCCTGCGTTGTGCACATTGTCCATGTGTCATTATAGTTTAAACTATTGCACTAGCTTGTTAACAGCTTGTTTTGCCCTTCAGATAGTGTTTCGGAAACTAATGCTGTGGTTGTTTGGTTTGTGTGATAAATACCATAAATACTCACTTCCTTTTTTAGTGTACTGTAGTCTATGTTCCTTATATTTGATAGGTAGTATAAACTCATCTCTGTCCTTCTCAGCTTCCTGCACCCAACTCTGTGGCTTTGGACATGAGCCTGCAGACGACATCAGATGTAAAGGTGAAAAAAGAGGCACCTGTAGATATCGACTCCTCGCCACCAGACAGCCCTGAATCTATCTCTGGAAGGTCAGACAACAGCAGTGGACCTCTGGCTAAAGGAAAGGTAGGACTGGAATGGGAGGAGGGGGGATTGCATGAGTGCATGGAGAAGAGGCGATGATGTAGAAGGAGTATGGGTCATGATGCATGCCATTATGACTTTCAGTATTACATGAATGCACCTTGAGGAAGTGAATAATGTTATCTTGTTCTTAGAGATGTGACGCCCGACGTGTTGAAACCACAGCTACTTCATGTTGAATAACTGAAAGCTGTTTTACGTAACTTACCTCACCACTATTCTCCCAGGACACACCACCCAGAAGTTCAGCCCCCACCCCGACAATTGTGCGTCCAGGCTCCCTCCCACTACACTTGGGCTTTGATGCCCTGCAGCCCACCATGCCGTCACCCACCTCTGTCATCACCCAGGCACCACCTTCCAATCGCACTCTAGGGTGAGTAAAGTTCAGTGTCCTTCTACTGATGAACCGCTTTAGCCTAGATTTGCCTCCTAAAAATGCCCTTAAGTAGCTTCAAAGCTCCTTAAAACACACATTTTCCACATGTGATGTTACAGTATCACAATATGATCACATATTCTGTGTCTCCTGGTTCCAACACTATGTTCAGCCGATATGATGCTTATGAGTGAACTTTTCAAACCTAAGATACCATCATGTTTTTTGTGGCTACACAAAATGAAATATTTTACTTGTTTTGTACATCTTTTTAACATTTCCCCATCATTAAACTATGTTATATCTCCAAAAACATTGTTTTTGACTGAAATCTAACCTAAATTTCTGTGGGTTTGAGCAGTTTCTGTATGCACAGCTTGAGTCAGCAATGATGGATGGAAGCATGCATTTTGTGGGGATTGAAGTGGGTATTTTTTTCCTAAATGGTCACAGTTGCTGCAAGACTTGATTCCAAAAAAGTTGGGATGCTGTGTAAAACGTAAATAAAACCAGAATGCAATCATTTGCAAATGAACTGTGTTAACCAACAGTGGTTTTACGAAGTGTTCCTGAGCCCTTGTAGTAATCTCTTTAATACAATCATGTGTTCACAAAGTGGTGAACCTCGCTCCATCCTCGCTTGTAAATGACCGAGTCTTTCCACGATGCCCCTTTCATACCCAATCATGATACTATCACCTGTTACCAATGAACCTGTTAACCTGTGGAATGTTCCAAACAGGTGTTTTTGGAGCATTTCACAAATTTCCCAGTCTTTTATTTGGAAGGTGTTGCTGCCATCAAATTCAGAATAAGCATATATTTACAAAAATCTATTAAATTAATGAGGTAAAACATTAAATATATTCTCTTTGTACTCTCAGAATATGCCAAAAAGAATTGTCAAATTATCACATTCTGTTTTATTTATGTTTTACACAGCAGTTTTTTGGAATCAGGATTGTATGTTACAGAAACTTTACACAAACGTTACTGAACCTCCTGTTCCTGTGTGCCTCCATTGTCTGTCTGTCTAGTTCGCCAACCAGCCACTACCCCATGATGATGCTTCCCTCTGGTCAGGCAGTGCCTGTGCTCCCTGGTCCTGTGCAGATGCCCTCTGTCATTAATGTAAGGCCGGCTAACAGTCTGAATCCAATTTACAGCTAAGAATTTTGTTCAAGTTGTTAATACAAGTGTGTTTGTGTGTCTTACCTGGTCTCCAGCTGGCCCGACCCATGTGCATGGTACCCAACATTCCTGGGATCCCCGGTCCTCCTCTGGGAGGTAGCAGCAGCGGCTCTAACTCCCCCTCTGGCTACAGCATTCATTCAGAGGCCAAGATGGTCAGCACTAGATTAGCTCTCTATTTTTGTCTCTATCGGTTCCTTTTGTCTCCATCTTCACCCTCCAGCCTTCCTCTGCACTGGCTTAGTTTGTTCATCATATGACTTTTTACTGCAGTTACTTGTTTATTTAACCCTTGCACCACAAGAACACAGTTTGTACTGCATTTATGATACTGCGAAGTACACACAGAGCTCTATATAAGGATCTGATGCTTTAACTGTATTTTAGATGAAACTGAGTTAGATTGGTCTTTGTTTATAGTATTGCAACATACCCAAATTATCCTCTTCAGTAGAGTATTTACACAGACTGTTTGCCCACTTCAGTCACAAGTGGAAGATCATTGGTGTAAATGAAGACAAAGGGTGTTCTGTTGTTGAGCAGAATGTTTTTTGGGCACAGTCTAACCAAATGGGTATGAGTTACATCATTCACTACTCTCAACTGTATATAATAAACAGCCTACATCATCATCATCATCATCAGCAGCAGCAGCAGCAGCAGCAGCAGCTACGAGACCTCCAGAGCTGAATACAGTTCAAAAAGTTTGAGACAGACATGAATGTGCTGCTGAAAATGAGCTGGAACTGTGTGACAGTATCAGGTCAGCAGGGGCAAAAACGTCTGCAGAATTAGAGCGCCTTTTAAAATTCATGCCTCAGAGAATTCAAGCTTTTCCAGCACGACCTGGGGCTCATTTGATAATGATGTTAAAACGGTAGAGATGTAGCAGAAAACGGATGTATTGCATGTAAAATCTACACACTGAGCAGCCTGTCTGCGGCAGTAAACAGCAGCGTAAACATTTGTCGGCTTTCATCTGACCGACAGCTTGTGTTAGGCTGCATTGAAGATTGGTGACTGAAGTTTAGGCCAAGTTGTTGTTGCTGATTGTACAGATGAGTTGATGGGTTAACATGGAGTCAGCTTAGTACAGTCTCTATGGATCGGACTTACTCAATGCTTTAGGCTGATGTTTGTCATATCATTGTTGTCCTACAGCGTCTGAAGGCTGCGCTGTCCCAGCAGAGCCCGTCAGGAAACGCTGTGGGGCTCATGGCCATGGGCAGCAGCCCCATGGTACCTCAGAGGGCAGAGCAGAGCCAGCTGCTTGTCCAACAGCCAGATGCTCCATCACCTGCACAACCTCAGGTACACTGTGTTGTCTATAGTTGAGGACCTGACTGGAGCAGTGTCACTTAAATCTGGAAAGTCTATGAAATGACCAAAAAAGTAATGAGCTGAAGTATGTTTAACACATGACGTATCACCTGTTTCAGTTACAGAAAATTGGGGCTGTACTTCTTGTAGTGAGATGACTATAATGTGCGCTGACTGAAATAATGAAACTGTGACTCAAACTTCCCTTTTCTCTCTCGTCATTCTTCTGCTCCCCTCCCATCCCCTGTCTGTTTCCTCCTCACCCGTTCCTCTGCTCTCCCTCTAGGTATCTCCAGCACAGCCTACAGGTGGGCGTCGGCGGCGGACGGTAGATGATGACCCAGATGAGCGAAGGCAGCGCTTCCTCGAGAGGAATCGGGCAGCGGCATCGCGCTGCAGACAGAAACGCAAACTGTGGGTCAGCTCCTTAGAGAAGAAGGCTGAGGAGCTCTGCACCCTGAACGTCTCACTGTCGGTGAGTGGGCTCGGAGGGGGTGGGCAGGGATGGAACGTGGTCTGTGGGAGGCCTGTGTTCATGTGAGGGTAGTCACACTGACTGCGCCCGGTTGACAGACTTTCAAGTAGTTATGGAAGTTTGTGAGGTGTTTTCCAGATGAGCAGTTTCAGGGGTGAGGTTACAGAACTTGTAACCACAGAACTCGTTATAACTTGTTTCACATCTTAATTGTGTTTTTAGGTAATTTTTGCACCATATGACCACTTTTCCACTGCCAGCCGTACTGTAGTGGCAACCACACTGTTCCCCCTTTGGAGCATTTCTGAGCTGAAAATCATAAAGTAAATGTATTTGGAAGGTCCCCCTGTTTTGAGTGCACTGTATGAATGATGTGAGGTTCTCTCTGAATTATTGAAAAGTGTTTAATGTCCTCATTTTGTGATCCCTCAGAACGAAGTGTCTCTGTTGCGGAATGAGGTGGCTCATTTGAAGCAGCTGCTGCTGGCCCACAAGGACTGTCCTGTGACCACCCTACAGAAGAAAACAGCCTACTTAGGTGAACATTTTATAATTCTCCCATGTTACTCGCCTCTTGTATTCATTTTGTCTTTCATAATCATTCGGGACAGACATTGAGACACTGTTAAAACAACTGCTAAACACTAAAGAGAACATTGTAGCCTTTCAGTGAGGCTGCTTTGGAGTGTATTGGAGGTTAAAAGTGAAATGCTTTTGTCAGAGCAGGTATAAGTCTGTATTTCTGTCACTTTTTCTCTGTGTAGCAGCAGAAGAGAGCATGAAAGACGCCTCAGAGCCCACAGGTTCTCCTGCCCCGGTGATTCAGCACAGCTCTTTGGCGCCCAGCCCCTCTGCGGGCCAGAACGGCCTGAGCTCAAGGGCAGCAGCTGAGGCCATGGCTATGTCTGTGCTGGCAGGGATGGGCCAGCAGCAGAGGGCTGAGAGTGGACCCTCTCACATTATCATGGCTGCACAGTCTCAGTCTGCTGCCAGATGATGAGCAATGCCACCACAGCCCAGAATCGGCTCACACTCGCCACCCAGGAGCGAAAAAGAGCAGCGGACCCCCACTTCAACTTCCCCTATCTACAAGTCCAAATTTCTCATCTTCCTCTTCCCCCTCCGCCACGTTCCTCTGCTCTCTCTGACCCTCCTGTAGAGCCATCGTGCTGTGGCCTGGAGCTCAGCAGCAGCCTTCTGGGAATGGACTGAGACTTTTGAGAGAGCTTCCTGTTCACTTTGCCATAGACTACAGGGGCTGGACTCCAACCTCCCTCCTCGTTTCCCCTCTGTGCTTCCCCGCTCATCTCTCCCCACGACTCTTCACTGGACTGTAGGACTGCATTGCTCTGAGTGTACTGCCGTAACGAACCAGACATGTGCACAGTTTCTAACACGCAGGTGTTGCATAAACGTTCTCGATCAAATCCTATACCAAACAACACACAGGGCTTCACAGTGTTTTCAGCAGGGAATAGTGCCTTGTGCTCCTCGACTTTTTAGCCATGCACACGCCCACACATGCCATCACAGCACACATCCCTATACATCCTCAGCTCCAAAGATGCAGTCGTTGTCTAGACGTCAGTGACTCAGATCTCAAGTATTCACCCAGAACCTTTTGTAAATGGCTCAACCTCAAGGTGATCTCAACATGGACCCAAAAACCTTACCTCATTTACACCCCTTTATGAAACGATTGATTAGCTGTGTGTGTGATTGGCTCTGTGTGTATATATTTATGTACATCAGAACATCGCAGTTTGCCTACTCCTGATCTGATACGTTAATAGCTGGATTGTTAGCATGTGACTTTTTCAATTAGAGTGTTATGTTCTTGATACAGTATGTGCAGCTATATTTTTTTAATTAATTGGCAAATCCTCCCTGATTAGTCCGCAGAACCAAAATGACAGAGTGTTACCTTAAAATTCGTTTGTTTGAGCAATAGCTTTTTCTTACCTGAAGGGAATTGAACGCCCCGCTGCCTCCTTACTTCTCTCCTCTAAAACAGACAGTTTTTGCTTTTTATTGGGTTGTAAATAGATGCCTTTTCCATTTTACATGAAACTGTTCTCATGACTGTGTTTCTCTGTGTGGGCTCTGGACTTACTGTAACTGTTATTTTCACACTTCTCAGGATGGTTGCACATCCTTGCTGCTCGTTGGAAGTGCGATGAACCCCATAGTCTGTTTGCTCTTTACCAAACCTAAAGTAAGCCATAATGACAACAGATCAGATCTCTTAATCTCCAAAGACCACCTGGTACTTGTTCTCGGACAGGAAGCAAACAGCCTGACTGTTAGTTAGTGATTCAGAGATCATGGTGACACAATCTACAGTATATCACTGCTTGTTACTTGCACTTGCTTGTCACACACAGTCTCACACAATGTCTGGTATTTTTGCCTTAAGATCACGTTGGTGCCTCCGATATCCCCACTAAAATATATACGCAGATTTGCTCATGTGAAAAACAGTGGAGCCTTAGAAAAATCCATCTTTCATCAAATAAACACAACCAATGAGGAACAAAAGGTTGGTCACTGGTTCCTCAAAGCCTTTAAAACGAATGGTTAATTGAACCATTAGTCTCTTTTCAAAATAATACAACACTTGTCTGTCATCTGGTGGAGAGACACAGCAAAGACATCTTCACCGGTAAAACATGTGAGGGAGGAAGAAGTTAAGATGTCTTGTGACTTTCTGAATGACTCCAGCTTCTTTAGAAGTCCCACCGAGATATTTTACCAAGATATCAGTATATTTTTACACCTTAACAAGTAGTTTGCTTTTCTTGTTTTTCCCGGAAAATTCCCCCCCCTCTTTTGTCCAATGTGATCGTGTATTTGCAAGATGTGATATTTCAAAAACAAGATATCTGTCCAATAACACAAGGGCATGTCTTTATGCACTAAAATAATGCAAGTTTATTGTTGCTTTGTATTTCTGTTCATTTTACTTTTTTCGCAGCTCTCTTGGTCTTTTTCAGAGATATCAGATCCTTTTTTTTTTTAAATGGTATTTTCTCTTATCTGTACTGTTTAGATTAATGGGAATTTTCTCAGCGACTTTAACACCTTTCACCTTTGACTGAACCTCTTGTCCTACAGTCCCAATGGCGACCCTGGCATTTAGTTGTACTTCGGAGCCGGCGCTATATTTGGCCGGCAGTCCCTTATAGACGATTGTTCATATGAAATGAAAATTCAAACTATATTTAGCTTTCATGTTTTCATGTAATTCATGTCATTGGCACCTTCTCTGTTATTTCTTGTTTTCTTTTGTTGTGTGCTGTTTTCAGCGCGATACAACCTTTTGTCATAACGTTTCTGACTGTACTGATTAATATAGAGACTAATTTCTTTAACACACAGATTTTGCTTGTTTGTTTGTTCTCTCAACATAAAGATGCCATTAGTCCTTTTCCAAAAAGAGATTATATCCCATGTTATATCTTTCAAGATGAAAATTTGCGACGTCTTCTGACTGCCCTTGTCTAACTTATTTTTTTTTAATTGGTCGACTAACAATCGTCATTCTGGTCTTTGGCATGTTAATGTTACCTAGAACTGTTGTGAAAAGAGCAATTTGATGAAAAATGCAACAATGTGAAAGTTGCACATAGTATATTACTGGTTTTTCACACTCCCATTGTTGGACTGATGATTTCAAAAATTGTCCTTGTACTGTACATATCTGTACTATATGAATATATTTACTTTTCCATGCATGTCCAAGTGGAATACTATGAACACTTACAGTGCTGCAGTTTTAATTAAAGAAACTACATCTTAATGAACATTTAGAAAGTTTTTGTGTCACCTTTCATCTTAGAGGGAAATTTTCTGTAAATTTTTGGAGACTGGACACTCGCGATTATTCAGTTCTTGGTAAAATGTCATATGAAAAGCGCAGTATTACAATATACCGTATGAAAGGCTGTTGATGCCAGTCGTCTGTACCCAGTGTTTCCTCTTCCTTCAGTCAGTTGTGTTGTTACTAATGACTGTGTAGAATGGGCCAAAAGTAACAAATTATAAGTACTCTAGTTCCTGTACTTTAATGTTTTTTTCATGTACTTCTTAAGTACATTCTTGAACCTTCTTTGAAGCAGGGCCATAGCTACTTTTGAGGACACTGAGGTCAAGTCCTCTGTATTTTTCTGGGCACTTAGCAACCGGAGCTTACATCCTACAATTAAAAATGTACACA
The DNA here is from genome assembly GCF_051107435.1 of Chaetodon auriga. Lineage (NCBI taxonomy): Eukaryota > Metazoa > Chordata > Actinopteri > Chaetodontiformes > Chaetodontidae > Chaetodon > Chaetodon auriga. The sequence goes on along the minus strand of NC_135083.1, from coordinate 14,515,188 downwards.
TCGTGAGTATTTTATAGACTGATTACAGTGTTTTTTTTTTCTCTTAGTATTTTTAAATTCGACTACTTTTGGATCAAAACAGAAATAGATAAATGATTCTGTATCTGGAATTTGCTTCCTGGTATTGTGGAGGAAGGCTTTCAAACAGCATTTTGACTTTCATGTTGGGGAAAAAACATTTACAGAAGATATTATCGAACATTTAACTCGACCAAGTGCTTTAGGTAAATGCTTTTAAGTACCTTGTGTTTGGTGTGATTTTCTGAGAAGGTGTGGTGCGCGTTGAGAGGCTGGACTCACGACCTCAGTATTTCAAAAATCCTTGCTGCGGCCCTGCTTTTCAGTCCATGTTTTTGTGCTGTACTCAAGTGCGTTTGGAAAGACAAAAAGTGGCATCGTAGCCTACAATTATGCTGTTAAATTCGCTTTGAAGCTCGTTTTTCTTGTGAGACAATGTCCATGTTTCTCATAAGGAAAACATGATCGTAACTTTTTGTAAGCGGCCCTTAATTGCAGAGAGTGGTTGGAAGGATATATTTGTTTTTATGATGGTTACAGTCAGGATGCCACACTGGCCTTTTGAAGGTGACCATGAGTAATGAGCTCGGAGGAGTGTTCTGAAGTTGTTCTCGAGCAGCACAAGCATTTTCGAGTGTAATCCAAAATCAAGCACATTGTCACAAGTAGGATCGGGGCTGGATTAACCTTCTATCCTGGGGTGAAAATGAGCTGGGGGTCCCTGCAGAGGGACTGTTCTTCCAAAATGCAATTAATCCAGAGTTAATAGGCAACTGTTTTGATAACCAATGAATCATTTAGGTCCTTTTTTAGGCAACGCCAAACACTGACTGATTCCAGCTTCTCTGATATGAGCATGTTTTGTTTTATATCATTGCAGCTTGAATATATTTGGCATTTGAACCATTGTTTGGACAAAATGAGACATTTGATGACGTCGCCCTGATCATTGTGGACATATGACGGGCATTCTTCTCTATTTTATGACATTTTATTGTTCAAGAAATTGATTAAATTGTTAGTCTCAGCTCTCCACTTTACACATGCCAGTTTCATTATGTTGTATTTCCCCCCAGGAACTATCAGGCCTACTCCTATACTGTCATAAAACCCTGCCCCAGGTTTAATGCTGTCATTTTGTTGGTATGATCACTTGTATTACACATTTATCTGCAATTAATCAAATTAACTCGTAGTGAACCTTTTGGGGCCTCTGAGCAGTCGCCTGCTTTGCCCTGTTCCTAATCCAGCTTTAAGTAGGATGTCCTGCCACTTTTTCCACCCTTGCCAGCCTCAGTTAGGCTTTAGGTGAGAAGTCCTCAAACACTCTCTCGCCTTGTCAAATGATAAAGCTCGTGGGATTGCCTAAAGGGCTCACTGGAAGTTTAATGTGTGTGCTTTGCTGGAAAATGACATGATGAAACTGTACAGCGCTGTCCCCCGGTTGTAAGAGGGCATGGGTGCGTGTTTGCCGGTCGGACGCCAGGGGGAGCTACAGTTCCGGTGTGCTCTTCGGCTGGGACGCGTTGAATTAACGTACAGGCGAGGTAAATGCAGTCACGTGACCGCTCGTTGCCGTTGGTGAGTTTTTCCCATTATGGCGGAGGGGCCAGCCGTGCGGATGGTCTGTCTCTCCCACTCTGATGCTTGTTTTGTGTCTTGAGGGAGGGCGTTTTATTTTTAATTTTTTTTTTACATTTCCCCGCGACAGCCTGGTTTCTTTTCAGCTAGACTGCACTCGCGTTTGTCGGCGAAGTCATGGCAGACCGCGGCGTGGATTTGTCCGCCCTGCCAAAACAGGTTAGAGACCAATTGGCGGAGTTGGATCTGGAGCTGTCTGAAGGTAAAGGAGGGGAGGGGGCTGATGGGGAGCGGGGGGATGCTATAGCAGATTTTCAAGCTAGCTACATGTCTCCGCTGTCTGGGCTAACCAGCATCGATTAAACCGGCAGTTTCTCCTCTGCTATGCTACTTTACGTGTATGACAAATTGAATGAGGGCACACCGGCACTCAAGCTGTGCCACCGAGCTAGCTTATTTTGTGCTAATACAGGATGTGGGCACGCGAGCTAGCAGTGCAGGAGGAAGAGAAAGGCTCTCGTGTCTGCTTTAAGTATTGAAAGCAAAACGTCGATTTGAAGACGTGTTTCCTGGATAAATCTCCCCGTTTGCTGTATGATTGATTGTCAAAGCCATAGCTCTGTGTGTGTGTGTGTGTGTGTGTGTGTGTGTGTGTGTGTGTGTGTGTGTGTGTGTTGCTGTTTGACAGACTGGGATGGCCAGAGGCAAGGTCTGGCTATCAGGCTTTGACCCTTCTCCTGTCATCTTTGTTTCACTTCTTCATGTGGCTGGACTTTGGTTCGTCACGGACCACATGGTTTCCAGCCTGGCGTCATAAAAAACTCGGACTTGGCATCTGCTTTTCAGGTTTCATCTAAAAAATGTTTTATTGCAGGCGAGCTGTGAGTCACTGTGACCAGTGATGAGGTGGAATGAAAAGGCCTCCGGTCATGATCTGCTCTGGTGTCAGGCAAAGATCCAGTCTGTTATGAATGACTGTCAGTAATTATCAAACGTGGTGCATGACCTCAGTGACGTTCACTGGAGTGGTCATCAAGATGTGTACAAGGCCTTTTACACCTGTGGAAAGCTGCTATTACTGGAATTATAGGTTTACGTACCTGCGCTGCTCACTGTGGGTCACACCACCCTGTGAGATCTGTGTCAGGTGTACGCATCCATGTGCATGTTTGTTCTCCTCTTGTGGATGAATGTGGGGGATGGATGCATCTATTTATTGCAGTTTACAAATATCTCAACCATTCATTCATCCAAAGCATAGTGCAAATCAACCCCTCCCCCAGAGCAGCTGTGGGCCCCTCTCCTGATCTACACCCATTGACACACACTGTCACATCCTTGCCAGTGTGTGACACACACATACACATGCACACAGACTCTCACATCCTTGCCAGTGTCCTCGTCCTCTGCTTCATGAGACCTAGGCGAGGTGATAGAATCCATTTGTGCCACTCAGTGACTGCTCAATGCCTGCTCGTCCATGCTGATTGATATTGGGTTATTATAGTGTTGTGATACAGCTTTTGGAACTGATAACCAGTGTTTGATACTCGTGTTTGGCTGACACCAGTTTTTATAAGCCTTTGTGCAAGACTCAATACAAATGCCATCATTCCCTTCTGTAATAAGGCCTTTAAAAAGAACATGGTACTATAAAAGACTGTGACAACACGGTTCTTTTGCACTTGGCAGCTATGCTCTGATACATACTCCAATAAAGAAATACTAATACATATATACAAGCTAATGACTGTTACTTAAGATAATTTAGAATTGGGAGTGTTGGTGCCTTTTACACCTCATATCAGCCAATATTGAAAGTAAGCTGATACATTAGTGCATCTGTAGGTGTTTTAAGAGCTCACTGACCTCTAATGTTACTGTGTTACATTTTGATGTCAATAAAACCCTTTTGAATGTAAAATTTTAATTTTATTTTTACTTAGTTGTAGATCAGCCTGTTTTTGTTGTGTTAGCCTGGTGGTTTTGAATGGTTCATACTACACATTACATGTTAACAATTTACCACAGTTATAGGTGGTTGATATGATGTTATACTCACATGATTTATGTAGATAGATACATAAAATAGGATACACATGTGTCAGCTGTGATTTAGCCATGTTGTTGATCAGTTATTTATACTGTACTAACTATCCCTCCAGCATCTCTGTGTATTGTGAACAATCTGATCAGGACTGGCTTATGGAAGCTTTACATCATCTACCATGATGTGGGATTTTATCCATGTTGTCCATCCCTTTGTCTTTCCATTGTTAGGAGTATATTTTAGATTCAGTCAGTTGTGGATTTTACTTCATGTCAGAATGTACTAGAAATCACCTTGTCAAAGCTCAACACTTGCTCCTGGTGATGGATGAAGGTGCAAAACACGTCACGTTTATTTTTGGACAGTTACATGCGGTTATGCAGTTTCTAACAGGGCTGTTCTGAACACGCTTCCTTGTGGGTGCGCTGAGGTGTCGAGAGAAACGTGAGACTTGAGAGTTGGTTGCTGAACAGTACAATTTCTTACACAAGAAACAACCGTAGTCACATGATCCTGGTGGCCATGTTTGCTCATTGTATGTTTTCCACGTGTTGACTGTCTGACAGCATAGCTGGTAAATGTAATAGGATTAAAATAGGGAGTGAAAGTTTTTCCCTCCAGACCTGATGGCAAAATATTTGAATGTTTTTCAGTGTTGTAGGTTCATGTGCATGGAAGCAAACTAGACTTATTATGACTGCATGCATGCGGCATGTCATCACCTTATAGGCTATTTTTCTTGACTCCATAACAAGCCCTCCTCTGACTGAGTGGAAATGCCTGTTCCTGCGTTGCTCGGATAAGAACACAGGCCTGCCAAATGGCCTCTTAAAAAACAACCCATTTCTGCTAGCCCCCTGTGACCATGGGGACACAATGAGGACCATTCAGCTGGTCTGAGCCACCGTGGCCAGGAGTTCTGCTGCCATTTAGGCCATTCAGCTAAACCCAGGCTTTGTGTGCATGCTGGAATGAGCTGCCTCCATAGGAAGAGAAGGGAGGGGCTGGTGACTGGTCATACTTGAGGAGATGACGTAGTGTGTACTACTGAGGGGAGTGGTTCACCCCTCTCACCCTGTCATCTCTCAGCTGGGCCAGGGGTAAAAGGTTATGTCTAGGTCTTTCCTGCAGCTAGCCTACCTGGTTGACGTCCCCCACCAACTGTCAAGCGTGTTCAGTCTACTGTTGCTGACTTGCACACATTCCACACAGATCCACACACAGATTAGTTTTTCGTCTGTGATTGGTCCATGCCGAGGTGTCATTTTAACATTAAAATACAACTTGAAATGATTGTTTTAAGTTTTTAAACTCAGCTCACAGTCTTGTGTCTGTGTTTTGTGGAGATGGTCTTTCTCTCTTTTGCATCTGTGATCAGTATGTGCAGACAGAGACTCCACATTATTGCCAGTTGCTTCCTTTCTAGGCCAATCATCCAGCTAAACAGCCAGCCAGCATTCAGATGCAGCAGAAGCAGCCTTGGCTCGTTGTATTGACAGTGAGGGCCCCTGGAGGATGACAGTGCTGATATGGACCCAGTCTGTATCAGTGATCAGTGACTGTGTGTAGACCAAAGCTTGATGGATCCTTGAGGAAGACTCCTCTCAACTGGAGAGGAAGTCTATGAAAACGTATCTCTTTTCTACCTGTATTATTTATGAATGGGATACGCAGCAAACGGTTGTTTTTGTAAGTAGTCAGGCAGAGGGCTCATTTTGTGACAGATAAGAGACGCCTGATAGACACTTCCTCAAACTCGAGCTCATGCAGCGCAGAGCAAACCAAAAGAGGAATAAGGACCTCTCTCTTGATTTTAAAGCTGAGATCTCTCTCCCCAAAATCAATTCATTTCACGGCTTTTGTTTGCAACAACAACAACAACAACAACAACATGCTGGGCAATATGTTCAGAACTGATGTTGTTATTATTATCGCAGCATTATCTCTTCAGTATGTTAAAGATATTTACATTTACTTGTGTTTTTAGATACTATTCACAAGTTTTTTCTTTGTTTGTTTGTTTTTTGACAATTGACAGTGTGGAGAGACAGGAAAGAAGGGGAGGGAGAGAGGGGATGATGCCATGCAACACATGTCCTCAGCCAAAATAAACCAGGAACATCGCAATTACAGACTACTGCGCTACTTCTCCTGATGCTATTTCCAGTGCTCCAAATGACATGTTAAAACGTCAAGCTCATGTTTAGCATATTGAATCGGATGGTTTTGAAGTGTTTTTGTAGAATATAATACTATAATTTTCAAGAAGTATGTTCTTAGATCTCGCGCCGTGACAGATTTTGGTGAAATCTAGCTGAGCAACTGTGAACCACGATACCTCATAGTGATCGTTATGTCGACCGTAAAGATGATGATTAACACTTAAATTGATTTATTGCCCAGTCCTACTCGCAAGACAACTTTAAATGTGTCACTCTAAAGAGTTTTCATATGAAGTGCTGTTTTCCTGTTTGGGTGCTATATGCTTCTGTTAGCGCCCAAGATGTCAGAATCCCAAAAGCACTTATCTCCCTCGAAGCATCAGAGCCAAGGCCTCAGGTCCAAGCAGATGGTTGGATACTCTTGGCAAAGGTCTTTCTTTATGTGTGTCAGAGTGTGTATGCAGTATGTTTGCACATCCAAATGTGTGTGTGCATGTGTTATAATACTGTTACGCTGTGAATAGTTAATGATGGCTTCAGTCCCTTTTCCTCCTCCAGACCTGTTGTAGGCTGAATTATTCACATGCTCTCATTAAATACCAGGACACCCTCACAGAGTGGTGTGGGTGTGGGTGGGTGTGTTGGTGTATGTGGTTAGTGAGCATGACTTCTCTGTGCTCCCCAGGTAGAAGTTGAGGCATGCATAGAAAAAAAAATCCAACCTGACTCCTTTGAATCAGGGCCAGGAGTTATATTGACAACCCACTCATCAGCCCTCCAGACCTGCACATCTCTGGTGTGGGAAACAGCAGAAGATGCTTAACTTGTTGAACAAGCTCACATGAGATGTCAGGTAGGGCTGGGCAAAATGGTGGAAATCAACAATATTAGTGAGAGTTGTTTTTTTTCTCATATTGAGCCCATGATTACGGTGTGGGAAATGTATGTAGTTTTGCATATAAAACATTAAACTATCGTCCCATTTCAGTATCTTCAGTCAAAAACTTAAAAGCCTTAGTTTCTCATTCCCTTATTACACTTTGCTTGGAATCAATAATAGAGGCAATTAAATGTTGTGAAAAGTTGGGACGCTGTGTAATACGCAAATAAAACCAGAATGCAATTGTTTGTAAAGTAACTGGTTTTACCAACAACAGTTTTACAAAGTGTTCCTGAACCCATGTAGTAAAATCCTTTATACAATCATGTGTTCACAAAGTGGTGACCTCCCTCCATCCTCGCTCGAGAACGACTGAGCCTTTCCAGGATGCCCCTTTCATACCCAATCATGATACGACCAGCTGTTACCAATGAACCTGTTTACCTGTGGAAGGTTCCAAACAGGTGTTTTGGAGTGTTTTGTCGCTCCTGTCCCAACTTGTTTGTGAGGTGTTGCTGGCATCAAATTCAGAATAAGCAGATATTTACAAAAATCAATGAAGCTGATGAGGTCACATTAAATATATTTCTATATAATGTAATATATGTTTAATGTCAGAAAGGATTAGCGAATCACCACGTTCTGCTTTATTTATTTTTCACAGCGCTGTGGAATCGTGTTCGTATGATTATACTGAATTATTACTGAGTCCGAGTGTGTTACTGTGCTTTGTAAGTCTGTGACAACATACAGTATGGCAGCCTTGAAATAGAGGAATAGTGTGTGAAGAGTGTCATAGAGGACCTCGGTTGAAGCGCCTGTGCTAGCGAGCATCCACTCCTCTGAGGTACCCTTGAGCAGGACTCACTGAAACTACTCTTCTCTGTCTGACCTTGTGCTCTGACCTTCCTGTGGAGGCCGACAAGTTAATACACAAGTTCCCTTCACCATGAATTAAACACTAACATTCACTCATTGGTGTGATGCATATGGAGCCTACTTCTGTATCTCACAGTTGACAGAAACACAACAGCCTCCTGCTTCTTGAACCTGTGACTCACTGCAATTAGGCGTGTGCTGTTCTCTGGGGCACATCCATAGAACCGCTGCAAAGTGAGAGAACCTGTTTCAGGCTCCTGGCTGACTGATCTGTTTACTGAGATGATAGGCTTGATGCCACTTATGACTCAACACATGGAAAGAATGAATGGGGATTTCGTGACATCGGACCCTTTTTCTCTCCCAGTCTGCAGAACACCCACCTTCATTCACTGCTTGACCAACCTTTAATCTCAGCTGGGCTGAGGGCGACAGTGAAGCACCTCTCTGACGTCGGCATTGCACAATCTTCCCACTCAGTGCTTTCTGCCTGCAGTCATTTAATCAGGGGCCCAGGCTGTGACACACCAGACAATGTTGACTGATCTGATTTATACCTCATAGGCTGAAAGATAAACTCATTGGTGACATAATAGAAATCAAGTCTGCTGGTGTTTTTTTTTTTGTTTTTTTTTTTGGTGTTGTCAGATTGAGGGAGCTGATGCAGAGCCCCTCCAGTGTATCGCTCGGCCATATCCACTGCCCGGCGGGCCATGTGACTGTGCTAATGCTGAAGAATGCTCTTGTGAATATAAATAGACCTGGCTGGCAAGACAAATTCGCTTTCATGCCTGAGGAGGAGAAAACAAGCATCTCTTTGACACAAAAGCTCCACCATTATTGCAGCGGAGGCCACCCTCTCAAAGTCCCAAGGAGTCAGTCCTAATTGTGTGTATTTCTTTCTTGCTGAGGCTAATGTTCCTGGCTGGTCGGCAAACATCTCTACATCCAACCAGCTGGCCGGTTGGCTGCTACATGTGGGTCACCGTCACGCCCATGGGTTGTGTGTGAAATACCGCGGCCTGTTGAGAACTGCCCCTCTCAGGCCTATCAGCCTGCTGTCTGACCCATGAAGAAATTGCTATAGGTATGCTAATTGTTAAAGCATCATACCAGTGCTTTTAGATGTTTGTAGCATGTTACCTCCAAGTTGTGTATACTTAACATTATTGCTGAGGAAGTGGAGGGATTTCCTACCTTACAGGCTGCTGTTGGTTTGGTTTATGCCAATATGCCATTAATATCAACATAAGTACTTCATCACAGTGAATATCTGGTCAACTCATGTGATGCAGGTGCGACCAGAGGGATGTTTACAACCTTACCTCAAGGTGTGTCCAACTGTTGGAGAGAAACATGGATCTGAGCAGCAGCTGTTGTGACAGAAGAAGCCAGATTCACATTATTCCTTTGGCTTTGTTCATGTTTGCTTAATGATGGGCTTCCAGATTTGACTTTTCAGGAGCCCCCGACAACATGGTAAGCATCAGAGCATCCTCTGATCTTTCCTGTCAAAGCTTCCTTGAACAGATCATGAAGGAATAGTTTCAACATCGGTCACATTTTTTATTTGTTGGTCTCATGCAGGCGTCCTCTGTCTGTGCAGTAGCCATGCCGTTGGGTAGATTTGCTTAAAGGGATTACATCTTTGCATATATCCAGTCGAAATATTTGACATACTGACAAGCCTGACAGCAGCATACTAAGTGTGGAGAACAGAAAACATTAGTTTATAGTTTGTAGGGATAATAAGTACACAGTGATCAGTTTCCCTTCTTTTCTACTGTCATGGACACACATCTTATACTGCACTGTGGCTTTTGAACAAAGTAGCAAACAAGCATCCATGACAGACAAGTCCATCCACTCGTGTCATTTTGCTGGTCAGGTGGCTTGTTAGCTGCCAGCAGCAGCAGTTTGAACCGTTCAAACATTGCTGTAAATGTCAGCATCGTTTGTTTTACATTCAAAAGGGTGAGGTCCTTTTCTCGACACATTCCTCTAAGACTTGGAGGCCATGGGGATATTTCTTCATTTAGATCCTTAAAGACATTGTTACGTATTGACAATGAATTTAAAAATTGCTTCCATGTGGTTGTTGACTGCATAAAGAGATGACATTTGTTATATGATTGAATATTAACTGAAATTACCAGCACTCTGACTGTAAACCTGCTGGATGTTGTAAATCATGTTATGTATTCTCTCTCTCTGGCTCTGCAGCTGATCAGCCACAGCTGATCACTACAGCCTTTGAAGAGGGTGTGGAGAACATGGGGCATTTTCTCAGCAGCTGGTCAGTTTCTATATATGAAAGGACAGGCCTGCGTCACAGGAAGGGCTGATGGGAAACCAGAGCTCAGGGGTAAAGCAGGCCTGCTGTATAACGTACAATGAAAGTTTCCAAAAGGTCAACTGCTTTCTCTGCCGGTCACTCATTGGACCCTTTTTTTTCTTGTTTTGTTGGACTGGAGCCTTGCGTTTGTGAAAGGGTTATCGAAAATGTTCAGTGAGGAGAAGTCCTCAGGAAACCCCCTCAACAAGCTGATCTGTATCTCCCATCTTGGCCCCTCAGAACACATTGTGCTCGAGCTTGGCTTGTAGTCATGGACCCCTTTAATTCAACTCCCCAGAGAAAGAGGTAAAACAAAGACCATCGAATGGGTGGGGCCTCTTAATCCTCAGCTGTCAATAACACCACCTACAGGCATCTAGGCTGGTAAAAGTCCACATACTACATCCTTATTGTCTCTTCATTTTGTACTGCTAGCATTAAATTAGACTGTTTAGATGGTTTACGGAGCTAAAGCCAAGCCACATGCCCCCATGAGCAGTGCCAGTACATCAACATGGCATTTCTCACACTCCCGTCTCAGCAGGAGGCCCTCGTTCTACAGCAGGTTTGCGACGTGCTTCATGCTCCCACAGACAGTGACGACACACTGATGACTGGAGTCTGGATGTTATTCACATCAGTCGGTGGTGATTGTGGTGAAACAGCCACTAGAGTTAAAGTTATATCCCAAGATTATCCATCTGAACTTTCTCATGAGACTCAGACCATGTGCACACTTGTTGGAATGTCCTGTACATCCACTTGGCAGGGAGTTTGTGAATAGATCTGTTTTTGGTGGCTGGCCGTGTGGTTTTTCAAATGCGCCAACATTAGTGAAGAAAGACTTTGTTTAAGCTGTTATTAGGATCAAATCACTTTTAATTGCTGCACTGTCAGGTCTCCCACCTTTCCTCCAGTCACTGCTTTCATTTAATCCCCTACCTGCTCGTCCTGTAGGGAGTAGCTCACTACCACTCCCCTGTGACCTTGCACCTTCAGTTCCACATGAGGTGAAATGTTTTCACTGACGCAACGGTTTGTGTGTTTTAGAGCTCCACAGGCATTTATACAGCCTAGTTTCACGATGGCGTATTTTTCTTTCTTCCAGTGTTGCACCTTGTTGAACGTCCCCGCAGATTCAGAGCTATCATTTTCAGAGCAGCAATAGATTCCCATCCTGATGACAGGCTGTTTAATGACTGTGAGCAGTGGGTGGTGGGAGGTCAGGACCATGAGCTGTCCAGAGAGTGGAACGTAGGCAGTAAGGCCTGTGAGGTTTCAGTGTCAGCTGTAGACTCAACACCAGGGAGTGTTTCTCAAAGGGCACTCATGCCTTGTTATGAGCTTATTATATTGATTTAATGAGTCAGCTGCCTGGTTAACATTCCTCCTTCTACATTAATGGCCACTTTTAACCAATCATCCATGAACAATTCAGCAGAGTCAGGGATCATCATTTATAAATATTGTCATCTAGAGATGGAACATGGAGACATTAGAATGGTAAATTTGGGCTCATATGGCTCGTGTTTGGCGATACATTTGTGTGTTGAAACTAATTGGAAAACAGAGCAGACAGATGACAGTTGTGTTGATGCACAGTGCTCAGTGAACCTCAGGTCAGGTCCGTCTCACACCTGTGACCCCTGTATCTCTTACCTTCAACACCGGCACAGTGAAATCTGACCCCTCTCGCTCACTTTCTCTGCTCAGTGCGCTCCGGCTCTCCAGCAATGCTGAAACACGGCTCTGTCGTCATTCACAGACCAGGGTAGCTTGTTTTTTTTCTATTTCTTTACAGTGTGCTGACTTGAGGCAGAGTCAACCTACACCCCTGGTTACATGGTTAAAATAAATGAGCAAGATGAGGAAGCGGCAAGCAAACTCACGCAGGTCTATTTGTACTGTGTAAAAGACCTTTTTCTCAGCAGACATTTTAACATTTTAATATGTGAGGTCACAATCCAAAAAAAGCACTGGTGTTGCTAATAACCTACCGATGGCTCTGTTACCAGTAAGCTGTGATAGTTTGACGACATGATCAGTACCACGGGCCACTTTCAACAAATCATTGTAAAGTTAGCCAACCTACCACAAGGCTAACTCCAAAGTAGCATGACACATGATTTGCAGTTTGTTAACAATGTTGCGGAGCGAGCAGTGAGAGGGGAAAGTGGTTTATTTGCCCAAGGAAACAAACCTGAGCCTGACTGACGAGTTAGCAGACGCGCTGAGTTCTGTCACGTCTGCTCTGCACTGAGATTTTATGCTACTGCGAGATTTTTGTATCGTTACCTGCTTCACTGAACTTCAGTGTCCTTTAACTGTTGACTTTTCCAGATGGAGTTCCTTTGAAAGGGGCTCAGCAGATTGAGGATGCAGATGCTCGATCAACATTTTGAAATTTTTTTAATTCAAAAAAATTACTGAGATTTTAAATTAGTCCTGCCTATGGTACTGGAGAATTAGACATCTTTGTGCAACAGAGGAATTTAGATGTCTATTGGAAATTTGACTATAAATTAGATCTAAGCCATCAAAGTCTACCCTGAAAACAAAGCTAAATGGCATTCAGCCGTCATCAGTGTGCTTTTGCTGCTGTCACATTTGAAACTGTGTACAGTAAAAAATACCTATTAAGACATAAAAACATACTGTGTGCTGTAGCAGTAGTTTACAGCTTTGACTCATTACAGAAGATATTATTGACAACTGCCGCCCAAGTTTTCCTGTTTCGTGCATAGAGGTGTGTGTTCATTGAAGGCTGCCAGCCTGTATACACACATTGTTGGTAATGATGAATCACTGATCCTTGGTCCAGTGTTTTTCTTCTTTTTGCAGTGCCACCATGTGTCTACTGCTCCTGCTGCCTCGAGGCAGGTTTTTTTGTGTGGAAAAACTTGAAACTTGCAAAGATGATGATTCTTAGTAAGACTTATAAAAAAGATGCAGTGAATAATGCTGATTCATTGTCTTGCCGGGGGTCAGGTGAGAAGATGGATACCACTCGCATGTCTGTGTGTATCTATATGTTGGGCTCAGCTAACTGCCTTCCGGCTGTGGGCAGGGAGAGAGAGTGGTATCGTTCATCTCATCTAATTCTCATTTCCTAAAATGAAGTATTCCTTCATGTTTAAAGAATGAAAGCTGAAATCTTCTGTCACTGACACAAATGTCTGTCTGAATGCAGCCTTCAAAGCACAGGTGTAGTTGATCTTATTAATTACACCTGTGCTTTAACTATTAGGACAAGTCAAAGTGTCTCCTCTGAAAATGCTTAAAAATGTTAATATTAACAAATCATCAAATTGGTGTGATGATTAACAATTCAGTAGTTAATTTGCAGTCGCTCTTGGCGACAGATTAGCCAGTAAGTGGCAGGGAAGCTAACTAATCTGACCAGAAATCAGTCTGGGATTTGGCCTCTCACCTCAGGTGGTCTCATTCATCTGTGCACCAAAGCTGCAAAATCAGCTAGCTCGTTACTTAGCAGCCTATTTCGGTGGTAGCGTGCTTGAGGGCAGCCTGACATGAGCAGTAAACTGCATTAACCTTTCTGCTTACTAACATACAGCCCACTTGTGCCTGTCTGACGTCAGCCGTCTGACTCAGCAGTGAACCAGCTACAGTTGCTCACCCGCCTTATCACGCCGATGAAGAAACAAGCTCTGACTTTACGAAACAGCTTGTCACTGCCAAGATTGTACAACATGACTGTCTTCAGGGAAACACTGTGAGCCAAATTACGGAGTGAAAGCATATTAACAGCAGCATAGATGAGAGGGGGAGTGTGACATTTAGATGAAAGGTTAGTTAAGTCAGGAATCTGTGATAGGGCTGGAGAAATATTTTAGTTCAGTTGTACACTTCTGGGTTGTTGAATGTACGCTCTTCAGTTTGGCTTTCTCAATGAGCCAAAAGTAGAAGTAAGCTGTCAGTGCTGCAACTATCCCCAGCTCAAACCTCCACTGTACCCACACAGCTGGCGAAGAGTGCTGCCTCTGCCAATGCAAAGTGCACAATGTAATAGAAGTAATGGAGGAAGTCGGGTAACACTCTGTCTGCACTCAGACAGCATGTGAATGCTCTAAAAGCTTGGAAGGAACATTAGTTTTTATTCCTTTTGCAAAAATAACTTCAGGATGTTGACCATCCAGTCGGATTTCGGTTTCAGCAGGACCAGCTCCATTGAGCTTGAGTGTTTTCATCCTGTACAGGAAGCCTGATTCGATGAAACAATTCGCTGTTGGAGTCCGAGACGGTTGAATTGACAAACCAATGTTTGTGTGGGTGTGTGAATGTGTGTGTGGGTGTGTCATATGTATGCACATTGCAGTGATTAAGGTGTTTGTACTATAAGGCTCAACTGAGTGAATGTGTGATTTCTTCACATTTGGGGTATTATCGCAGTGATTTTGATGTGAACCTTGTGAGTTGCTGCATCTTTGTCTTTCTTTTCTTTGTCTCACTTTAGTGTCCTTGAAGTCCCATCAATGCTTCATGGTTTCACTTTCATTTTCAATGCAACTGTCACCTTTCATTACATCCCCTGTGCTGCTCACTCCCTTTGAGCACAGTACCTACGCTTGTTTCCTTCCGTATTTGTATCTTCGACTGTTAACTGGAAGACCACATAGGAATTTTTCACTTCAGCTGATCTGTGCTAACATGCAGATCTCTCTCCTCTCCTTTAATTATTTTTAGTAGACCTGTAATATGAACAGTGTTGTCCCCAAAGCTTTAGTTTCTATTGATTAACCGGTTATTGGGTCTGATTGACGAGACCAAACTGAAATCTTACAGACGATCACAGTGAGAAGCGATAACTAACCACATTTTGACCCAGCCCTGCTCAGCTGTGATTTGACGGTTCAGCGAACTGCTGGTTCCACCCTGAAAGCAACCAAATTCAAGGCGAGCCTCTGTTTCCAATCGAGATTCTGTGGAGAGAAATGACTCCCCCAGCCTGTTTCTCAGCTGGCCGGCAGATTCCTTCAGCCGTCCAGAGATCGCTTCATCCTCCCTGTCTGTCTGAAAACCCCCACGTGGATGAGCTGGCTCCCAGAGGAATTGTAGGCCTGCTTTTGGAGTGGAAAACATTGGCCCTGGAGGTGGGAGGCCTTTTGTACAAATGTTTCTATCACTTTCCAGACATGAACAGAACACTCCCTGAGTGAGAACTCGATGCTAATATTTAATAGCTGCGGTTCAGCTGCTGAGAACAAGTACCTGCGGACTTAGATGTGAGGGTGTAGATGTTCATTCAGTTTGTCAAGCTCTTATACCTCAACCAACCTAATGCTGGTTGGCGATGCTCATTATTTTTAATTAATTGTACCCAAAAAAGTTCCATAAGGCACATTTTATTCATAAATGTTTCATAAGTGCCAGGCAGGCAAAAACAGCTAAACCAAACTCAGAAAATAATCAGTTTTCTTATAATAATGTGAGAAATTCAACATCATCTTTTTGTCCAAACTGTGTTTTCACAGTAGTGCTGCAACTAATGCCTTTCATTATCAATTCATTTGCTTATTATTAGCGCTTGGTTTCTAAAAGCGTTTGGTGTCTAAAATGTCAAAATGTTGTGAAAAATGCCCCTCGTGATTCAGTTCTAGTTGCTTGCTTGACTCCAAAACCTAAAGATTTACGAGGAGATGAGACAAAGATGAGCAGCAAATCTTCACAATCCATAAACTGGAGCAAAGGAATGTTTGGCATTTTCTTCCAAAATTGCTTAATTGATGAACCAGTTTTCCAAATAACTCCCATTTATTTTTCTGTCAGTTGACTAGTGGATTAATAGATGAATCGTTTCAGCTCTGAATCACTGTATCAGGATGAAAAATGAAAGAATAAATCATACACGGGAAAGCAAACCAGGATGTTGGAGTTCTCTTCTTGTCTTGAAGAGAACAGCCTGAGCCTGAACTTTGGAAATAAGCTTCTTCTAACGTCTGCTTTAACTAACGACCAGGTGCCATCAAGTGGCCTCGGTGTCACGCTCATTCATTTGCATTTCCTGTTGAGAGCTATTTAGCCATGTTCTCAGCACAGTCTGCCTCTTGTTTCTGTGTTTCTGCTCAGAGTCTCTATAAATAAGATCCTGTGGGTGACGTTAGTTCCTCTCTCAGCCCCTGTGTTTATGTGTGTATTTACATGTAAATGTGCGCGCTGTGGCTGTTTGCGTGCGCATTTCTATTTGTGCTCATCTAGCCCCAACGGCAGACTATCTTTATTTTGTCGGTGTCTATTTCTCGTGAGATTGAGTTGTAACAGCGTTGTATGTTCGCACTGCGTTTATCACAGACAATGAACCCTGATAAACAAAGACATCTTTGTGCACATCTCACCAGTATCGCTGGCTAGAAGCCCGACCGTGATCTCACAGGGTTAGAGGACAGTCCTACGCTTCAGGCTCGCTCGGACATTTTTTTGTCATGTGTCCAGACGGAGCGATGTAATCTGTTAGGTTAGATGTAATCTCAGATTACAGATTAGGATAGAGCCAAAAATGCAAACGTTGGATGATTCTCACGATGTGAAAGCGAGGTTTTATTTGCCACTCTCTTTGTAATCTAGGCAGTTATACTATTGAAGTGTGTGTGTGTGTGTGTGTGTGTGTGTGTGTGTGTGTGTGTGTGTGGGTCATGTGTCCTGAAGCCTGTGACATGTAGGTGCCTGTGTGCAAGCAGTGAGAGGAACTGATACTGTGAGGCAAGAGGAAATTGTGGGTGGCAGAAACAGTCATGTCACTTCCTCCCAGAGCTGGATACCACCAGGCTAATCTGCCCACAGTAATTACAGAGCTATACCAGTGGGGGGGCTAAATATGTGTGTGTGTGTGTGTGTGTGTGTATGTGTGAGTAAGGGGGTCGCAGGGGTCTGTACACAGTAGGGATGTGTTACTGCAATCCCGACGGAAAACAAGACACATGTTTTAATGAGATGACATCGTTGTTGTTGCCACATCCTCGACAAAAACATGAAAGATTGACTCACTGCCGTTTGAAAATGGGTAAAGCCTGTTCGTACGTGTTGTTAGCGTCCTTGTGAAAAGCTGAGGGTGCTGAGTGGCTAATCAGCTGATTCCCAAAGCCGGTCAGGACCCCCACCACACACACAACACAAATCTTGTAGCTCTGCCTTGTACTTTACTGACTTTAATCTTATTGTTCCTGTGTGTGTGTGTGTGTGTGTGTGTGTGTGTGTGTGTTAACTACAGTCCTGACTCTCTCCTGTCTGCTAGCATTAACTATTAGCTCACCACTTTGTCTTCAGAGGAGACATTAGCCCAGCAGTGACCTCTGACTGATATTAATACCCCCAGAAACTGTGCTGGCTCCTTGTTTTATTGCTTTGTGGGTTCTGCTGGAGTGTTTTCATCATCCGCTCCCATGTTCATATACGATCATATTCATCTCTAACCCAGGGTGCTTCCTCTATACTTAAAGTACAACTTAAGTCACTTTCACGCTCGCTTTTTTCAAATTGCCAGCGGCCTTTTCATTAAGAAAATGTGCTGTCGCCACAGAACGGATGGGAAACGTTGGCATTAAGAAGTGCTTCACTAAGCCTCTCAGGCAGAGAGGAGCATTTTCCAAAATCACCAGCAGTTTTTCACAGGCCCGCCAACATCAGTGAAGAAGAAAATGGAGCGTCACAGTGTAAAAGTTGGCAGCAGGTGTTGCTCTGATTGAAAGAGTAGCTGGGCAGCACGCTGGATGTGCTGCTGGAGTTTTATGGGAGCGTGTGAGGCTTGTACCAAAGCGCTGTTTACTGATCGCGGCAGCTGGAATTAAACTGCTCGTTCAGATTATCAACACAAACCGGAAAAAATCTTTTAATTCCACTATTAATTTCACCCGTTGCCGAATGAGCTGCAGTCTTGCATCAGGTCTCAGGTGCTTCTGGATTTCTCCCGGTTCATTTGTGTTTCACTGTGTGTTCCCCACACGGCGTCGTCTTAGAACCATAACCTCAGCCTTTGTTTCCCAGCCCTGCCTCACTGTGTGCTGTTCTCATACCGCTGGTCATTACTCATCATTTATTCACCACTGATGCGGTTATTAGTGTTCCACTTTAGGTTTGTTTTAGAAACCAAATACTTAGTGCATTGTTAACAGTGACCTAAGAAACCAGTGTCAGCTACGGTCAGATGACTCATCGTTTCAGCTGCTTGGAAAACCCGATGAAAATGACCATCAAGGCATTCATGTTTAGGACCCTTTAAACACTGTGGCATCTGGACAACTCGTGTTTTTCTTCGAAGCACAGATATTAGAGGTCCATGTTTCTGGAGGCGTCAGTCGACTTTATCCATCTCACAACATTTTTAGAAATTGTAACCTCACGCATTACTGTAATTGCGTATTGTTTGACCAGCATTTGGCGGGAGTTTTGTACAAATCTGAAAGGATATGTTTGATGACCTCAGCCGTCACAGTGCGCATGGATTGATGCACAGCACACGGATGAGCTGCACAAACACAAAAGGCTCTCATGTGCTGGATCAGACTGGAGAATGCCAGCGCAGATTAAAACTGAAGTGGTCACTAATGCCTGGATGCATGACTTGTACTGTAAAATCCCTTTATGTCCCAAAGCGCCTCAGCTCGCTATAATTATTGGTGTGACTTTGTGTGTGTGTGTGTGTGTGTGTGTGTGTGTGTGTGTCAACTCTATCCTCTCTGTGTGACCCTGCGCCGTCAGCTGTGAGAGGATCAGGCCCTCTATCTGACTCGCCCGTCGTGAGGTCAGAGGTCAACAGTCACTGTCATCTCCTCTTGAATGAGCTCTGAAGTGGCCGCATTGGTCAGCCTGTTTACACGAGCAGCTTGATGAAGACAAACTTAACAAGCATGGATGGCTGGAGGTGGGATTATGATGATCGCTTACAGAAATGACACGACCTCTGTCACTGAATTTAAGAGACATTTTTACACACTTTCCGCCAGGGTGGAACAGTTTATCAAGATATTATCAACACTGCGATGTCCAAGTCACAGGGGCAGCAAATTTCTGATAAATGTAAAATTTGTCACAACACACTATGATTTTTTTTTTTTTTTTTTAATTCTTGTGCATGTCATTCAGCTCTACTTTCCACCAACCCACGTAGAGCAGGTCCAGCCTTTGCCTGGACAACCAAACCCACCTGGTCCTTGTTTGACACACTGACACACATCTCGCAGAGAGGTCCTGTAATGCCACTCCGCTCCGGGCTCAGTCAGCATTCATTCCTCTGTGTACTGTAGCACCAGTTAACCTGCACCAGCTGTGTATACACACACACACACACACACACACACACACACACAGATACATTAACTTCCTGCACCTCCGGGGACTTTTTGGCCAGTGAGCTCGCTCTCCTGGCCAGTTGGCCCTCTCTGTTAGCGTGGTGCTCTCCAATCAGCACATTCCTCTTTCTCTAGACAGACACAGGGAGACAGTTTTGGCAGTGCACACACAGGGTGGGGTAACGCTCATATCCTGTCCCCTGACCTCAGATTACACACACATGCACACACACTCACTGTACTGTTTGGTCATTCTCACACTCAGAAAAAAACACATTCTTGCTCTCAAAATGTACAACTTCTGCTCTGTTTTGAAGCAGCTGTCACAGTCACTCTTTCAACCCAGAGCCCTCGGTGTCTCTCTGCCCGCTGCCAGCCACAGAGCCAGTGTGGTCGTGCCAGTCCACGCCTGTTGTTATGCCCCCACACCAACACAGACTCTCCTCTGTCTGTGTTAATGACCGCCCTCCCTCCATCTTTCCATCCCTCCATTCCTCCCTCCGGGCACCACTCGGGCACCGGCGCTAGGCTTGATAGAACCCTGTCTCCAACAACAATGACTCTCCAGTCCACTACAATCAATTTGCTGCTGATTGCTGCGCTTGCATGTCTGTCTGTGAGCGTTTTCCTCTTCATAAACAAGCCTGTGGCATGCCTAAGAGAAGGGGAAACAGAGAAAAAGAGACTGTAACGCGCATTTGCTGCTGTGTTTTTTCTCCCAAGTAGATTTGTGTGAACCCAGGCATGAAGGCAGAGCTGAATGCTGGCTGCCCCATTTGAGCAGTTTTATGCAGTGAATGACAAAGCGCTCTGCACTCAATCACACACTCCCTCTCTCTAAAACTGTCTCTGACTTTGTTTTGCACTGTTTTTTTTTCTTGCTCTGCAAATGTTGTGCACTCACTCTGCTCCGTCCCTCTTCCCCCATTTGTCATGATTTCACAGTGTTGTGAAACCTCAAGAGTTTTCTGCAAGGGAAGGATCAGAAATCTGCACAACTCCGAATCAGCCCGTACTGGCAATCTATGCACTCAGTCCTGAGGGACACTTCCTCTCTGATTCTGCTCTTTTTCATATGCCACACACCAGGGGGATAGTGACCAGAGTGTGTGAAAGTTTAAAGACACAACATGCAGAATCTGAGTCTCACATGGGTTTCCCCACCCTGCGCCGACTTATCCAGCCCACCACCCTTCAATCTGCTCTTGAACCTTGGCTCCCCCTCTCCTCATTTTCTTTCCATTGTTGTTTAATACTCACACCGGGCCGTTCTTCCCTCTCGCTTCTGCCAGTGACTCTCACCATGTGTTTATCGCCTCACCCGGCCACAACCCTCTCCTCCCTGTTATCTTTGATTTTCTCCTTTTTTTTCCTCCTCCTCTCAGCGGGTGACTCGTTGTCACCGGTTAGAGTGTGGAGGAGGTGTCGGGATTGAGGCTAAGCAGTCCTTTGGCACGAAGCACTTGACGGTGTTATCACTTGACACGGAGGAAGGGGAATAACTGAGAGAGATTGTTTGTGTGTACAAAGGAAGTGTGTATATATGTCTGTTAGCTGGATAGGGTGTGTCCTGCATAAATGTTTGCTACACAAGCAGACTGTGTGTTTTTGGGGTCCCTGTTAAGTGGACTTTGTCTCGCCTCCGTCGCTCTCCAGCAAACTCTGGAAGCGGTGGGAGTCCTGCCAGTCCAAGGCCGAATGAGGAAGGGAAGGGGTGGGGCTGGGTGTACAGTGGGAAAAGGGGAGGAGGGGGGTGAGATAAATCGTTGAGTCCCATGTGAAACTGGCTCACATGGCTTCCTTTTTGCTCTGCTTACTATCCCAACTGTTCCAGATAGCCTTCAGTTTTGCCATTGTTCTCTGCCTGGCGCAGTTATCTGCTAGTTGCCGTAATCATATTTGGGTTTCGTAGCCCAGAGGAGGTTTTTGTGCGCTCATCATGTTTGTTCACCGGGGCTGATGTAAGGCCAAACAATGGTGTTATCTCCTCGCCCGGTTGTAAATGGACTGGCCTATCAACATGTGGAGTTCAGTAGATTCAGTTTAAAGAGGATTATTATTATGACTCAACCACTGCAAATGTATTAGCTAAAGCAGAGGCTGTGTGTGCTTTATCTGGTTTATGTGTGTGCTTGTGTGCGCAGTTGTCTGGTGTTTGTGTGGTAATTATGACTAACATGACGGTGTGGTGTCGCTGTCCTCTCCCCTAGGTGACATCACGCAGAAGGGCTATGAGAAGAAGAAAGCCAAGCTGCTGGCCTCCTACATCCAGCATTTGCCAAGTGAGACCAGCTCTTCTTCTGCTCTTTGTTTTTTTCACTTCTAAGCCCTGCTCCTCTCCCTCCTGTGTAATTTTCACATAATCTTTCAGCATTCTTGGTCCTGGTCACTCTGGGATATGGACATTTAAAGAACTCTGGAAGTGCATTTCAGCTCAAGGTTCTTCCTCATCTGTATAGAGAATATAGAAAAATACAACAACAACTATATAATTGTGGTTTTAGATATGATTTCTTTCAGATGAATTCAAAAAAGTAACTTCATTGAATGTCCAGTGTGACTTTAATTTTTTGTCCAAGCTGACCAAGAGAATTTCTGGCTTTCTGTGGCACTCTAGTGGCCAAAATATGAATTGCACATAAGATAACCAAACACAGTAACAGCCAACAACTTCTCTCAGAACTGCACCACTTAAGCAAATCCCCAGAATAACAAAAGCACGGCATGCCTCAGTCTGCGCTATCGACTGTGAAGCTGTGAGCACAGTTAGCATAAACCACCGTCGGTCTACAAGCAGTTGCAGAAACAGGGAAGTCCCAGTTTCACTGTACTACTATGAGCCAGTTACCTCTGTCCTCACTGGCAAGCTGATCTGTTCAGTTCTCCTCACTCAGCTGACTCACATGAGGGTGTGGTGTTTCCTCAGGAAAAATTGCACCACATTAGCATTGGCATGAAAAAGTCCTTCCTGATGTGTCACTGAAAGCTAATTTAAAAAAGCAGAATACTTAACTTCCCTCCCTGTTAGTTTAACCTTGGCCTGTTTTGGCTGGAGCACGAAGGAAATTGAAAAGAATCTAAATCTCATATGAATAATTTCCTTATATAATACTCAAATTCCCATGGTTGTTAGTGGGTTCTGTTTTCAGTCGTGTCATAGGCAGCTTGGCCTGGATGTCAAAGCAGGAATGGGGAAGCTTTGAAGCTCCAAAGGTCCAAAGCTCCCTCTTGCTCGTTCTTATCCCTCTGAACCATCATCTCCTCAGAGGCTCTGTAGCCCAGGCCCTCTGGGACGAGAGGACAGCTGACTAAAAATATATTTGTTCAAATCTAGCCTAGTTTCATGGACTGTGTTAACAGGATAAGTTGCATCAGTCAAGTACATGTCCTTATTTCACTTCATGCACAGAGGCTCTGTAGTGAGGCTAAATTAAGAGAGCTCCTGAGATATCATATAATATTTATGCCTGCATGTAGCTGTAATGGTATTATGTAAAGCAAATGTGTGCAATGTTACAAAAGCTCATGTTTGTTTCTTGTTTAGAAATGTTGCCATACATGTGTTTTTGTTTTTTTTTTATTGAAAAATAAACCTGTTTCTGCTCTGTAGATGTGGATCTGTCTCTGCCAGATGTGCAGCTGTCCCCAGGCCACAGTGCCGACCCCAGCCCCAGTCCCGAGGCCCCGGGCCCCTCCACATCTTCTGCCTCCAAACACCACCGTGCACACCGCAGTGGAGGGGCCAGGGATGAGCGCTACAGATCAGGTACACAGTGTACATAAAAAAACAAAACAAAGCACTTTAACAAAGTGTAAAACACATTAAATGAACAACATTGAGGAATAACACACCATCAGCCTGTCAGCTTACTTTTCAAATAGATTTTTTCTGTCTACCTCACTCGTTTGTCTCACTCTATTCTTACCGTCTATGCAGACATCCACACAGAGGCTGTGCAGGCAGCACTGGCCAAACACAAAGAGGAGAAGATGGCCCTGCCCATGCCAACCAAGAGACGCTCAGCCTTTGTTCAGTCTCCCATAGATACCTGCACGCCTCCAGGTAAGCTTCATGTCTCACACTCAGTGGACAGCTAGTCAGTGTCATATAATTGGACCTGCTCTCCAATCAGAAACCACCTGATGCCTCTTTTAAGGAGGGCAAGCAAAATTCTAAATGTGTCCTTTGGGGGTAAATATTGTTAAATAATCGACATGTTCTCCTCCCATTAGACACATCTTCTGCATCAGAGGATGAGGGCTCACTGCGCAGAAAGGCAGCTCTCAGTGCAGTGCTGGCCCAGAGCCTGCAGAGCCCCGATTACTGGATCAACCGCTCCGTCCAAAGCTCCTCCACGTCCTCGTCTGCTTCCTCCACCCTCTCCCATGGAGAGCCCAAGACCCAGCCCCAGCTCCAACCCGCTGCTTCCCTGCTGGCCGACGTACTGGCCCACACACGCATCGGTAAACTTCACAGATAAATAGCTCCAATATTAACAAATACATAACAGTGACGGTTAGCTGATGACGCTCACGTTCTCTTCTCCTCCAGAAAACAGCGTCCCCCCAGATGTGACATCCTCCACTCCCCAGGAGAGAGGGTCCAGGGTGGACCTGCCACCGGCGGTCAGGGGCATGAGCCGTGGACAGAGCCGGTCCAGCATGCTGGATACAGCTGACGGTACACTCATACAAGCCAGGATGTTAATAGATGTCTGTTGGTGGTATAAATGTGTATATCAGAGTGTCTGCTAACACGAGGAGAGAAATCACATTAATCTTCTATTCTTGAAACGTGTCTACTGTCATCTGGTTGTCTGTATTCTTCAGACTGGGTGGTTAAACCATTTCCATGCTCTAATCACAGCAGTTGAGTGACGTTTTCTGTTTTGCATTGACCGTGTGCAGTGATGAACTGATTGGAGGGCGTCCGAATCAATGGACAATCTGCCCGTGTTCACCATCTTCATCATCCTCATTTCACTGTGTGGTGAATGCTGCTAACGACAGATATTTTCTGTTCTTTCTTTTGGGTCCATTAATCCTGTCCCTGTCTTGCCTTTCATTTAAAAAAGGAAAAAGAAAAGGTAATATAAATCGAACCCGGGGAAGGGGAGGGATGCTGAAGACGCCCAGATCCGCTTGCTTTCCAACCTTGATGTCTGTCTCTCTGCCTTTATGTCCGTCTTGTGTCATAGGTTTAGACGTAGAGAACCTCCATTTGTTTTCCTAAAGATCGTCCAATCTGTGTCTCCTCGAGCACCAATTTTCCCTTTTGAACTCTTCCTGCTGCTGATTCTGAACCTGACTGTGTGCTAGTGCGTAGGGTTCTGCCTGCGTTCGAGTGTGTGTGAAAGTAGAGTTTGTGTTAGAATAGAAATGCATGGGTGGGTGTGTGCGTGTCGTTTTGGTTGTTTGCATATGTTTGTGACGGTAGCTGTTCTTGGTGTTTGTCCAGGCGTGCCTGTCAACAGCAGGGTGTCCACTAAGATCCAGCAGCTGTTGAACACACTCAAACGGCCGAAGAGACCACCACTCAGTGAATTCTTCGTCGATGACTCTGAGGAGATTGTGGAGGGTGAGGCGCATTGTGTGCACATGCAGCCATGTTCTGTTAGAATAAACAGGAAAAGGTTGGACTGAAATTATCACAGGTATAAGCCGTCACATGAGCACATCTATTAATGCGTTAATTTCACCATCCCAAATAGGCTTACACTGTACCTAATTTTTGGATGTTTGTCTTCACTCAGATTGGGTTTGGTGTTTTTTACTGCTTTGATTTTGGGGTTCCTCGACTTTTGAATGACCTGCCTGAGGAGATCAGCGCTGTAATCTCTTTAAAATCACTTAAAAAACCCACTTTTTAGAAATTGGTTTTCGGTAATATCATTTGTTTAATGACATTTCAGTTTGTTTTGCTCTCTTCATGTTTTATAGTGGGTTTAGTTTTTATTGTAAAGCACTTTGTAACTGTCCATAAATGTATGCATTGTCATATAAATGTTAGATTTTTGCTTTTCCATTGCTTATACAGCTATTGGTATCACTAATATAACTGGAAAATACTGCATAGCATGTGTAATTAATGGAAGCTCAACAGAAAAGAACATTGTGTTCTTTGCTGTCGAATGACTCAATCTGTCTTGTTGTTTACACATTATAAGCTACCATCATTTTCAGACAGAAAACATGTTGCCCTTAGTGTTACAGTCTTACTCAGAGCTTCTCCCAGTCATCTGCTGCCTCCCCTCTCATCCGTACCTCTGTTGTCATCCAGTGCCCCAGCCAGACCCCAACACCCCGAAGCCAGAGGGACGCCAAATCATCCCGGTGAAGGGGGAGCCCCTCGGAGTGGTCAGTAACTGGCCTCCTGCCCTGCAGGCTGCCCTGGCCCGCTGGGGGGCCACCCAGGCCAAGAGCCCTGCCCTCACTGCTCTAGATATCACCGGCAAACCCCTCTACACACTCACATATGGTGAGCGTGATGGTGGCTTCAACTCATAGATGTAACGCAGACAGTAAACAAAATGTTTTTGTTCAGCTTCTCATGGTATTTTGTACACCAAATGTAAATGTGAGATATATCTCTTACATATGAGCTGGCTCAACTGAATAAATACTTCTTGGCCTGAGCAGAACAACACCTACATTTCCTCTAGTGTGGAGCCATAGTGGGCTGTGAAGGTCAACTGTCCTGGATCAGTTATACAACATTAATACATGGATAACAAAGAGGACATTTCACAATCATCATTCGCTTTTCTTCTCCACAGGCAAACTGTGGAGTCGCAGCCTGAAACTGGCGTACACGCTGCTGAATAAACTGGGCACCAAGACAGAACCTGTCCTACAGGCTGGAGATCGGGTAAGAGTCTTCTCAGTCACCTCTCGGTATGTAAAGTACAAAGTAACACGACATGAACATGAGTTTTTCTCTCTCTTAGGTGGCCCTGGTGTACCCAAACAGCGACCCTGGCATGTTCTGGGTGGCTTTCTATGGCTGCCTGTTAGCTGAGGTCATCCCTGTGCCCATTGAGGTACCGCTGTCACGACAGGTAATGATGTTACTGTTATCAGGTCAATTCCTCTGTGCTGATCACTGAAATACAAAATCATGTGGAATTCTGTATGCTTGCAATCATCACCCTGCCTATGGTATATACTGTATATATGATGTCTCTTTTCTGGTATGGTCACATAAAAAGAATTGATTTATTTGATAAAATAGTGACAGCTGGAGTGTATGTGTGGGTTTTAATTGTCATACGTTTGTGCACTGGCCTCTCCTTGTGTGTCAGAAGTCTCCTGACCCTTGTCTCTCTCCATAGGATGCAGGCAGCCAGCAGATTGGCTTCCTGTTGGGTAGCTGTGGTGTTAGTCTGGCGCTGACCAGTGAGGTATGTCTCAAAGGGCTGCCCAAGACACCAAACGGAGAGATCATCCAGTTCAAAGGTCAGTCTCTTTGGGAGCCATTAGATGGACGGATTAAAGGGGATATATAGTGTGATGTTTACCGGCCAATTTTGGGCCATGCTGTGTGAGTGGTTGGCTCCGTGGTCAATCTGCTTGTGAAGTGTTGGCTGAGGTTGCAAGGTGAACATTGTCAATTTAGCTCTAAATTAGTTAAGCTCAACACACTTTCTTTTTGCTTTGTGTCAGCTAAAGTATCTCTGTGTGTTTCTGTGTGGTGTTGTGACGATGTTCACCAGGATGGCCGAGGATGAAATGGGTAGTGACAGACACCAAGTACCTGACCAAACCATCCAAAGACTGGCAGCCTCACATCCCCACGGCCAACACAGACACCGCCTACATAGAGGTACATAAGGTCACACTTTTTTGCATTTGTGTTCTGGGTAGCAATCAAGTTTTAATCAATTATACTCAAATACATTCTAGAAAGATGTAGCTCCTGTTTATGTTACACTTGTATTTATTAAATCCATCATCTGACTTTCCCAAATTTTTGAGTGACAGTGTGTCGAAGCCTTTGCTGTTGCTGCCCCAGAACTGAAACATCTTGCATGACAAACCTTGGAAAGCAAATTAAAAGTTATCTATGAAACAGTTATGGAAAATATACAATACCTGCATGTTTTATTGTGCTCTGTGTGTAGCTCTCAGACCAGTGCTACGCGTGCACTTTACACATGAAATGTATTTTTAATTATTATTACTGGTTTGTTTCCAGGTGGTTTGTGCTCTCATTTAACTTTGTCAATGTCTGTGTCTGTCTCTTCCATCAAAGTACAAAGCCAGTAAGGAGGGGACAGTGATGGGAGTTGCCGTGTCCAAGATCTCCATGCTGACCCACTGTCAAGCGCTGACGCAGGCCTGTAACTACTGTGAAGGTCAGAGCTCGGCACCTTATGTCACTTAATGCTCTCCTGCATCTCTGTCTCTCTATTTTATTGTGTGTAAGGGAGATATACTTTGTAAACGAAGCCTTAAAAATGATTTTTACTAAGTTCAGCAGTGCTCTTCGGCAGCTCGTTTCATCGGCTGCTCCAGCTCAAAGAGGGGCACCTCAGAGAAGATTAGCAGAGGATCATTGTTAAAGAGAATGTACACTCTAATGGCCCACAAAATGACATTTTTGGTGGTACCCAAATAATGCCTCTTTGACACATTTTTGTGTTTTAGGGGAGACGCTGGTCAACGTGTTGGACTGCAAGAAGGATATGGGCTTGTGGCATGGCGTCTTAACGGTGAGAGTGAATATTTGTACTGCATATCCAGATTAGTAGACTTTTTGAACTTTGGCTTGTAGCTCAATGTGATTTTGACAAAATGTGTATTTTTTCCAGAGTGTCATGAACAGAATCCACACCATCACAGTGCCGTATGCGGTCATGAAAGCATGTCCCATGTCCTGGGTGCAGAGGGTCCACATTCACAAAGGTTCAGCCAATGGCCAGCCTTGCTTTTATATTCCATATATATATTAGCACAGCATAGATGAAGTTACATTTAAAAATTGGTATTATATAAAAGATTTTATCTCAAATGCTAAAAGTAAACACTGAAACATGATCACTACCTGTAAGACCATGAATCACAAACGATACATTTATATTCTAAGTTCACCATGTGTAACATCTGTCCTTTACCCTCTGTTAGCACGTGTGGCCTTGGTGAAGTGCCGTGACCTCCACTGGGCTATGATGGCCCACAAGGACCAAAGGGACACCAACCTGTCTTCCATACGCATGCTTATTGTGGCTGATGGAGCAAACCCATGTGAGTCACTTCTCCTGCACCAGCACTGTCTCTTTGTAGTAATGCACAGACGTGTTTTGGACTATTTCCACCTGTTTTGGTAACGTTTTTGTGTACCGTTTGTTTTCAGGGTCTGTGTCGTCGTGTGATGCCTTCCTGAATGTATTTCAGTCTCACGGTCTGAAGCCTGAGGTGATCTGTCCATGTGCCACCTCTCCTGAGGCCCTGACTGTGGCCATACGCAGGTACCACATCTGCATACTCGTATGCTCTTCATCACCCTGAACGGACGAGTCAAACACTGACTCGGGAGTGAGCCTGTCGTGTCCAGGAGTGTGAGAGCCATTCAGTTGGTTGCGATCTGCAGCCTTCGTGCTAGATGCCACTAAATCTTACACACTGGACCTTTAAAACCTTTGTTGTGTTTCTATTGACATGTAAACAACCATTTTGTAACAGCCTGACTTGTAGGAAGGAGCAAGTAAGAACAAAACAAGGGGAAAAGAGACAGATAAGCAGAGAGACCTGTGGTTTTGAGACCACCTGCTGTGACACAATCACTTTCACAATTCACAGCTCTTCATCACATCATACTTTTCGTATTTAAAAAGGATATCTAGGCTAAAGCACTTTCACTACTTCAAGAGTAATTAACTCAAAGCTAAAACAGACCACGTGATTTGTTTTTATTTCTTCTGTCTTGTTCAAGATGAATACTCTGAAAGCACTGCACTTTGAGACTGAGACTTGTTTTGTGCGTCTCTTACCTCCCTGCTGCCCTGTCTGACCCGTTCCCTTCTCATTTCACCCTCTGTGCAGGCCTGGTGCTCGAGGAGCTCCTCTACCAGCCAGGGCCATCCTGTCCATGGCCGGCCTGAGCCACGGTGTGATCAGGGTGAACACAGAGGACAAGAACTCTGCTCTCACTGTTCAGGATGTGGGCCACATCATGCCTGGAGGTTAGCAGTTGGCTTTAATTGGCACTGCAGACATTTACTGGATATCCTTTGAGGTACATAAGCATGGGAGGTGTTAACGTTGTGGCCTGTTGTGTGTTTCAGCTCTGATGTGCATTGTGAAACCAGACGGGCCTCCTCAGCTGTGCAAGACAGACGAAATAGGAGAGATTGTGATCAACTCTCGGGCCGGAGGCACCATGTACTACGGCCTGCCCGGAGTCACCAAGAACACATTTGAGGTCGGTCTAAGTTTAAAAGCCATTTTTAAGAACCATATGACTCATTTCACATCTGTTCTTGATGCACTACAGTACAGCAACATGCTGCAGCTGTCGAATACAGAATATTTGGTATGAACCTGACGACCTCAGCTGGTTGAGAAAATGGATGGATCGGAAAAGAAGCACAGATTTCATCCACTAGATGGAGCCACAGTCATCATTAATCTGTTGCTTTGTGTTTATTGCCTCATTTATTGATGACAAGCCTTTTAACAGGCCTGTTCCTAATCTGTCCCTAAGTCTGTTTTTGTCCAATACATTTTTTCATTTAAAATCTTTTAGGCAATAAACCACCTCCAAATTAAATTTAAACTGCAGAATCACAACTGTACTGAATGTGTTTTAGTCCAAATGTTGATTTCTCTGTTAATCTGTAGGTGATCCCCGTCAACCAAGCCGGAGCACCCATAGGAGAATTTCCCTTCAGTCGGACCGGTCTGCTTGGATTTGTAGGACCGGTAAGACAAACAAATACACAAAGAAAAATTAAGCTCTCTGACGAAATAAAGGTGGTGAGAAGGATGCTTTCCCTGCTGAGTGAAACTGTCTGCTCCACAGGGGAGTCTGGTGTTTGTTGTGGGGAAGATCGAGGGGCTGCTGATGGTGAGCGGGCGCCGCCACAACGCCGATGACCTGGTGGCCACTGCGCTGGCTGTGGAGCCTGTCAAAACAGTTTACAGGGGGAGGTGAGACTGCTCATAGCAGGGTGTGTGAGTGCACAGGCAACACCAAAGAAGACCATTTCAGCAATACACGTGCCCATATGGGCAGTGATGATTTTGTTATATTTTATGGAAACAGCTCCTGAACATCCACCCAAAAGTGTGGGAGTGCTCATTTCTCTGTTGTCGTCATGCAGGATTGCTGTGTTCTCAGTGACAGTGTTTTATGATGAGAGGATAGTGATTGTGGCAGAGCAGAGGCCTGACGCCAGTGAGGAGGACAGCTTCCAGTGGATGAGTCGAGTACTGCAGGTAAGTCAGTGTCCCCTACTGGAAATATTCAGTCAGTCCTCTTATTTTCTCAGACTTACGTCTGCTCACTCTTACTATGTCACAGATTCTCCTTTCAGTGTTTTTACATTCTGAGTTATGTGCCTTTCAAAATAAATGTTTCACTGACTCAGCAAAGTTCAGCCTTTTCTTAGAAGGACATTTTATGATCCGCTGTTTTACTTTCCGTTCATCAAACTATATCAAGTGATGTCTATGTTCTGCGCAGGCCATCGACAGTATCCACCAGGTCGGCCTGTACTGCCTGGCGCTCGTCCCGGCCAACACCCTCCCAAAGACGCCCCTTGGAGGCATCCACATCTGTGAAACCAAGCAGAACTTTCTGGAGGGAAACCTGCACCCCTGTAATATCCTCATGTGCCCGCACACCTGTGTTACCAACCTGCCAAAGCCTCGCCAGAAACAGCCAGGTAGGCCACATTAGGCCGGATCTGCTGACCATGACAGCAGAGAAGGAAGTGTTTTCTGTTGTGATGTGGGTTGTGCTGGTATCATGACACCGATTTGTCTTTGATCTGTTCAGTGGATGTCGGTCCTGCTTCTATGCTGGTCGGCAACTTGGTGGCAGGGAAGCGGATCGCCCAGGCCACAGGCAGAGAGCTGGGTGTGGTGGAGGACCAGGATCTGATCCGCAAGGTACAGATAGGCCACACAGACCCTGAACCAAGCACTGACCCTAGAATAATTACCAGGAGCCTAATAGTGGACCGCTCTGTTTGAGTGGCTTTTTCAGCACTTTAATTTATGTTACTGTGAACTGTTCAGTCTCCAGAAATCTAAATATCTGACACCTGCACAGTGAGACCAAATTTCTGCTAATAAACTGCATACTGCTACCATCCTTGGCCACTGTATATATTACACAGTATATTAGAGTGGCAAACAAACAGTTAAGTGATTTTTCATGTTTTCGACTGTTGCACACCATTTACACCTGGTGTTGAAACGCAATATATATCAAGACACGTGGTTTGGATCAGCTCAACACTTGTTAAGGGAAGGGGTGGAATGTAATCAGACCTGCCTGACCACATCTGCAGGTAGTCTGGCTCACAAGGTGTTCAGATCTAATCTTAGGTGTAAACATAATCTGTACAACGTGTGACACAACAGAACATTTATACAGATAATGCTGAAGTTTCCCTAAACTCAAAAAGGGAGTCAGGGGTTGATTATCTGCCACCTCATGTTGCTCACATGCATTCATAACGTGAACATATTAAAAATAGCAGGCGTAGACACAGAGGCAAGATGGGATCGTTTGTCCAGATGACATATCCAGATCCAGATCCCACCAGGTGTAAATGGGGTGCTAGTTGGACAAAACAATGACCTTTTATGACATCAACTTGGGCTCGATGAAATTGTCATGGGTATTTTTGAAACTGTTTTCTGATGATTTATATCCAAAACTGTTTATGAAACACAAATCTATTCAAATGAAACTGATGAATAATCTGGACATGCTCTGAATGTGTTTACCAGTCAGCAGAATATGGATGCTGATGTCTTATCCTAAATATCTTGTTGTTCTGCCTTTACTTTGCTTGGGTTGGGCTGTAGCTCTGTAAGTGGCCCACCATGATGGTAAGGCTCTAGCCGGGCCCCCACCCGTCTTTGCTTCTGCTGCTTCTGTCAGTCAGATGTGCTTTTGCAGCCTGACGGCCACCAGCCACAGCTTTGGCCCGACGCGCAGAGATGACTGTCCAGGCTGAGTCCTTGGCCAGCAGGGGTCCACACACTCTAACTAACACACAGTGAAACATTAAGACTGAAGTTAAGTGCCGTTCTCCATTTATCAGTGTCCCATATCAGACTCTCTCTGCCATCACCTTTTAAGATGGGAGTTGGCCAGCAGCCTTCTAGCTTTGCCAAAGCAAAGCTCAGCAGTAAACTACATTAAGTCATCCACTCTAAGTGAATTCAGGTTTCCTCTCTTTCTTTAAGGCGGTAATGCAGTCTCCTTGCATGTTGCAGACCATGTGATCATACACTGATGCATTATGCTCGGGTCTTGTAATAAAACCTCCAAATAAAAGTATTCATTAGGAACATTCTGGTGTGCACCTCTGCTCGCCGTGTTCACTGTGATGCTCCCACGTGTAGCATGGCTTGATGAGTGGTCCGGGCAGCTGGTCTGCATGATGTGACTCCTGATTCGTTGTTGACCAGCGCACGACCTGTTGTCTGACTGGGAGAGAGAGAGAGAAAGTGGCACAAAGGATGACTTCCAGCCAGTTATTTTAATATGGCCGCCAGTGTGACACTGCTGTGTGTTATGTTTGTTTGTCCAGAGAACATCATGGCGTGAACTTTACGTTGTTGTTATTTTATGTGTTGCCCAATTTTCACTTGGCTTCTGCCTTTTTTTAAAGGACGTCTTTGCTTTCCCGTCTTGTCTTTTTTTGGACCTGTGCACTGGTCAGTTCCTTATTGACACTCAAGAAACCAATAATGGACATTGCCCATATATTTCATTGTAAAAAAGATAGCGGGTTGTCCCTTTGTTTAAGAAATAGTACACTCATTCACAAACCTCTTTTCCAAAATTGCCATGACCCTGTGTTTGAAAGGTCCGCAGCTTGTTAGTATTTGACAGAGCTCCTATTTGCCTCCTACCAGGTGCAGATGGTCCCAGCATGACCCTGCACTTGGCAAGACAGTATTCTCCGGACACTCCTATACTCCTGTTGTGTGCTTGTGTGTCTCTGTGTGAGAGGTCAGAAGCATCACAGAGCATCTTTAACCATTCTTTAAAACGTGCTCTGGTCTTTAAGTCTGTTTGAAATGAGCCTCTCTGTTTTCACTGAGAGGGTCGTTTATTTTTGGCTGGAGGCGAGCTTTTATGTGTTTTTATCTGTTGATCATTTTTAAATGGATTATTTTTATTTGCCACTGACACAGCTTTGTATAATTTTTTTTTTAATCATGAAATACATGCATCGAGTCAGTCCACCATTAATGTCACTGTGATGACACACTCTCTTCACCAGCACCAGTTCTTATCTGAAGCTCTGCAATGGAGGGCTCAAACCGACCCAGACCATGTCCTGTATGTGCTGCTCAATGCCAAGGTAGAGGACACACACACACACACACACACACATACTGTCACAATTACCACATAATTGTTCTTCTTCTCCCTTTGGTTGGTGTGCTGATGGTGATCCATTTTGTTGGGTGTGAGCTCAGTTGTACTTCCTCTCATTTTGCTGTAGGGGGTGGCAGTGTGCACAGCCACGTGTGCTCAGCTGCACAAGAGAGCAGAGAAAATCACAGCTACCTTAATGGAGAGAGGAGGCCTCAACACAGGAGACAATGTGGTGCTGCTTTATCCCCCAGGTGAACACACAGCCCTCCTCACTGTAGTCGGCCATCTTTCCTCATTTTCCCTTCACTGAAGTGTTTGGTTTGCCTGTGTTTGCATTCACGAGGTTCCTGTCTGTCTCTTCTTTCTGCAGGTATTGACCTGATAGCTGCCTTCTATGGCTGCCTCTACGCGGGGGTCATCCCTGTGACGGTGAGGCCGCCCCACCCACAGAACCTGGCTGCTACTCTCCCCACTGTCCGCATGATCATCGATGTGAGTGCTCACCACCGGGACTGTGTCACCAGAATCGAAAAGCCCATTTCCTGATGAATGGCGCCTCTGTTACATTTTCAGTGAAGCTTTACCGAAGCGTAATAGATTAATTAATGTGCAGTTATTCAAGTATGACAAACAGTGCTCAGACCATCTTTGCATGAATCCATCTTTGCCAGCTCTTTAAAGGGTCATTACACCTAAAACTCAAGTGTTTTCTGACTCACCATGAAGATGTTTTATGTGATTTTAAAAAATGAGTTTTTAAGGGAACTGCTTCTGCTTCACTGCATCTTTAAGCATCTGTAATTTTCACTGAACCATCTGTCAAAAACAAAACAAAATTAGTCTGAATTGGTTAATTATTGAACATTAGAATATAGCTGTAATTTGTCAATATTAGCTAATTTTCAGACACCAAAATATGTTTCATATCCATCAAAAGGGAGTGTGAGCATTACTTTCACTCGCACCACTTGAGCGATCTGTTATTATTGAATTGCCCTAAAGAAAACAACCGAGTCCCTCCCAGACTCAGTGAAGTAGTTCTGCTGTTGACCCCTGTTACTGATTTCCCTGGAGAGAAGCAAATGCAATTGAATTTCACCTCTGGGATCAATAAAGTATAACAATAATGAAACGCTTTTATTTGAGTCAGACCTCAGATGGAGGATTTTTTTTACCAGATGTCACTGTTAAAGCACGGCCGTGTGAATGAAGTTGTTTAATGTTTGCTTGGTGTTCCAGGTGAGCAAAGCAGCCTGCATCCTCACCACTCAGCCTCTCATGAGGATCCTCAGGTCCAGGGAGGCAGCCGCCAGCGTCAACGTGAAGACCTGGCCCACTATCATCGACACAGGTGCTGGACTCTGTCGAGATCTGTTAGAGCAGCTTAGAGGCATTACCACAGTTCTGTTGGCAGACTTGAAACTAAAACGTGTTCCCCCTCTGTTTTCTCTTTGCCGTGGGGAAACCTAATGGAGACTAAAAGCTACTCTCTGTAGTCCTAAACATGTTCAGCAAGCATTCAGCCATTTCTTGAAATCGCAGTGCAGAGTGGTGCCGCATATGATGTGGGTGTGATGAGCTGAAAACTAATTTCCAGCTTTTTAAATGTGCAGTGAAACGGCACATTTGCAGCTGACATGATACCATCCTCCCACTCAAGCAAAAAACGCTGACCAATTATCAGGTCGTAGCAAACAGTAACACTAACAGTCGGACAGTGAAAGAGTGTGATTTATTTTGTCCAGTAAGAAAATAACCAAAGTCCGCTCGCCTCCTCTCCCAGATGATCTCCCCAGAAAGCGGCCTCCGCACATTTATAAGCCCCCAACAGCTGAGATGCTGGCCTACCTGGACTTCAGTGTGTCCACCACAGGCATGTTGACTGGAGTCAAGGTAAATTACTCTCTCTAATCATGCATATCATATATAACATGAAGCAATCTGTTTGAGTCATTAGAAATGTAATTTGCTTTAGCCAGAAGAACATGAAGTCCACCTCCACTCTGAAGTGTGTTTGATTTGAACTGTGCAGAATGAAGCATGTCAGACACCTGTAGGCTGCGTGACTTTTAGCTTGAGACGTATGAGCATGATTTTACTTTGAAAGACAGTCGTGGTCCACGGTACTGTGAATGTCTGAAGACAGTTTTGTGCCTCCGTCTTGTCAGATGTCTCATGCTGCAGTCAGTACTTTGTGCCGCTCCATTAAGCTGCAGTGTGAGCTCTACTCCTCACGCCAAATAGCCATCTGCCTGGACCCATACTGTGGCCTGGGCTTCGTCCTGTGGTGCCTCTCCAGGTAACACACACACACACACACAGACACACACAGACACACACACACACACACAGATTGAATATCATCTTTGACAACATGTTCATGTGAATGTGGCATTGTTGCTGTAATGAGCATGTTTTTTTTTTTTGGCTCAGTGTTTACTCAGGTCACCAGTCCATCCTTATTCCTCCACTGGAGCTGGAGAGCTCGCTGCCTCTGTGGCTGAGCACGCTCAGTCAGTACAAGATCAGAGACACCTTCTGCTCCTACTCTGTCATGGAGCTGTGCACCAAGGGCCTGGGCACCCAGACAGAGATGCTGAAGGTCAGAATCACAGTCATACGCACCCAAAATACGTCTTCCTTCCCTTTGACATGACTACACAGTCATTGCTGGAATGATAACGCCACAGGGATAAATGGGTTGCACAGGAATCTTCTCTGCATCAAAGACAACTGATAAACACCTGTCTAATTTAGTCATTTAAAAATTCATGTTTGTATCTATTTTTGGGGCATTTTATATTAATGAGGTGGCGATAGAGAGATGACAGGAAAGAAAGATTCTCTCTTTTAAAGTCTTGAATCTTGTGGTCCAGTGTCGCTCAATAACTAACCTCTAGTCGTGCTCGTCTCTAGGCGCGGGGTCTGAATCTGTCGTGCGTGCGGAGCTGCGTGGTGATAGCAGAGGAGCGTCCTCGCCTCGCTCTCACGCAGTCCTTCTCCAAGCTCTTCAAAGATCTCGGCCTGTCGCCGCGCGCCGTCAGCACTGCCTTCGGCTCCAGGGTCAACCTGGCCATCTGCCTGCAGGTTGGTTCCTACGGACACACACACGCTCTCATGAGTTTATGCTGCATATTTTTCTGTGGTTTTAGTCATAAACCACATTCATTTTTCTTGAGTGTTTTCTACAGAAATGTTTGTCCATGCCTACCTGAACAATAATAAACTATCGATTGTCTAAACGGGCCAGAAAACTTCAGCTTCAGTTAGATTTCTCATATTTCCTGGTGTTTCATTCCCTCTCTCTGTCCTCAGGGCACTGCTGGACCGGACCCCTCCACCGTCTACGTGGACATGAAGTCTCTGCGCCACGACAGGTAAGACTGGAAACTCTTGTAACCAGACCAAATATGACTACAGCTGTCACATGATCTGCTCAGGTCGAACAGAATGATTCACACGCCGTCTATTGTCTGTGTCCCTCAGAGTGAGGCTGGTGGAACGAGGAGCGCCACAGAGTCTTCCCCTCATGGAGTCAGGCACCGTAAGTATTGATTATTGACTGAAGAGACTTGTGTGTGTGATGCTTACGCCGGCCACAGAATCAGAATGGTTCTAGAAGTGGTCGTGTTATCCTTAAAGCTAAACTCTCCTCTTACGTTCTCCTCTCAGATCCTTCCAGGAGTGAGGGTCATCATAGTCAACCCAGAGACCAGAGGCCCGCTGGGAGATTCGCATCTTGGGGAGGTGAGTGGGGCACAAAGTATCATGAGATGCTGATATTTAAACATTTCACCTACTCATTTTCTTGATTCTGCAGCATATTGAGTGGTGTCACCTGCACAGACTGAAGCGAGCACAGTCGTTCAACACAGAAGCAAAGGAGCAAACTAATCGACTCTGCTCAGATTTTAGAGGTCCCACCCAAAAAAACGCAAACCCAGCAGGCTTCATTTACCTTTCTGTTGTGTCCTTGGTCAGATCTGGGTAAGCAGCCCTCACAGCGCCAGTGGCTACTACACCATCTATGGGGAGGAGAGCCTGCAGGCGGACCATTTCAACACCAGACTCAGCTTTGGAGAGCCCCACACTCTGTGGGCCAGGACGGGCTACCTAGGCTTCATCAAGAGGACTGAGCTGCTGGATGCAAGCGGGGGTGAGAGGACGTTCGTTGCTCACTGATTTGCTTTATTGCCCTCAATGTCAAAATACGACCAGACAAAGGGATAGATGCCTCAGCATAAACAGAATTTTGATTGTTTCACAGTATGTATTCTCATATCTCTCAACACCAGTTAAATCTGCAACTGAAAATAATCAAAAGCCTTCGTTCTTTTCTGCTGCAGATCGTCACGATGCCTTGTTTGTGGTCGGCTCACTCGATGAAACGTTGGAGTTGAGGGGTCTACGCTATCACCCCATCGACATCGAGACGTCTGTGTCCCGAGCCCACCGCAGCATCGCAGAAAGGTGAGCTTCTTCGCTTGTGCGGGTTCATTTCGTGATACGTATTTTTCTTTGCACGCTGAGAAAGTCGTGCAGTTCACACAGTAACACAGAGAAAATGACTGAACTGTGTCCGGCTCCACCCCCCTCCCTGCTCCTCAGTGCTGTGTTCACGTGGACCAACCTGCTGGTGGTGGTGGCGGAGCTGAGCGGCTCGGAGCAGGAGGCCTTGGACCTGGTGCCCCTCGTCACCAACGTGGTCCTGGAGGAGCACCACCTCATTGTCGGGGTGGTGGTCATCGTGGACCCTGGGGTGATTCCCATCAACTCCAGGGGAGAGAAGCAGAGGATGCACCTGCGAGACTCCTTCCTGGCCGACCAACTGGACCCCATCTACGTGGCCTACAACATGTGATCGCCCGTCGCCAACTGATGACAATGCAGAAAACTGAGCCAGGCTCTGACATGAGGGAGAAGGATTTGGGCTGCGTTCAGTAGCGACCCCAAGGTTAAGCCTCAGACACACATTCAAAACACCAAACAATGTGGGAATGCAAGTTCTGCGACAAGAACGTGCTTCCCTCTTCTTTGCTTCCACCTGCTCAATCGCTGCAGTCCAGGTTCACTTCGATTTCCGCTGAGGGGGGAAGGATGTTTTCTCTCCTCTTCATCCATCTGTCAGCTAGAGGAAATCAGATCTTCATCCTCTCCGTGCATCCCACTTCTCCCTCATCGCTCCAGTTCATGTTTTGTAAAGACATTTTAATGACGTACTTTGATCAAAGAGAGAAACCCTCCCCTCTTTCCATTCCTTGGTTTGTATCCTGAACATTCATCCTCGTGTGCTTCTTTTCTTTCTTTTTTTAATTTAACCCCCCCCCCCCCTCCATTCTTGAAGGCAGGATGGCGCACCGGAACTGCTGAGAGGAGCTGGAACTTTCCCCTCTTGCACTTTAAGTCCTTGCACCTCTGAGTCCACTTCCTGTCTCACCTGCCTCAAGGGGACACCGCCCCCCCACCCTTGTGTTTGCTGCTTTCACAAGAGCAAATCAACATCAGTGTTAAAAAAAAGTGCCACCAGCAAGTGCAGCCCACAGGGCCGGTCCTGACATGTCACCTTCCTCCCAGGTGCACCGTGGCTTCCACCTCCTGTCACATCCTGTGTTTTGCCAGCAGGCGCGCTGCCGGCGTTCGCACGTTACAAAATGTCACTTGAATTCTTTGTTGGTGTGGGAAAAGAAAGACTCGCTTCATACACACACAAACGTGGATTTTAAAGATGACGATTTGGGTGTGAGTAGGAGTCGGTCCATTAGATAGTTCTTGAGATTGTGAAGTACTAATCATTTTTCCTAAAAGCACCGATTTTTCAGAAGAAGAGTTGAAGCTATGCCTGGTGTTTAGGTGTGCATGCTAATTTGGAGTGCCGTCAATGTCAACATGCAAAAAGAAAAAAAAAAAAAAAAAAGACTGTACAAGCCGAGGAGTGGCGCAGCAGTGGGTGGGTTAGTCCAGCTGAATATTTAGGCAGAGCTCAGCCCCAGTTTGTGCCTTTCATGTGTTCGCGTTACATTCAAGTCACAGTGCTGAAATGCTCTTCTAACCATCTGAATGTCAAAATACTCTGATTGTATTTTCTCATCCAGTTACCCAGAAATGACATATGGCATTGGTTTATTTTTTTGGATAACACAAGCAAAATGTTGGAAAAAAGAAACCAGAAAAATGTTGTTTTTTTTTCACCCAGATGATTATAAGAGTCTGAAGATTCAGTTGTTAAATGACCTTCATGATAATTAGCGCTGTGAGGTGAAAGTAACAGCAGACGCTGGGAGAGGCACAGCTGGCTGAGTCAAGCTTGTCATGACTTGACAAAAAAAAAAAAAAAATCTCAACCTAAGGTCCACCAGGGCTTTGGAGCATGTCCCTCAGTCTTCAGCAGCAGACTCCTCAGAGAAGTGCCCTGAATGGAGGAAGCTTTGAACATCTAGAGTTCATGACGAGCAAACTGTCTGCTGGTGGGGACCGTGTGGGACATCTGAAAGCTCCAGAAGCAGCCAGGAAGGAGACTTTGAGTTGAGATTTAACAGGATGAAATTCACTTGTCCCTGGCTTGACCTGAAGTGAGCCGCTAGCTTTCAGTCTGTGTGTCGTTTCCCTCGTTAAAGCAAAAGAGCGTCTTTCATTTAATGTTCGCGTCACCGTCGATTGGACTAACGTAGATCATCAGAAGGCAAGTCAGTGCCTTTTTACAGCGCCGTCGTGACGTTTAGGATCATGGACTGTTGAATTTCTACAAAAAAAAAAAAAAATTGAAGAATGAGGACAAAACTTTGCCTTACTTAAACCTGTGGAACTTCAGTACTTTTTACGCTTAATCCCTCATTTCTAGCTGTACTATTACTGTATTTAAAGAAGTATTCCACCATTTTTCACACGTGGAATCAGATGCCGGTTTATAACTCAAAACACACTCATATCACGTTTTTTAAGGGGGGGGGGGGGGGTCTTGTTCTTTTGCAAAGACGTTTGCAGTCATGCCTTTCTCATTTCATCATCAAACCAATTCTTTGTGAATGTCTGTAACACTGAAAAAAAAAAAAAATTAGGAACAAACAACAATCAGTAACAACCCATGATTTAAAAATGGCAGAATCCTCCCTTTGGAAAAGAACGGAGGTGATCAGTGAGGGTCAGGATGTTGTCTGTATACTGTATTTAGAGGTCAAATACTGTATTACTAGTGTTAACGTGTACATGGATATGAACTTTGTCGATAAAAACTTGACTGATCTTTCATACTTGACAGCATTTTTCTGCATTGTTAATTTATCACATTGCAAACGAGAAAGGGTTCAGATTATTTTGGCAGAAACGATGTGCACTTTCCCGATATCATTTTACGTGTGTGCGTGTGTGTGTGTGTGTGTGTGTGTGTCCATGAGGGCGTGTGTGTGTGTGCGAGTGTGTCCACTTTAACAGTGATATTTGGCTTCTCTGGTGCAACAAGGTTTGTCTTTTGTAAGAAAATGATCCCAGAATATTGAACCATGTTTTTTTTTTTTTTTTTTTTTTAATTCTTGTTTTTTATGTCGCCTCCACTGTATTTTAATTCTTTCCATTCAAAATTGGGATCAGATATATTTTATAGGGGTTTCATCAACATTTTCCTGATGTGATCTTTTCTTTAAAACTGCACAACTTCTGCAAACAGCTGGTTTGATTTGGAAGCAGCTTGACACACTGTACAGTACAAGGCATCAGTAAACCACTTCTCATTCAGTGACGGACACTGAGGACATGTATGCGAGCCAGTATCTGGGTTAGAGCTACTCGTGAATAACAAAGTGAAGCTTCTGAGCTCCTGTGTAATAACTGCTTTGTTGCTACTGTTTCTCTCCGACAAATTTTAATAAAGTTTTATAATTTCATGTTGGCCTTCAAGCCTTTTCAATAGACATTGGTGCTATTCAGTAAAGGAAAGTTGGCAGACTTTTGTCCTCCAATGTCATAACAAAAGGTGGTTTCTTCCTGGACGCCCTTATTGTGTGAAAATAAGTCATTCTTTTTCCATGCCAACATTTTCCAAGACATCACTCACTCTCTTTCGCTCCGTTCGAAAACTGTTCATCATCACCGGTTTTCATCAGCTCTGATGAAAACTTTCTCAACAGGCAACTCAACATGGACAACTCCACATATCCGCCATTTCCATTTTAATATTTATTTGAGTTCATGTTGTTGTGTTGTGAGGAATGGCGTACGTTTCAAACCTCCAAAGTTATTCTAAGCACAAAATGTACATGTGAGGTAATGAAATTAGGATCTTTCACACAAAACAACTCAAGGGCCCACAATGTATACCTCAACGACTGTCTGTTCACTATGCATTGTCGAGCTGCAGCAAAGACATTCTCAACTAGTCAATGGTGCGATAACTTCTAACAACATGTCTTACTTGACAAAAACACTGTCACACTGTCATTGGATGTGTTTCATGTCAAATAAAAAAAAAATCCTTTGTCAGAATTTCCAGTGCTTTCTTTTCCTTTCTCTTCCTTCCAAACATCTCTGGAAGCTTCAGGAATCAGCTGCTGCATTAAAGGAGGCTCACGTCGTCCTTCCACCAGGGGTCAGTCTAACTACTTCATCTGCAGGCAGGAAATATGCTCCCTCTGATGCCCACTCAGCCCAGTTTCTGTCAAAATATTCACATCTTAAACACCATTTTCACTTGATCTTCTCACTTCATATTTGAGGAGAAAATGAAAATAGTTCTTATAGTAAAAAGCAGCATTCACTAAGCTTAGTGCTTTTGCATGTTTTATTTATCCTATTTACTATAAATCACACAGACTTTACATCTAAACTAACCATTGTGCAGACCATGCTGTTGTGTTTTAAATGTTTGGATGCAGCATTATTGGTGCGTGGTGATGCAGTTTCTTTGCAAATTAATTTGAAAAGACTGCACTGCTTCTTTACGCAGGACTTTCACAAAAGATAAAACGGACTTAACACAGTTAATTCACACAGTAAGCAACACTTTAATAAACACACACAAATAAATGTCAATGTTCACTGCAGTGTAGAAAATAATAGATTATTGATCATTTTTGGTTGCAATTTAAAAATTTAGCTAATCTGCTTTAGCAGGACGTGAGAGTTTGATCAGATTTAATTGAAACAGTACCTGACGTGCTCTGTGCACTTCCTGTGGCAGAATATACTGTTTTCATATTGAACACTATTACTCCAAGTAAGACGCTGATTGAGAAACTTAGATTTCAAGACCATTAAACAAGCTCTTGTACATCTAACCAGCTAATCGCACCAACCAGTAGTGATGCTACACCAAGAAATAATCCAAAAAGATTTTGAAAAAATTCCTGATTCATGATAAAAGTAACATTTCATGCCTAATCCAGATGGCTGCATCTAAACAGTCTGAAGTGTGGCAGTGATATTTATTGCT
The DNA here is from genome assembly GCF_051107435.1 of Chaetodon auriga. NCBI lineage: Eukaryota > Metazoa > Chordata > Actinopteri > Chaetodontiformes > Chaetodontidae > Chaetodon > Chaetodon auriga. The sequence continues at coordinate 14,471,994 of NC_135083.1, read as the reverse complement.
GGCAGATTGTCTGGATGTTTCAGAGCAGCATCAGAGCAGATCTGAGATCAGCCTTGTGCTCAGTCTGTGTGCAGGAGACACTGATGCTGTCTGACTTGTCTTCAGCCAACCTGCAAACCTGCTGGTTCTGTCCACCTCCTCCCTCTGAGGAGGCCCACACTCGTCTGCGAAGCTCGTCACTCAGACCACATAAAACCTCTCGTCGTGCTCGCTGTAACACTGCAGCCATCTCTTGTTGAAATCTGTCGCCTGTATTGAGTTAAAAAATGTCTAAGATTCATCACCTGACAGGCATCGACCGCCCCGCTCTCCGTCCAGCACAGATCATGTTCCCAGTGATGAGGCCGTTGTACCAGCTGATCAGGTTACATGTTCTCCTGTCAATGAGCTCCACCTCAGCTTCCTGCTATCTGTTCATCAGCCTGCCCACAGTGTATGCCAAATGGTATTTACTTTCCAAGGGATGTTATATAGTCACTTATAAATAGTCAATAAAACATGCATTAATATTTCACAGAGTGATGAGCAGTTATACACGAGAGAGGCATTTAAAAACAAAGGGAAAACACTTCACTTAAACACCCCTAGTTGGCATTTATAAACAGTTTAGGAGCATTCAATAAATGATTCAGAACTAATAAGTCTTCATGGGAGGAGTTATAGTTCATGAAACTACATAAATAACTCTTAAAATGGTGTTTTTATATATATATATATATATACTGCTTATAAATGCTGCATCAGGAGACTATGGAGAGAATTGTCAGCTAAAGTGGAATAAAATGAAATAAAATGTAATACAAATAGTCAGATAAAGTGAGACAGTACTGTGTAACAAAGAAATCATCCAAGAAATGAATTGAGGGCAAAGACAGAAAAGAGGACATTTGTCATTTAAAGTGAGACCATGTTGCTATTAAGATATATTATTTCCCTTTAGAAAGTTGAATTCATAAGTCTTGCTGCTACAGCCTTACCTCATCTGGTATGACCAGTGGCTTATGGCGGCTAATGTAAGCTAACTGTAGATGCTGCTGTGTGCCTGACATTAATTGATCTCCTGAGTCTTCTCTCACAAATATCTGTAAGTGCAAACTTGCCTTCATGTCCAAAATCTGCAACTGCAGATGTTGATAAGTCATTGATAAAGAGTTGTAGGTTCTACGTTACAAAATAAGCTGTCAAGCCTGCAGCTTTTAAATGCTATTGAGTCATTAATAAATGATGTTTGGACCAGATGCTCTGCAGCCCTCTTAAAGAAGAAGGATCCATTTTAATTTGTATAACAATTTATTACCAAGGTGCAAAACATCAATAAATGATTAACTAAGCTTTCATAAAAGGCATCTGACATCTGATTTATGGCATCAGAAGATTGTTATTGCTTTTCTGCAGATATCTTTAATGCCTGCAGCCCTCACTGACTGTTTACTTTGATTTTATAATCATGGTATATTTGTAATCATGCTGCTCTTGGCCAGGTCTCCCTGAAAGGAGAAATCTAAGGATGAAGTCTGTTTACGGGTCTTGGGTCTTGCCTATGTGAAAACAGCTGTATAGTCTTCTGTGGCTCCAAAGGGATCTGCATGAAGTCTGCTGAATATTTGAGGCTGATGACTACAAGTTTAAAAATGAGGGAGTGAGAAAGAAGTGAGCTCTCCGGAGCTCTGAAGTCTGCTGGTCAGCTCTGCTTGAGGCTAGAAGCTATATTAGCTGCTACGAGCACAACACACCCAAATCTGTGCACTTGAGCGAAGTGAGTCGAGGTGCACTGTGGGTAATGAAGGTGTTAGGTTTGAGCAAGGAGGAAGAGTACGTGGAATAAAAGAGACCATATCTCTGGTGATGCTACACTGATGCTGTTTTTCAAATGTCCGCCATGTTTTAAAAGGGCAATGTTAAAAAGAGATTTTTAATTTCTTGGTTAAATAAAGGTTATGTATTTTGGTGTAAAGTGGCACCGTCTCCCTCCCCAGTGAGTCTGAGTTGGTCAGGGACGCTGGCAGAGATTCAGTGCTCACTTCAACATGAAAGGTCACCATCATGCTGCAGAATCAATGCCTTTTTCCACCAACCTGTGGAAATACGTGCTCCCCATCCGCTGATGAAGCAGTGGCTGATGAGCTCATGAGTCACGTCATGAGGAGCGCGGATAGGTTGGACATGGTCGGTGAAGCTGAAGGGACAGCTGAGGAGCACGAGCGTCAGGTCATCGTCAGACGTGATGTCATTGTAGTCCTCGTGCATTTTGACGTCGCTGATGGATCTGGGCTTGATCTCCTGCAGCGGATAACTCACAAAGTCCTGCCACCACATGGAAATGGTGTCTGCCAATCCTCCTGGACACAAAACACAGTAATTGACTCTGACTGCTTTGTTTCTTGTCCACTCTCATCCAACAATGCCCTTTTCCATTACAGGCCAGCTGTCCATTTCCTGTCTTAAACAGCACATAAAGGTTGGTCTCGTCAGTTCCTGAGAACTGGTGTCCTTCATTGCACAAATAAAGTAGAATACATGTATTGTATAAGCGCCTGTTTGTGCTCATATGTGATGTGAGAAGAGATTTAAAAGCAACTGATATTTGGTGATCTCTATTTGACTTTAACATCCTAATGAACATATCTTTACAAATAAGCATGCACACACGCTTGCATCTCTAACAGGCACATTGAGGGAATGTTAAACATGAGCTCAGAGGTGAGATCACACTGCGACAGCACTGGGTCAAACTGGGCTGAATCACAGCAGCATTTCTCAGTCTAAATTCACGGTAGTTTGATCTCCAAGAGTCCCAAAACCGTAACTGTGCCATTTGTTACAGGTAAGGTGTGTTTTTCACCACCAGCTCCATCTATCACTACATTTAACACAAGTTCTATTTCTCTTTACGACCAGTGAAACTTCTAATAGAGATCAAACTGCTGACCTCTGTGTCAATGAATGCTATTAGACACCTGCTCATTTCGATCACACAACCAGTCACAGCTTATTTTTGTACTTCTGTTTAACAGGACTTTGTGACATATATTTATTTTGTCTCTTTGCACATGTGACGGCCCACACACATGCTGGACCTCTGCTTGCATCCAGGACCCCCAACAGTAAATCCAGGTGCACCTCATAATGTGTGATGCACATATACTGTGCATATTTCATGTTCCTGTTACTTTGCTTCTTGAGGACTTTGTTGTCATGACCTTCACATATTAAATAGGTGGAAGATTTCTTAAAACCATTGCACCCAGGTTTCATGTTGTTAACTTAAAGGTGCCAGACTTTACAGCTGGAAATTGCTCTTAACTGGCATTTGACCTCGTAATTGTCAGCTTTGCATGTTTTTACATCTGATTATTTCCCTTCAGAATCAAAGATTTCCACAGTATGTTTGTCTCGATTTTGTGCACAAGCACAGAGTGAGTTATATACTTACTGTAAGTGATGCTCACAGGTATTTGAAGAAGCGGTGTAAGGCAGTGAGCACCCACATGATCGTCCTACCGCTGTGGTGCCTGGACAGCAACTGAATGCTGAGCTGCCAGGGCCACGCCCCCTCAGGTGCCTCCCCCTATATGATACACAGCTGGGGGGTCGACCAGGGGCCAGCCTTACAAACACAATCAAATACAGTTTCCATGTAGTTTTTGAAAATGACATCCTGTTATTTACACGGTTAGAGGCGGGGGTGTGACAGTGTACAATGAGTACAGTGTGTATGTGACCCTGCCAATTTACACATTAACATAAGATTAATCTGATTTAGTTCTGAAACAATCAGTGATTTAATCAGTTAGTCAATCAACAGAAAATCAGTGACAACTTGATAACTGATACAAATGAATTGTTTAATTTTTAGTTAACTGGGGAACGTGCGCGTCCTTCAGAGAGGCTGCTGACAGAGACATGGCAGCTCGCCTGGAGGTGACACCAGGAGCATGTCTGGGTACGTTGTGCTTACTTCATGTTTTACTTTTGGGCTGAAACCAGTTAAATGTTTATTGGTTAGCGTTAAATGCTGAAATGTAACGTTGGCGTAACAGCAGCACAAACACAATCAGCAGACTGACTCAGTAATGTCAGGTAGCTACGCAGCAATATGGAGGCTATAGCTAAGTGTGCTAACGTTAGCCACCATAAGCTAACAGTCAGTCTGGGCGTAAAAGAGAAAGTACTGAGTGTATGAAACCGAGCAGGCAGCGTGAATTACTGCTCATGAATTCAAATTCTCGTTATTTTTTCTTCAGAAGTGTCACTTAAGCTATTAGGAGGTGAAAGAAAGAGTAGCTCTGTTTAACGCTACCTTTAAACTTTTCAACTCCTCAAGAGGAATCATGAAAAAACACATATTTTGACGTTGTTTGTGGGTAAAATTTACCAACTTGTATGGTCACACATCTTAACAGGCCACATATATATTTGCCTCACATGACAAATTTCAGTGAACATCTCTGCTTGAGGAGAAGTTTTTCTCAGAGTCTGCATTCAGTGACAAAGTGGGAAATCCTCTTTTAGCCATGACTTCACATACTCAGGCTAGCTAACAGTTATCTCCTCTGTAAGGGCCACTGAAGGTACCAATAAGCAGCTGAACATTTCATTTAAATACTGATATTGATAATTTACTCCAAAATCCAAATAAAAGCAACTTACTACCAACTATTCTATTACAGCTGAAACGTGCAAAAGAAGCAGAATTTAAAGGCTTTGTTGTGTCCATTCACATACACACAGATTACATACACGCAGAAAACAAGGGGCAGTTTAGCAGATTAAGAGCTGCCTGTTTGCACATTAATCTGTCTATTAAAGAGCAGAGTGGGGCAGGAGGGCAGCAGGCTGATGCAGAGGCTGCTCATGAAATAGTTTGAGAACAGATGCTCCATGTTTCAAAATATGTCCATGTCACTGTCATCTGTGGCGTTAGATGGTCATTGAATGTAACACCGTATGTTTTTAAACAGAAAACGTTATTTTAGGTGGAGTTAAAGGGCCTTTTTTTGCATGATCTGACACATGTAAGATTTTGTATTCCTCTTTCTGTGTGTCGGGGGGCCTTCTGGAAGCTTTTTTCTGGCTGAATGACAGCCAGTGGATTCCTGCACTTCAGACTCACCGCACTGAGCTCACAGTGAGTCGATGCGTTTTGTCAGAAAAAGCTTGCGCGTGTTTTCTGTGCACAGTCTGATCCAGGCTCCTCTCCGAGCCCGGGGAGCTGCATTTTAAGCGCACGCCGAGGTGTGGAGGCTGCAGGCCTAAATGACCTTTACGATTTTACGAAACGCACTTGCCGACACTCCCTTACATTCTGCTGAGAGTCATCAATTATGCAGGGAAACTGCTCGCACTGAGGGGGAAGATAGCAGCAACAATATGGCGACAACCGCAGTTTCTCCCCAATCTCTCCCACATCTGCAGTCCTGCTACGGCTTTCTGGATTCATTGTAACGCTTACAAAGTGAGTACCTTTCATTTCTAATCGTTTGAGAAAGCGGTGCGTGTGTTGTTGGGTGAAGGCAGATTTTCCTCTCTGTCGGTATCCTTGCGTAAATGTCGCAGAGCTGCACACTGCCCCGCATCTTTTTTTTTTTGGAGCGGGATGGAAGAGGGTGTCTGCGTTTGCTGAGCGTCCATCGGCTGGACCAGAGCAGGGAAAGGGAAAGAAAGAAGAGATTATCAATCAATTGATGTCGATCGCGAGGAATTTATCGGATTAACTATTTCGTCGAGCATCCGAGGCACTGATTAGACCTTTGAGAGAGAAAATGCCTCGTAGGGTAGGCTTCAGGTAGGGCGCCGTCTGACTGCTCCAGCCCCTAAAAACGCCTAAAAAACTAACGATTTTTGCTAAATTTTAGTCTGTATTTTTGCTTTTGTTTACCATCTGGACTGCAGGATGACACACTTGAAACACCATACGGCTTCGGAAAAGGGGCTGATGCTATGTGAGTAGCCTGATCCTCCTCCTATCATCAGTAGCCAAGAAATGCACGTTCCTCCAGGTGATTTTGGTGTGGCAGCATCAAAACTGCTCTCTAATCGTCTTATTTCTTGTGTTTCATCTCATATCGCAGCCTGTGTGTTTGTTTTATTCCGCTGTCTAGCTTCATACTCCGGGCTATCTTGTGCACAGATAGAGCCCTTATTGATTTGGCAGCCGACATGGCTTCACGGGTGTGGTGCAGATCCTTCAAGGCAACGCGCAAAAACGCACAGAATTTTCCCGGAAAAAAAGAAAAAAAAATTCAACCGTGTTTGGCTTTCTGCTGAAAAACCTGGCACGTATTGCTTTAGTTTAATGTCATACATCGACATCACACTTGTGACTTTGATAAATCCATGGTTGCGTTTACCAGCGTGACATTTTCCACATACAAACCACCCACTGCAGCAGTAGTGCTTTGGCCAATTTGGTTGTAGCGGGGCCACTTCTCTGCGCAATATACAACCTCCTGCCTCTCTCTGTGGCTGAGCAGGACTTTTCTATCCACGTAACGCACATAATGGTGTCTACAGGCCCTCCTTAATTAACAGGTTGAGTAAACAAGCCTTCGTTTCTGACCGCGTCTCTGGAAAAAATGAGAAAATGACTGAGAAAGCTGCTCTATATGGGCCTGTTTTCTCCGTGAAAACGAGTGCGTGGCCAAGCCTGGATGGAAGCGATTTGCAACCCACAAACCTGAGACACAACAAGACGAGTGTTGGCATCATGACTTATCCTAATAACATTGAAGGGAACTGAAGGATAAACTGCAGGCCTGCAGGCGTCGAGGAGAGAGCCCAGCAAGGAGGCCTGGTGTGCAAGCGAAACCATTTCTGCAGACAGATCCGTTATGATTTTCGTTCTCTTTCCACCCTGCACGTATGCATTCGTGCGTGTGTGTGTCTCTGTGTGTGTGTGTGTGCGCGCGCGTGTGCGCTCGTGCGGTGCTGAAGCGGACAGCGCCAGCAGAGCAGCAGAAGGCTCGGTGACTGCGAGGTTCCGGGGTCCATTTTAAAACAGACGTCTTGGCTCACAGGCTGCGTGTTTTCATGTGTTTTCCCCCTCCTCTCAGAGCAGATAGAGTCGAGTCTTTGCTGTCGAGCGTTTTTAATTAGACTGTGTTATGCAAGAGGGGAAGTGACAGGCCCTGTGATTCAGATATGGTCGACGTGGTGTTCTCCTGGTTTAGGCTGCATCCACCTTTCCCTCCACCAGTTTTGCCTGGAAAACAAAAGGTTTGCGCGCGTGTGTGTGTGTGATGACAGTGGGGTTAACGGTGAAGTGTTGAAATTGTGCCACAAAACACCCCCAGTGTCTCGGCTCAGGTGTGGCTGTGTTCCCTCTTTCCTCAGCCCCCTCCTCTTCCCTCCAGCTCTGCCTCTCATTCCCGTATTGACCCTGAAATGTCCTGCAGCTTGAGCAGTCATGGAACCGTCATACCTTTTTTACGTCCTAAGTGTTTTGGGAAAAAGGCTCCACTGAGTCATTCAGCTGCTAAGGGGTCAAATTCTTGAATGGGTTTGTCGGCTTTCTTGTCAGAGTTTAAATGCAGGATCTAGAACTTGGTCCCAAAATTGGGGGAATATATTGGCTCACATACTTTTATACTGTAAGCCTGAACATAAAGCTTGGCATAATTGACAAAAAATGCATCTCAGATATGTCAATTAATATATATAATAACAATACTTAGCAATGAAGAAAATATGGCTATGAGAAACATTAAATTACAACAGAAACATCATAGAATCCTTAAATCTAATATAACTCATCAGCCTCTGTAAATGAGCATACAAATACACGTGAGAGCATTAAACCTGATGGCGTGTATTATAAGAATTCTCTTTCTTTATAATATTTTAAGTCAAAAATAATGAAAAGCTGCAAAAACACTTTCATGTATGCACATTTGGTGATATTTCTGAAGGGGAAATACAGAACCAGCCCGCCTTTGGTAGCTGAGGCTCCGCTCGCCATCGCCTCAGTAGAACCGTAAGCCTAACTACCGTGCTGATGTTAACCAGCCACAGAGCGAGTTTAAAGGGACAGAATGTGTGACTGCGTTTGTGTTTGCTGTATCGTTGTTTTGTTTCTGCTCCAGTGCTGAACACAAGTCTGTTCCTGTTTCTGTTCATCTTTTCTCCTTAACTGAGATGAAGGCATCGGGAGGGAGAGAGTGTAGCACAACCGAGCCTAATATCCTAATATCATTAAAGGCACCCTTAATATAATTACTGTGGCTTTTAGGTTGTGGCAGCCATCTGCTATTGTAAGTACATGAATGACATCATCTATTTTTGGTTTTCTTGACTTTTGTAAGTTGATGGAATGGAAAAGATGCTGCACAAGGTAAACTGTATCTGTTTATACCTTATAGCTACTGATAACGAGTGGCAAAATATTATGAAGACTTATGCAAGGGCAGTGAGTGTGAAGAGACAGCCGAGATATTGCTTGAAGTAAACATTCCTGCATCTCATGAGCTGTTAAACATCTCAGCACTTCCTGAATGTGGATTAACAAATGTCCAAACATTGTAGAGAACATGATCCAGGTGTATCCGGTTACCTTTAAAATCAGGCTTGTTCTTATTTACACTCATTTGGATCAAGTAAAACCAGAGGTTTGTAAAATGGAAACTGTAAATAAATAATGTGTCAAGGATGCAGAATACATGTAGCCATCTTTGTAGCACGTCATGCTTTCTACAGCCATTTTTTCTGTTCTATTCTGGCAGCAGCAGGATCAAATATTTTGCGTTTGTTGTTGTAGTTTTAGCTTATTGTCACGACTACATAACCAAATCTGTGTGTGCGTAAACATGAATGCATCTGGGCGTTTGTGACCTTATACACTTGTTCCAAACCTCTTCCTGTTCACAATGGAATCATTATCACTACTGAAAAGTCACATTTTACAGCTGAAAATGTTATTTTTTTTTTAACAAAGAGCAGATGGTGTTCACTTGCTCAACATGCCAGATGGATGGTCTTTAGAAAAAAAAGTTCTGCTGAAGTTTTGCTGACCATTCTTCCCGGCTTGCTCCTCCTGCAGAGCTACTACTGTGGATGGTACAAACCTAAAGACCAAGTAGCTGCAGGATGAAAACATGGCTGCACCCCTTATTGCACCGCCAGGACCTGATAGCTTCAAGAAGTTTACTGTGGAATCTTTGGCGATACTTGAGCAGCGCATCAATGAGGAGAAGAACAAGAAGCCACCGAAGCAGGACAGCAGCTACCGCGACGATGATGACGAGAACAAGCCCAAGCCCAACAGCGACCTGGAGGCTGGGAAGAGTCTGCCCTACATCTATGGGGACATCCCTGCAGGAATGGTGGCGGTACCACTGGAGGACCTGGACCCATACTACCTGAATTCTCAGAAAGTGAGTTTCCAAAGATGCACGCACACACACACACACACACACACACACACACACACACACATAACCATGTTATCAACTCAATTTTGAGCAAAAGGATGTTTCTGACCAGGGCTGGGTATCAAACCTCAATACCTCCTATCATCCAAAATGTGTCTGTGTCTCTGGTCAGATTCAAAGTCTTATTTGCTTAGTCCTTGATCAGATAGTGCCTGATGTAATTTAAAATGTGACCAGCTCTTGCACAGCAGCTTGTGTTTGGACAACATTTAACACTGGCTTCTTTTGTTCCCTGAAAAAACTGTTTTCATCCCAGCATAAGCATTGGGTATATGTCATGAAACTTCCTTTACTGGCACTGGTGGCACAAAACATCAAACGATACCCAGCCCTATACATGAATGGTATTTGTCCCTCAACCTGAGGTGTCCAAAATCTCAGATGATGAGTGTACTTTGAACCAAACAGTCAGAATATGATTACATTGCATCACATCACATCTCTTGTGTCGGGCCTGTTCTGCGATTGTAACCTGTTTTGAACACTTTAATTTTGATAGCAGTGTTAGTTTGTGTTTCAAACAGGCGGATTGTGTGACATCCTCATGGGCAATGAGCACAGTATGCAGAACATTTTAAGCTCAAGATGATTGTGATTTAAACATGACTGCAACAGCAACATATTTTTTCCCCCCTTAATTGTTCATTACATACGCCACCTTTACTGCCTAGACAGACAAGTGCTCCCGTATGTCAGCTGAGCCCAAACATGCATATTAATATTTCACATAATGTTCAGTCGATGAGTTGCCTCATGATGTCAAGATGAGTCACACATTACGACTGGAATATACGCAGACAAAGCAGAGGCGCTGTGTGGTTTGTGATGGTTGGCTTCCAGGTGTGCTGTGTTTACAGTTATTTTAATTCCGAGATTAGGTTGCAGAATGCAATTATGTTTTCCCCCTCAAAGACCTTTGGGGAGTGTGAGAGTCGAGCTCTCGAGCCGCTGAGTGGGCCGTTGCCGTATCTTCGATGTGCTCGCAGGGCTTTGGGGAAAAGGTCAGAAGCAGTAACTGTTGAAAGACTGTTGTTCCACATGACAGACTTTTCTAATTGTTCAAAAATTAATCTGTAGCAGGAGAGAAAAGCAGCAGCAGCAGCAGCAGGAGAGGACTCTGGTTGTCTTAGAAGAGACACGTGTCTCTCTGGGGTTTCTGTCATGTCTGACGCTCAGTGTGAGGACGGCTGGGTGACCTTGAGAGTCTCTGAATGTCCCCATCATGTGTACCTGTCAACCAACACTCTTGAAGGAGACTGTTTATTTCAGAGGACTGTCTTGCTCTTGTTGGACTAATCAGCCTCTGAATAAAAGTAATAAAAGATATAAAAGCCATTAGTGGCAGATCTTGATAGAGAGTGAAGTGAAGGCTCAGGAAAGTTAAAAACTTCCTTGAAATGTGAAGCCATGTTGGAAAATCTGAGCCGTCTGCGCACTGTGGCTTTTGTCTGTGTTTTATTGTGTGAACCTGCGTGTTACTTTAAAGAGAAGCAAGAATAGTTTATCATAAAATGGCCGTCTTTACTGAAGCATTAATCGAGATGCAGAGTGTACTGAGGTCAGTCGAATGCTGCCGTGTTTATAAACAGGACTGAGCAGCGCTGAGGCTGAAATCTTCTGCCATGGTAACGCCATTTGTTGTCTATTTTTAAACAAAGAATTATGTAACGAAATTGGCATTTTTATTCAAAATGGTCTCCTCCAATCACAAATCCTTTTAAATGCTGCTGCACTTTCATACCTTCAAATACAGCAAGCCCGACCTGAGAATGACAAGCTTGTGATAACCTCAGTAGTCGTCATTATTACCTGAACAGATTTCTTCAGATATTGTGTGTGTGTGTGTGCGCATTTAGGTGCACGGTATCTGTCTCCATGTTCCTGTCTCTCCGTCTGTCTCATACCTCTCTGTCTTTACACAGTGCACGCTGACTGTTATGTAACACACCAGTCCAGTGCACAAGGAGGAGACACGATTCGGATGACACGTGACAAACATGTCCGGTGATACATGGGACTGTCGATGGATCCAATCACTCCAATGGATCCGTCCATGCATTACTGTCACAGATGCATGCAAGTTGTGCAAGCTTCTCAGTGCCTGCCTCTGCCGGCAGCCCTGTCACCTCTCAGCTTCAGGCAAATCTAATTATGGCCCTCGATCTAGTCTCCTTCTAATACCAAAGGGAGCCGATGCTGCTTTGGATCTGACAGCTCGAGCAGCCGTGACGTCAGATCAGGTGGTGACCTTGATGGGAGAGCGTTGCTCTGTATGTCTTTGTCACTGCGTGACAGCAGGCCGGTTCTGGATACATTCCTCACAGGGAGGAGGTGAGGAGGGGGAGGGTTGTGGAGAAATAACCGTAAAGGACAACAGTTCATCTTCTTCGTCACAAATTTTGTGGCCCTTTTAGATAGTGTCATAGCTGAGACAGAGGGCTGGCTGGGCGATGACGCAGCATCCAGCCCTCCCTGCTACGCTGACGGCTGGAAGAGGGCTGTGACATGCTGAGCCGAGCCAGGCCACGTCAAGCTCGGTGTCAATGTACAAGGCCGGTGAAACAGATCATTTTCAAGGAGAGGGGGAGAGAGATAGAGAGACGGAGGGAGGCAGGGAGGGAGGGAGGGAGGGAGTGAAAGAGAGAGGAAGTGAGGACAGGGACGAAATGGACGACATGTGCAAGGATGCATGAGCACACTTGCTCTCCTTCTGGCTGCAGCCAGGCTCACTGAAATGTGTTCTACTGGGGAAGACCTGAAGGTGCAAGAAATGCGCTATTTTTCTCAGAAATAGGACAGAGCTTCTTGAGATATTCTAATATGTTTTATATGGAGTAAAATCTGCCCTATTAGGGAAATAAACGCTTTCCTCCACCACACCTGGACGTGTATCAGAGAATAAGCAACATCTGCTCTTCCTTTGTCTGGATTAAAACTTAACAGTGATCTTATCTCAAAAGTCACAGACAGACATTGATGTGAGGAACATGTCAGCGTGTCTTCATAGAAAATCGTCTTTCCCACAAAGATACCAGGTTTTCCGTTAAGAATGCAAACATATTTCTTTGGATGTAAAATGGCAGTAACAGGGAAGGCTTGACGAGGAATACACGAGCAGGCTAGCACCTAGCGTGGCAGCTGGGCCCCACACCATGGCTGTGTTTGTGTGTGTTAATGTGAGGCTCCCTGGCTTAAGGACCCATAAATCGCAGTCTCATTTACCATTTACCACAAGGGCTGACAGAAGGGGGCTCTTTGAATGGCTGCTGCTGCCCCCACGGATGCAGATGCTGCAGCCCCGCCTGATGGCTCGAGCTTCTGTGTTGAAGCCACTCTCTCTCTCCCACCCATCCCCCCCTCCCCTCCCCTCCTCCTCCTCTCCATCTTCTGCCCAGCTCCCTCGCTCTGGCTCCCTCTGCCCTGCTTCCCCTCAGCCTGCTGCTGCCTGCCTGCCTGCTTCACTCGCTCTCCATCTCCCCTGTTTTCTGCCTTTCCTCTCCTCTTTGCTCAGCTCTGGATTATGAAATTTTCAGTAGCTTTGCAGAAGTTTAGTCATGCGTTACAAAAAAAAAAGACTACATACGAGTCATACGAGTGTGTGTGTGTGTGTGCGCGCGCGTGATGGTGGATGACAGCCTTGGTTGCTCATTTTTGAGCTTTTCACGTGCTGGATTGTGTGCACATGTCAATTCAGTTGTGTGCTTGTGTATTTGTTCATGTGTGTTGGTCATGCATATACTCACCACATACGTGTGTGATAGTTGTATTTAACATAGATGTCATGCTACCAGCAACTGGGATGTTTCCGTGGGTGTCATTATGGCTGACCATAGCACTGCCTGGGAATGTTTACAGTATATATGTATGAGAGTATTCACACTCAGGAGAGAGGCTGCTGCTCTGACCCATAATAGTAAGTCGGGAGTAAGATTATCTAATCATGTTTAACTGTGCTGGCCTGTTCTCAGTTGTCTGCAGATCTCAGTCAAATTAATATCATGGAGGTCATGTGACAGAACTGTGTCTCGTCCTCCCAGCAGAAGCGCTCTTCGTTTCGGCTCCGCGGCCCTCCTTGAGATGTTTACGTTTGTTGTTAACAACATTTTACACATGCACTTCATTTCGGTAGCAAGCACACAGATTACATGCAGTCATCATGTGACACCATGAGGTCTCTTACTGTATGCTGCCCCTCCCATTCTTCCTCTTCCTCCCATCTGACTCCGCTGTCTCCAGGCTTCAGCACCGAGCCAGTCGCTCTGCAGGGCTTAATGTAGTGAGGGATGCCTTGTTAAAAGCACAAGGGCCCATATCACTTGTGCAAATGCACAGAGTCTCATTAAAGTTTCATGCAAATCGCCATATTTTATTTAAACAATTATGAGGTTATCCAGAGGAAGAGGGTTGCCCGCCCCTCGCAGCTTTTCTTGTTTCCTTCCCTTGGAACCATCAAAGCCACAATGTGCAGGACGGCACTCAGTGACTGGGACAACATACCAACATGAGAAACATCCTGGCAGCCATTTTCACTCTGTTCCAAATGTGTTGCAGTTCACCGAATGTGACAGAAACTCGCTCCTTTCTGAGCAAATGCACATATTGTCTTTAATATGTTATCTACATATATGATTGATGTATACTGAGACACACTGTATGTATGCAGAGAACACACTCACAGTACATGAAATTCATTTGCTTTTGGTAAATGTTTTCAATGATCTTTAGTGCATTTGCTGAAATAATGTGTGTTTTATTCTGATTGTGAACTGATCTCTCTCTCTCTCTCTCTGTTTCTTCTCTCCACAGACATTTATAGTGCTAAATAAAGGGAAGACAATCTTCCGTTTTAGTGCCACACCTGCCTTGTACTTCATAAGTCCTTTTAATCTGGTTAGGCGAATAGCTATTAAAATTTTGATACATTCATATCCTTTGAAATGGTGTCTTCACAGCAGAGACAAAAGGCTTTCCTGTTCATGTGTATTATTCATGATGATATGTTCTGTCTTTCTGCTCGTACTGCTATTGATGTTTTCTGTCACTTTAACTGCAGGACAGGAAACAGACAATTGGTATGTTACAGTGGCAACTAATAGCATGTCAGATTTCACAAAATGATGATTTTCATAAATGGGAGAGCATGCAGTAGCCATTTTGTCGTTGTCAAGGAAGGCTAGCACAAATGATGAGTCATCCTTAACAGTGAGCCAGGCGAGATCTCCTAAATAAGCCTAATATGGTTTAATGCTGCGTCATCCGTCTCAGTACCCAGGCTGAAGATTTGAAGGTTGTACCCCTGTTTGTGTAGAGAGGTGTCAAGTAAAGGTTCAAGACATCGGATTTAGACGACAGGCTGCAGCGGACCAAAGCAGTATTTCCATAAAGTAGTTTTAATCCTCTTAATGAGTTACCACATGGGGAAAATGACATTGAAACTGGTCCCTGTCTGATACTAGAACCCATCCAGCAACTGTCCACTGGCTATAATTCCAATATGTTTTACCAACAACTACAGCACACAGACCTGTACCAGACAGCTCTGAATGAGTACTTCAGTGAGCTTCCTGTAGTAATTCTATAACGCCAGACTCATAATAGGCATTTTAAAATCAACTTCCTTGTTAAAACCTGGCACCTACATTACCCACAATGCAACTCGAATGCCAACAGATGAATTGGAGATTTGGATGTGTTCCGCTAGCTAATTTAGCCTCAAGCCTCCGACTGTGATTTTCCTCTCCTGGCAACTGTGACCCACAAGCTAATGGTCAAGTGCGGTTTTATGTGATGTGCTGGGTTAGCTCTTTGTCTCAAATGATACTTGACTGGATAGAGAGAGAGGCAGAGGGAGAAGAGAGGGATTTTAATATAAGGATACTCCAAATGATGTTTTTTTTTTTAGCGTTCTGTGTGTTTGACATAGATCAAGAGATAACAAAACAAGTAACAGGGACACAGGAAGAGAGCGTGGAAAATGTATTTAATGTTTCACCGTCTTTGAATATTAACATAATGATGTTTAATCTGAAATTATCTCAGTGTATGGAAATATGAGATTAATTCCCGAAATTATACAAAAATCTTAAAAAAAATGAAATCATAAGCAGCAATTTTGTTTTATTTAATTTAAAACAAACAAACAAACAAAGATGGAATAATGTGGTGATGAGATTGTGAAAAAAGGTTCTGTTAACAGCGTTTTTGCTTTCTCCACCTTCCACTGTGATAAATGTATGTTTGTTTGCAGTGTGCAGCGTTGGCCTTTCCCCTGTTGTCAGATACAGCAATCCTGGTAACAGCAACTAAAACTATTCTGAACAATGAACACATCAATATTGATTATTGCTCTGCCCCTACATTTAACCAATTTCCTCCCATTCTTAGCCAGAAGCCACAGCTATTACTGACCCGAGGCTGCATTTAAAGCTAATGCTGAGGTTTGCCCTGAATCCTATGCAGCTTTGAAAACACGCCATTGTTTTGGTCATGCCATTGTATTTCCACTAAATATATGCCATTTAAATATTTCATGGGGAAAATAATGGCTTTTGTGGTAGGGAGCACACGTAACCACCTCCTGTTAAGTGCTATGAGTAGGTTTTAGGTCTTGTCGACCAGACCACAAAAGTCACATTAGGTGCATACTATAGGAACTGTGTGTTTTTAATCACTATGTTGAATATTTCTAATGAGGCTGATGAGGTTTGCAGTGTTGTTGAGTGTCTCTATGATCCATATTTTCCTTAACCTGCTCCTCACTCTTTTCAGCATGATCATTATGTGTACTATTTTGACCAACTGTATATTCATGACCTTTAGTGATCCTCCCGAGTGGTCAAAACAAGTAGAGTAAGTACACATTTAATATATTCTCTCAGTCGTATAAATGCATGCTAACTGCTAGCCAAGGTTTGTGCATTTGTATTACTGTTACATTGGAGCATAGAGCTAAGCAAAACATAAATACCTGGCCATCTTTGAAAAGAGAAGAAACAAAACTTACTGCTGTTCCTGAATCCTCAAAACTCTTCCAGCCACCTGGATGGAAAAAAAATCTAAATATATAAATACAAAAATATTTTGTCCACTAGACAGTAAAAATAGTTGGGACTCTGTTTATATTAGATACCAGCAAAACTAATGATGTTCCCATTAGCCTCAACTGCACTTTGTATTTAGTGCTAATTAGCAAATGTTAGCATGCTAACACACTCAGCTAAGATAGTGAACATTGTAAACACTATGCTTGGTGTTAACACTGTGCGCATGTTAGCAGTTTGATGTTAGTGTTTAGCTCAAAGCAGCGTTGTGCCTAAGTAGATCCTTGCTAGGTTGCTAGCATGGCTGGAGACTCTCAAATATAAGATCACTATGGATTTATTTTTCAGAAAATCAGATGCTTGGCTAGCTCTGTGACTCAAAAGTAACAGTAAGACAGGAGGAGCACAAACTGGGGCTGGCTAACAGCTAACCCCATATCTCTTCTGCTTGGCTAAAAACAATGTAATATATATAACAATTTGTCTGACTTTATCATCCCTGTGCCCTAGACTCCACTTTGTCATTTCCTGGGTGTTTTAACAGCAAACAAGGGTGCAGACTTGTAGATATGAGAGAGCTTTGATCCAGCCTGGTGAACTGATTCTGTCAACGCTTTTTGTCTTTCAGGTACACCTTCACAGGAATTTATACATTTGAGTCTCTTGTAAAAATCACTGCGCGAGGGTTCTGTATAGACGGGTTTACATTCCTTAGAGATCCATGGAACTGGCTGGATTTCATGGTCATTTCGATGGCGTAAGTATTTTTCTTCTAACTCAGACCATCAATGAATGATGAAGTGAAATCATATGTACAAATGCTACCATGTTAGCTTGTTAAAGAGGGTGGGTTCAGAGAGTGAGCTTTCGGTCAACAGATGATTGTTCATCTTTTTTTCTTACTCTTTTGTTTCTTTCTGTCTGATAACCCATCTCCTGTGTTTCCTCCATTGATCTGAGATTTCTCTGGTCTGTCTCTTTGGGAAGTGAAGGTTTCCATCCGACACTCTGCGGCCTCCCTGAAAACACCCACACCTCAGTCCCATTCATCCGATTTATCTTCCTCTTGTCATCTAACGCTCCCCCTCATTCACCTTTTCTCTCTCAATCTGCTGGAGTCTGCGGCATTCAATTTAAGGCGCAGTATCCCTCCATTGACTACATGCCACCCAGTACTTTATACTACACATTTACCTGCCTCTACATGAGCCAACACATACCCACAAATGATCAGCACCATGCAAAATACATCCTCATTGTTTGTAGAGCTGTCACATAGCTCGTCTGTGTGTGGATTTAACTTTTCATCTCATATCTGCATGTAAATAACAAGCTGTTGTAACTGTGGTTTGATCCTGCAGGTATATAACAGAGTTTGTAAACCTAGGCAATGTCTCAGCTCTGCGCACGTTCAGGGTGTTGAGGGCATTGAAAACTATTTCTGTAATTCCAGGTAAGACAGGATGGGGCGGGGGACGGTGGGGCGGGGTCGGTGTTAGGTGTGTGTGTCTTTCTTTCCTTTTACCTTCCACCCTTCTCCTCAGTGGACAGGCTCTGTGAGTGGCGTCGTTTCCTCCTGGTTCGGTGGTGTTGTGCTCTTGGCGTGTGTGGTATTTGTCATCGTGTTTGTTCTGTGTGTGATCCTTCCCCTATTTCAGATATATAACAGAGTTTGTGGACCTGGGCAATGTATCTGCGCTGAGAACGTTCAGAGTTCTCCGAGCATTGAAAACTATCTCTGTCATTCCAGGTGAGACTCAGTTTAAACACTAAGGCTGATCCTCTCACCCTTTCTTTTCTACTCACTATTATTATGAGTCCGATTATGATTTAAGCAACGACAAAAGAATTGGAGACAACCATTTTTTGATTTATTTTTCCTCCAAAATTATCAAAAATGGTACTAATACATTTTTGATAGGCTTTGCAGTCTCCTCTAGGGCCCTCTAAAGTGTCTGCACTCTCTTCTGCCCCAGTAGTACTCTCATTATGAGGCTTGTTTCCAAGGCAGCTGTGTTTCTCTTCAGAAATAGCTTTAACTCACTCCTCTCACCACCTTTTTGAATACGTAAGTGCCCTGTTGTGTAGCAAAGGAAATTGTGGATAGAATATTCTCATTCTAGGAAAAAAGCAGATAATGCATGGTATTTATCAGTTAATCATGGCTTCTCAAAATTGACCAGAAATCCATCTATTACTGAAATGAACATGCAAGTGAAATTAAAAGATCACTGATCTTGTTGCACTAGTTGTAAACTGGTGATTGAATTGGACAGAGAGGATCCCATCTCTTTGGGATCAAAACCAAACCTTTTTTACATCAAAGTTCATATCAGAAATGGCATCGCTCTTAGAGAGATCCCACAGAATACACCAATTACTTATGTATGAAGACTGCCAAGCCT
Organism: Chaetodon auriga; assembly: GCF_051107435.1. Lineage (NCBI taxonomy): Eukaryota > Metazoa > Chordata > Actinopteri > Chaetodontiformes > Chaetodontidae > Chaetodon > Chaetodon auriga. Next base: position 14,453,124 of record NC_135083.1, on the reverse strand, counting down.
AGTTTGTGAACATATCTCTTATGCTGCATGATGCTTTTCAGTCACTTGCTTTTACAATATTAGCCTACCAAGAGCTTGGCTGACAAATGGCATTGAAAGTTTGATTTGCCCTCTTTTGTTTTTTAGTTTGATTTTTTTCTCTTTTTTTCCTCTTTCTTTCTTTCTTTCTTTCTTTTTTTTTTACGATCTACTTGAATGATATAACCACACAGAAAAAGAAATGGTGTGCTCACATTGTTGGGGATGCAGATGGGATGGTTGAATGACCTCTTGACCTTTTTGAGTGACACTGACCGCACATCTATCTATCTATTGATAGAGGATGTACAACAGATGTCGTGCTCAAAAGAACCACTATGGATGGCTTTTTTAAACGACCCATTCATTTGGAAATATGATAAAGGAAATCCCTTAAGTGCAAATGAAAAGGGATCATATTTTGATTTAAAAGAATAGTTTGACATTTTGGGAAATATGCCTGTTCGCTTTCTGACAGAGAGCTACATGAGATTAGTCTCACTCTCATGCTTGGACAGTAAATATGAAGCTACCATGAGCAGGTGATAAGCTTAGCTTAGCGCAAAGACTGAAAACAGGGGGAAACAGCTAGCCTGGCTCTGTCCTGAGCTAACAAACCCCCCTCTGCCTGAAATTCTCTCATCATCATGGTAACTGTGAACTGTTCTTGTACAGATTAATGAACTTTAGATGTGCTGATTTTGTTATCTTTGGACAAAGCTAGTTTAGCTGCTTCCCCTGTTTCCGGCCTTTATATTGAAGGCATGAGAGTGATATCGATCTTATCATCTTACTCTCTGATAGGAAAGTCAATTAGCATATTTCCCAAAGTATCAAAACATTCCTTTAATTATAAATTCATCAAGGCCTGTAGCACTGGTGTGGAGAAGAGTTAGCTAGTGTAGCTTTAGCCCAGCTAACAGTATTTCATGTGCAGTGGAGGGCATCATTTCAGAAAATGTAAACAGATTATGGGGATATTTTAATATAATACCCTACTACAATTGATATTTTAAAATATTTTGTTGATTTGATTTGCTCCATGACATCTTGTTGTGTACTGAAGCATTGCTCTTTGTTTTTCTTAATGGACTCTGCCAAGCTAATGGAGCTTTAACTAAGATCGTCTGAATGTGTACGCCTAAATTTGGAGCATATTTTAGGAGAGGATCCAGTGTGTAGAGCTGGTATTGCCCACTGTACCTGTAGAGAACAAGCAGAAAGGGGGGGTGTGGGTCTTCCTGCTTCCATTTGAATTCCTCGTGGGCCCATGCGAACGCTGCCGGTGGATGTCCAGAAGGTAAACCGATTCTGTCTTTAGTGCAGGTGTGGATGAGACAGACTGCAGGGTCACGGTTTGGGGAGTCAGTGCTTTCCTAATGATACCTTATACAAGACAGTTCAAGAAAGTGCCCACACTGGCACTGGCATTGAATTGCTCCGTTCAGCCTTGGAGTTTAAATGACCTGCATGCGGTTTCCAGCCCCTTGCCTGTGCCTCTGTCCTTCTCATGGCCCCTCGTTGTGCTGCTGTGCTCGATTCCTTATGGATTTCCTCTCACTTTTCTATAGTCTTCCCCCTCTTTTTCACTTAACCATTAATTGGCAATTGAAAGAATATCAGTCATTGTGAGTTTTGGCTTGATTTTGGTCCCAAAGTTTTCTGTCTGGATAAATCTGAAGAGAGTGGGAAGGCTCCTAAATATTTCCTGTTTGTTTTGTTTCTAGAGATGTTATGTATGTAATCTGTCAATTTTGTCCAAAATGTATTACTACCTATATCTAATTTAAAAAAAAAAATCTGCTCCGGCTTAAATTTAATTCAAATTAAATTCCCCCCCTTTGTTGGGATGTTCCACACAGGAAGTCATTGCAATATCACATATTAGCATCTAGGTGTATTTTTACATTCATAAACCACTAATTTAATGAACATTTACTTCCTTAAATTGTTTAATTAAAGTTCATATAAAAGCAGTACACTGTAGCCACTGGATCCAGTCAAAACTGGATATTTCCCACTGAAAGAGCATATTAGCAGTAGTCATGGTTACAAACAATCATTTCAATTAGAAGTAGACATTCCAAAGATTCATATCAGGGGCATCAACATCTCCTGCATCACCTGTGTGGTTTGTGTACGTGTGTGCGTGGCTGCCCCCCAGGCCTGAAGACCATTGTGGGCGCCCTGATCCAGTCAGTGAAGAAGCTTTCGGATGTGATGATCCTGACCGTCTTCTGCCTGAGCGTCTTTGCCCTCATCGGCCTCCAGCTCTTCATGGGCAACCTGCGCCACAAGTGTGTGATCTGGCCAATCAACATCACCGAGAGCCACCTGGCCAACGGCAGCAAGGGCTTTGACTGGGACGAGTACATCATGAACGACAGTAAGTAGAGATATGGCTTCACCAACGGTGAGCTGGCAGCGATCGAGGGGTATGAGTCAGCCCATATGCTGGAACGACAAAACCACATGTCACTTTGGCACTGGATGGACAAAAAAGACCTGCTTTGAAATTAACTGCGCTGAATTGAAAATGCACGTGCAAACTGAAGTCAGAAATTGGTCTGAACGGATTTACAGACCGTTGCAGAATAAACAACTGTAGCTGCGACAGAATGTGAGTGAAATGACTCATTATGGCTGTTTGTTTTATCTTCAGCCAATTTCTACTTCCTGCCTGGCCAGCTGGATGCTCTTCTCTGTGGGAATAGCTCCGACTCTGGGTGAGTTGCCTTCTCTGCCCTCCTGTAAGTGCTGCTGATCCTACTAAGACCTGCTGTAGCTCTTCTATCTGCCTGAAGTCAGATTACATTATAAGTAAATAGTGCTGAGTCATTTTCGGGCCGGGTGCCCTGCTCTCCCTCTCTCTCTGTCTCTCTCTTCCTCCACCCCTCAGCCGCTGCCCGGAGGGCTACACATGCATGAAAGCTGGGAGGAATCCAAACTACGGCTACACCAGCTTTGACAGCTTCGGCTGGGCCTTCCTGGCCCTCTTCCGACTCATGACACAGGACTTCTGGGAGAACCTTTACATGCTGGTAAGGCTGATGTGTCAATGAGTTGTTTCACAGGAGGCCTATACGGCACACAAAACTTCTGATATACTACTGCCAGCGACCAGTGAACCTGCAGCGGAGCTGAAATGATGATTTGATTAGTAGAAAAGAAATCAAAATAAGTTATGTTTGGGTTCCACCTCCTCAATTATGAAAATTTGCAATTATAATGCTATTTTTTTTACATTTTAGAGACTAAATGATTCATTGATTAGTCTAAAACATACAGATTAATCAATAATGAAGAGCAACATGTTGTAAATGAAAATTATAGAAAGGTCATCTGTTTTAATGTCATTGTTTGATGCACACCGTAGGTTATACCCAAACCCAAAATAGGGATAGTAGCAGCTATCCTGTGAGAGAAGAGACTGATCTGATACAAGCTCAGCTGTTCTAGTGTGTGTCTTCGTGCACACAGTTAATGTGCCTGCTGTAACTCCACCTCTCAGGCAGAAAATGGTGGATCATTCTGCATCGACTTTTTCCCTCGTTCCCACTTTGACTGGCCTCATCTGCTCACTGTAGCCAGGCCACGTCTGTCCTGTCTGTCAGCCTGTTCCACGCAAAGCCCGTGGAGACACTCCTGCCTCCACAGAAGGAGGCCGAGTGGAAGGAAGGAAGTATGAAATATTAACAGCTCAGGATTACAGTATGGCCAATGAGGGAGATGAGACCTGATGGGAGCGTTCCACCTCTATTTTTGTTCCTTTCTTTGAAATATACCTCCCAGCTGCAGGCTCTTCACTGCCATGGTGTACTGTATCTTTAGAATAATGATTAGGCAGTCATGTTTAGAGCTCATGTACAATGTTCTTTGACAGATGTTCGTGTTCTTTTATGTTATATATACACTTCCCAGCGCTGCTTGTCAACTACATTCATAACTGACGCTTCCAGGAAGCCCTCTCCATTTTGCTTTGCCCCCTGAAAACAATAATCTACCTCTTGGAGGGGGAACCAAAGGAGAATAACATTTTCATTCCTGTTTTGAGTCCCTCTCTTTAACACCTCTGCGAAAAAAAGAAAATGGGAAACATCAAATTCCTGTCATAAACCTGCGTTAAAAAGAAGGTAGCCATCATGTTCACACATTAAGAAACTGTTTTTTCAAGATTTTCCAGAAAGTTCTCATTTTTTTTGTCATGCTTCTGCAGCCAAGGCTCCTTACTAACACCCCAATCTGTAGCAATAGCTTGACTGCACACCGGCTGGTATCGTGTGCAAGGCAAAGTAGGTCAAAATGTATATCTTGTGGCTCACAGTGATGAACAACACAACCGTGGTCTCCTGCTGAGAACCTTAATGAGCAGAGTATGTGAGATTATTCCTGTGCAGACCAAGAAGAGATGGTTGTGTGTCAATTCATCATAGTATGAGATGATGGTAGAGCTACCAGAAACAGACATGTTAAATATAGTTGTGAAAGCTGTGTTTGTGTCGCATCTTTGAGTTGATTTTTCCATCCTGAAACACATAATCAGGCCAATCTGCCTGCTCACTTTTCCCCACCAGCATCTGACTCTGTTTATTTCTGATGAGTCATTGCAGTGAGGGTGACACTGAGCTTGACTCTGTAGTTGAGGTTATGTACCAGAAGTTTGCTTTGCTTTGCTATTCCCTCACCCTGTCCTCTCCCCCCCGACCTCTGCTGCCTCCCAACAGACTTTGAGGGCTGCGGGAAAGACCTACATGATCTTCTTTGTGTTGGTGATCTTCGTGGGTTCGTTCTATTTGGTGAATCTGATCTTGGCTGTGGTGGCCATGGCCTACGAGGAGCAGAATCAGGCCACAATGGAAGAGGCCCAGCAGAAGGAGGAGGAATTCAAGGCCATGCTGGAGCAGCTCAAGAAACAGCAGGAAGATGCCCAGGTCAGCCTTCTGCATGGCAGAGCCTGAATTTATCCCTGAGTCCCATCATATTATGGTTCCGACTGTCACGTGTTTGCTTCTTTGCAGGCTGCTGCAATGGCAACCTCTGCGGGCACAGTGTCAGAGGATGCAGTGGAGGACGATGGAGGAGGGCGCCTGTCTTGCAGTTCCTCTGAGATGTCAAAGCTCAGCTCCAAGAGTGCCAAGGAGCGGCGGAATCGTAAGAAGAAGTGGCGGCAGAAAGAGCAAGAGAAGGAGAAAGGCGACAGCGAGAAGTTTGTCAAGTCAGAGTCGGACGACGGCAGCAAGAGGAGCCGCTTCCGTTTCCCTGATAATCGCCTGGGTCGAAAATCTTCCATCATGAACCAGGTGAGGAAAACAAGGATGATATCTGGGCCTGTGTCTTCTTTGTTAACTGCAAGGTTTATCCTTTTACTTTTTTAGCGTGAGTGTCAAATGCTTTGAGCACCACACATGAAATTCTAATTGGCAGGAATCTCACAGACAAAACCTCAGCATGTGAAACTGTCTGCATGTCAGGATAACACTAGAGGCAAGTGGGAAGTCCAAACAAGACCATAACATCAGAGCCACAGAATGAGAACAGAGATTTTTTTTTAATCTTTATTGACAGAGAGGCAGCTGTGGCTCAGTGGCAGAGCAGTCGTCCCCCATTAGAGGGTCGGTGGTTCGATCTCTGGGCCTCAGGCAACCCAAATTGCTCCCAATGCTGTGCCATCAGTGTGTGACGGCATGAGTGGTTATTGCTCATGATGAGCAGGTGGCAACTTTCCACCAGTGTGCAAATGGGTGAACGCTGGCTCATGTTGTCAGCGCGGTTTGAGTGGTCAGTAAGACGAGAAAAGTGCTATATAAATACGGTCCATTTACAAGTCCAATATAGATGTCAGTGAATAATGTGGCTGTCATGTGAGTGATATTTCAGACTGAGAGTGCTGGTGCACTGTGTGGTGTTGCATGAGCTTGCATACAGTGGAGCATATAGTGGGCAAAGATATAGAAACACACATCCAGGTCCTGAATTATTTACAGCGACTACATGAATGTTTCAAAGGGAGCTTTGTTTAGGCCTCACTTGGGCACCACTGGCCCTGACTGGCAGTGGCTTTTTACTTTTACTTTACATTCACCATCTGCACAGGCAGATGTTTGTTGTCAAAAAAGGTGATTTCAGAGGAGCTAGCATACTATGGCTGCAGCTATAGTAATATTCGGATCAATACTTGCAGCAGATGGATGTTATCATGACTCATGTACCTCTCCATGTTGTCTCAGCTGCCGGTGTGTGTGTGTGTGTGTGTGTGTGTGTGTGTGTGTGTGACCTTGACAGTACAGAATATCACTGACCTAATTATATATTTCCAGCTTGTTTATTAAGTCACATGACTGCTGCAGCAGGATATGCGTCCTTAGGGAAAAGCGTCCTGGTTTCCCACACCCCTTTCATCATGACCTCAGGAACTGACGACAGACGGCATAAAAATGATGGTGCAATCAATTGTAATTCAGAAAAACCTTGGACTACATTAGTCACACAAATGTCACCTCTCCTCTCCTCTCCTCATTCTTCCTCTACCTCCAGTCCCTCCTCAGTATACCCGGCTCTCCATTCCTGTCCCGCCACAACAGCAAGAGCAGCATCTTCAGTTTCAAGGGCCGCAGTAAGGACGTGGGCTCGGAGAACGAATTTGCCGATGACGAACACAGCACTGTGGAGGAGTGTGAGGAGCGTCGGGGCTCCCTGTTCAGCCCTTATCGCCGGAGCAGCTACAGTGGCTTCCATGGAAAGAGGAACAGCACGGTGGATTGCAATGGCGTGGTGTCGCTCATCGGCCCTGGGCCCGGCGGACGCCTTCTGCCTGAGGTGAAAATAGATAAGGCAGCTACTGACGACAGTGTAAGGAAGTCAATGAGTAGACCTATCTAGGCATGGCCCCCCTCTCGTCCGTTCCTTTTCCTTCTCGCTCTCTATCCTCTACTCTGTCATCTTTGCAAGTCCGTATGTATCTCTTGGCTAAGCGCTCGCGCCTCCCCTCCCCCAGCCCCTGCAGTGTATGCTGCCCTCCGACAGTAGGCAAAGGATGGAGAAATAAATAAATTTTAGTGTGAATATACTATAGCCAAGATAGGTTAGTGGAACTGGGTCTATCAGTGACTTCCAGGCAATTTTGTTGTTTGACCTGAACGATGAATGTCAGTGTTTTGAATGTTCATATCAAATTTTTTATTCATACTTGCATCATACTCACACTATCATACAGGCACTATTCAAACAGACCTGACTCTATTATCCTTCTGCATCCCCATTGGCCCATAAAATTTTGGCCTATATATCAAAGCCTGATTAATATTTAATACACAACTTCATGTGCGGGATGTCATCAAGTTCCTGTTGAACACACACTAGTAATAAAACACAGTTTTCTGTTAACAAACAGCATATAATGATGAGTTAACATGCTCCAGTGTGTTGATGTGTTCCTCCTCCAGGCATCCAGGTCCTCTGCTAGCCTGTGTGGGTAGATCTACAGTAGGAGGCGGAGGACACAGAGGGGACCAGCACTATAGAGCCACAGACACTTAAATCTGCTTCCCCAGTACACTGTTAATATCCCAAAGCTGAAACACAAGTAACACACACCATCCGATCAGGCCTTAATGGTATCGTTCAAGAATAAAAGGAGGGCTGCTGTCCTTGTCTGTCTTTACCTTTCTCTGTTTTCCAAACTCTCCCTGGTCAACAGTAGTGAATTAGTTGTGTCTCATTCTAGTTAGCATGGTAGATTTAAACCCCCTAAATTAAAACAAGCATGACATAGTAGAACAAGTAGAACAATGGCTATGGTGTCTGTAATTTCCTCTCCTTCTCTTTGACTTTGAGCATGCTCATGCATGACAACTGGATGGATCTGAACTACCTGCCTCCATATGATCTCTTTACAATGCTCTTGACTTGATGGTTGCAATATAAGTTGTATGGTTTCAAAGTAGGAAGATACAATAGCATCAATTTGGAAGTAACATTAAAATGGCCAGATTTGGGAGACATTTTGAAAAATAACCTAATGATTATATTGCAATGGCAGCAAAGCCTCCATTATTGCATGACAGGACTGAAAATGCATTCATGCAGAAGCAGTTCTCCTTGCACTATGTCTCACAATCCATTTATTATTTAATCGGGATGAGCTAATTACGTTCAAACACAATTAGGTCAAGTAGCTCTAGACCACTGCTCCCACTTTGGCTGAGACCTGCATGCATTTACAGCATACACACATCTTCCTTGAAACCAGCATTCAGATAGAAAAGAATGAAAGATGCCCTGCCCCCACCCCCAAAAATCTGATCCTCAACTATTTTTTTCCTGCCATTGCTGTTGTGCACTTCCCTCCGCCGGCCACCGGTGGTGATGTGGGATGGTGTTCATGTCCTCTCCATGGGTGCTTGATTCTTCCTCTCCTCCTGACAGCCAACTACTGAGGTTGAGGTGAAGAAGAAGCTGTCGGGCTCCCTGATGGTGTCTGTGGACCAGCTCAATACCTCCTTTGGGCGGAAAGAGCGGGCCAACAGTGTCATGAGCGTCATTACCAACACACTAGTGGAGGGTACTGCCACTTTAACCCAGCTATTTAACCTGCTCTCTCATTATTCTTTAACTAGGGCTGCTCTCATTGGTTGATTAGTTTGACATGAATTTCCTGCTTATCTGCTTTGCATATCCAACAGTACCAGATACATACAGTGCATACAATTTCTGTCTATGATTTGATACCATTGCATGCGGTATGCTCAAGCACGCGAGTATGTTTGATTGTGATGTGTGATCCGCGCTATGTCTTCAGAGCTGGAGGAGTCTCAGCGCAAGTGTCCACCATGCTGGTATAAGTTTTCTAACACATTCCTGATCTGGGAGTGCTCCCCCACGTGGATTAAAATCAAGGAGATTGTGAACCTGATTGTCATGGATCCCTTCGTGGACTTAGCCATCACCATCTGTATCGTCCTCAACACCCTCTTCATGGCCATGGAGCACTACCCAATGACCCCCGACTTTGAAGACATGCTGTCTGTAGGCAATCTGGTGAGTGGCAACCTTTTTGTTCTTTTATTTTTGTCTGATTAAAAGTCTCCTCTGCTTCCTCTTTGCAGCTCATGGAGAGGTGTTATTTTTGGGAGTGTAATTGGCAGCCCTTTCATTGCCGATCTGGAGTTGAAAGGAAAAAAAAAAACATTCTCAACCCCCCCTCCCCTGCTGTTTTCTTGTGTCCATGCTGTTCTCATTTGTTCACACACGCACACACACACACACACACACACACACACACACACACACACACACACACACGTTCCCTGTCTTCTCCTTCTATCTCTGTTTCTCTCCTCTGGTTAAGTGGAGCTGCTGTTTGCTTCAGTGGGACCTCACTGCTGGTTGGCTGACTGGTGGGAGGCCTGCATTAATATTTCATGGAGCCTGATCGATGAGCTGCTCTAAAATGGTGCCTGAATCATGGCTTGGATAATTCAACCTGGCCATTCTCACTATTAGCATTTTTAAGGAAACACAGTAAATCCTGCACTCTGGTTGTTGTTTTATTTTTCTGCATTACATCTGTAAACAAATGCTGCGTCACACATTACAGATGACACAGGCGTGAGTCTATTGCAATGAAGAACTGCTTACTGTGTGTGTGTGTGTGTGTGTGTGTGTGTGTGTGTGTATGTATGTGTGTGTGTTGTGCACATAAAAATGGACAGGTACTAATTTACAATTGAAAGAGCACACAGATGTGTTATTTACCACTGCTGCTCCAGAATAATTTACCACAAAAGGTCAATGGGTGGTACAGGTGGATATTTCTAGGTCACCTTGATTCATGAGTCATCGTCTTACACGCAGACACACACACACACACGCAAACCTTACATGTGCTTACTGTATGTTGTGCATTTATTCTTTATGTGCTCTCTATAAATGAGGCTAACCTTCACCAATCTATCAGAGCTGTTGCGAGGCCTCTGAGTGCGATTTTATTCTTACTGACTACAGAATAGCTGGCGCACACACACACTAACTTACACATTAACTAAATGTGCTGCCTCTATAAATGATTGGATTTATCCTATCGGTAGTTCATTAATATGCAGGTACCATAAGGGTCATATATTATGTATTTTTTTTAATGCAAACGTCAGATGGGTCAGAACAAATATCATAAATTTCAACACTCATCATGCTTCATGTTCTCGTGTGTTCTCTGAAGCATGGCTCTGAGCCAAATCCATTTGTTCAAATCTGTTCTCTTTCCTATCTGCCAGGTGTTCACGGGGATCTTTGCAGGGGAGATGCTTTTCAAGCTGGTGGCCATGGATCCATACTACTACTTCCAGGAGGCCTGGAACTGTTTCGACGGTTTCATCGTGACGCTGAGTTTAGTGGAGCTGGCTCTGGCTGACGTCGAGGGCCTGTCTGTCCTGCGGTCATTCCGATTGGTGCGTTCTCATTTTAGCTCCTCTCTGACATAAATGAAAACAGAGATAGCATGTGGAGTTAGCGTCTTGCCATTTAGAACATGCACATTTTGTACCTCAAAGTTGACCTTCGCATCGTATGTGCTTGCAGACAACATGTCTGTATGTTTGTACTGTTCTTACTTGACTGAAGCAAAGCAACAAGGGAGCAAAGCTGAAATGTTATGACTGAATCATATCCATCCTACTCTTTTCCACCCACCCCACTTCAGCTGCGAGTGTTTAAGCTGGCCAAGTCATGGCCAACCCTCAACATGCTGATCAAGATCATCGGTAACTCTGTGGGAGCCCTGGGGAACCTGACTCTGGTGCTGGCCATCATCGTCTTCATCTTTGCTGTGGTGGGCATGCAGCTGTTTGGCAAGAGCTACAAAGACTGTGTGTGTAAAATTGCTGCTGACTGTGAACTTCCCCGCTGGCACATGAATGACTTCTTCCACTCCTTCCTGATCGTCTTCCGGGTGCTGTGCGGTGAGTGGATCGAGACCATGTGGGACTGCATGGAGGTGGCGGGCCAGGCCATGTGCCTCATCGTCTTCATGATGGTCATGGTCATCGGTAACCTGGTGGTGAGTGTCCAGGCTGGGAGGGTGCGCAGGGTTTTCCAGAGAAACCGCACACTTGTTGGCTCTCTAAGCTTTCTTAGAGAAATTATTATGTGGTCAGAGAAAAATTAGCTCAAAACATCAAGTTTCTGATTTCTTATTATGTGTCCAAAAGGTGTTGAACCTGTTCCTTGCCTTGCTGCTGAGCTCATTCAGCGCTGATAACTTGGCTGCGACAGATGACGACGGCGAGCCCAACAACCTGCAGATTTCTGTCATGCGCATCAAGAAAGGAATTGCGTGGACAAAAGCAAAGGTAAGGATACTGATGGCCAGTCTGCTGAAGAAACCGCCGATGGAGGACGAGCAGAAGCCTTTGGACGACATGTATGACAAGAAGCTGAACTGCATTGCTAACCACACCGGGGTGGACATCAACCGCGACCTGGACTATGCCAAGAATGGTAACGGCACCACCAGCGGTATCGGGAGCAGCGTGGGCAAGTACATGATTGATGAAGACCACATGTCGTTCATCCACAACCCAAACCTGACCGTCTGCGTGCCCATAGCTGTGGGAGAGTCTGACTTCGAGAACCTCAACACAGAGGACTTCAGCAGCGAGTCAGACAATGAGAACAGCAAAGAGGTCAGTGAGAGCAGTGCATATATACTGTGTATTATCCACTTCTCATGGTTTATCACACAAGTATTTAGGCAGGAAATGACAAACAGACTGGAATTATTATCATTACTGATTATTTTCCAAGCACTTTCAAAGTAATTTATTTTGCAAAATATATACATGCAAATGTTGTAATGATCAGTGTTTGGTTGTTTTTGTTGTTTATTGTCCTCAGATGCTCTACATGCAATGTCCTCTCTAAAGAGAGTAAAGCCATAAATGTGGCTGGCTACTCTGCACTGTTAGACACTTCTATAACTCAATAGAGTCATCTAGAGTAGCTGGAGCAGGCAGGCAATGTGGATGAAATGGATATCTGCTGATGTATTTCTTGGGATGAAATGCATTTAGAAACCCTTCAGAGCAGATGATCTGCCATTTGATATTCCATTACAGTGTTCATGTGGATGATATGTGACTTTCAGGCTTGTTATAGTAATCAAAGGCTTTTTCTGTTTAAAGATTGAGTGCAATTTGAAAATAACATGAAATACACATTTCCTGTCTGGTTCCAGAATGCTTCCTGAGTTCAGCTTTCTCCATGAAAATGCGATTCCTTAGCCACACAATGCAAAACCGATGTGTTTGGGAACCACTTAAACTTCGTCCCTGTGCTGTATGTGTGTGCTCATACATGTGTCTCTACAGCTGGATGACACCAGTTCATCAGAGGGCAGCACCATCGACATCAAGCCAGATGTGGAGGAGGTGGTGGTGGTGGAGACGGTGGAGGAATACATGGAACCAGAGTCGTGTTGGACAGATGGTGAGACCCCTGCTCCCACTGCACCCATTACCTCCACTCCACAGCACAGAGACTCCCCCTGGGCTGAATGGAAATGATAGGGCGGCGGGGTCAAGGACAGTTTTATTATGAAGGATCACTCACCCGTGGAACCTCCCAGCTATTTATTAGTCTGTCTGTCAGTCTGTCTGTGTATGATACATACACTAATACACTTAATACATAACAACAGAAAGTTTCACAGATAAGTATTCATATATGAAGCCTGGGTTTTTTTAATCCCGTAATAGAAATCATAACACTAAAAGGGAGGTTTTTTTCCTACTTTCCTGATGACAAACATCCCAAAACTTGAATATGAAACTGGAAATGAATGACCGTATTTTGGAAAATGTTGTTCCAGTGAGTAAATAATTTTAGGATTTTGTAGGCAAAGTCTTGTCAATACAAGAAAATTAACTGAGGCAACAAACTGCACGCAGAGCTATAAATAAGGAATCCACTATGGATAAACCCACGAACACTGAACTGTAATCTACCATCCAACTATATCAAATGTGGTTTCTCGTCCTGTGTGTCCTCAGCGTGCGTGGCTAAGTATAAGTGCTGTGACGTTGACATCACTGTGGGCTGGGGGAAGAGCTGGTGGTTCCTGAGAAAAACCTGCTACCTGATCGTGGAGCACAACTGGTTTGAGACCCTGATTATCTTCATGATCCTGCTCAGCAGCGGAGCCCTGGTAAGGAGGCTGAGCATCTGCATCCTTTGCACACACAGAAACAGACTGTACAGTCACATAAAGCCTTTAAAACACAAAGCAACGGCTGTTTAAGAAGCTTGAGACCGCAATTTACATTCATCTTTAAATGACACACGTTTCTGACTGAATAAAGGTAAAATAAACGTGCTAAACAGGGACATGTGTGTATCCACAGTATGGCAGTGAGGAGGAAATTAAGTCAATCAGTTTGGTTGCTCAGTCTCAGAGCTGCTGGGTTGGGGAAGGGGCCAGGAGCGCCTGAGATTAATGGACTGTACAATTTATCAAACACTGGATCTATTTCTGGGGACGGAGATGGGCCTTGCTCTCAAGCATGTCAAATGCTACAAAAATAAGAGCAGAGACAGCTGCAAATCTACATGCACTGTGCAGTTATTTGAAATATTTCCCACAGAACAGTTTTTTTTTTTTTGATACAGTAAATCACTGTGAGTGATTAGCGATGAGCGGGCTGTAGTGCTGTGTACAATTCCATTAGTGGAATCATAAATCATGAGGTGTAATATTCCCCTCACCATCTTTGATGTATGCTTCCCATTTCTCCACAGGCCTTTGAGGACGTGTACATCGAGCAGAGGAAAACCATTCGGATCATTTTGGAGTACGCCGACAGGGTGTTCACCTACATCTTCATCCTGGAGATGTTGCTGAAGTGGGTCGCCTATGGTTTCGTCAAGTATTTCACCAATGCCTGGTGTTGGCTGGACTTCTTCATTGTGGATGTAAGTCCAGCTCTTGTTTCTTTTGCTCTGTCGTGTGCAGTAGACTAGAAGAGCGATTACTTGGTCCTCAACCACACCCTGGTCCAACAGCAACACAGAGATCCGTACAGCCTCAAACAGCAGCGCTAAGTCTAGTTTCTCTTCTTTTCGGTCTGTTTTGACCGTAAAAGTAAAGCAATAATCTGTCCTTTGCTTTATTAGATTGTTATGAAGCACATCATATGCGCTTCATATGACATATGGCTACAGGATATGGCGTTTTTATAACTCTGCATAAGTGTTGCCCCTCTTGTTGTCTGTCGGGTGTGGTTAGGTTTGAAAGGTCAGGTTATAATTGAATACCTGCTTCATGGCATGCATTAGGTGAGAGGGCATGTGGCTTACAATGAAGAGTCTTTATTCTGTCTACTCACGCTGTAAGGGCAGTGTTTTACAAGACTGCATGGCAGTCTGTCCATTTCAAGCACACACATGCCAGAATCACCTTTTACAGCTCCATCAAGCAGCAGTCCCTGTTTTTTATTCATCACTCTGAGATGCTTGAATATGCAAAACCAACGTCTGCTTGCAAATTAAAACTCTTTTTCTGGGGTGCCGTGTGCGAGAAACTGTTTCGTCTGTTTCCCCACTACCTGCAGATATTTGCCAATTCTAATGTGAACACACAGATATTAAAACACAAATTAGAATCTGGCAATCATAAACCAAGCTAGTTGATTAGCAGCCATATTCAAGTCATGCTCAGAGCAACGGGATGTGTCAAAGATGTGTCTCTGTAAAGCTGTCTTTGCCTGTGTCTCTGACCTGTACGATGTTTGATATGTGCCTTTGTCCTCTCTCTCTGTGTACTTCTCTGCTCCTTGTGTCAGTCAAGACTGAAAGACCAGAACAGGGAAAATTCTTCACTCTATTCTTACACATTAGTCATTTTTCTGTTATTAAGACCCCCTAACCTTGTGAAATCGCTCAGACGCCTGTGAGGGATTTCAGAGAGGGGATCGTTTTAACGGCTAGAAGCTTAAAGCATTTTAATTTGACAAACTTTGAATTGAACACAAGAAGAATTTCCCTGACTTCTGACTTTCTGCTTGAACTAACCACCTCTCCGCAGTGTCCAACACCTCAGCCAATACCCGTGAATGGACTCCTTTCAATGGCCAGAGGTTGCCATGTTGATTCATTATAAACTCCTGTACCCCAGACCCACGCATGACACACACATTTATTTCGTACCACAGATAATGTACACTTCTTTTTTTACATTTTGCATTTATACATTTTTAAGTTCCTACGGCTTAAAGTGACACATAAGTACAGAAAGACTTGACGAAACCACACAGCACACGTAGAGCTTGAAGGAATTCAAATCATGCCACACTGTACTGATTCTGGTTATTGTCATTGTAGACTCCCTCCCTGTAGGTGTGTTGTCAAGCCCAACACTTGGGACAGTGCAGGGCGCCACGTTTCCCAAGTTGTTACAACATGTTACAGAGAGTGACGTCCCTCCTTCCCTCCTCCCCCGTCCTCCTTTCGTTCCCTCTTGAAAGTGTAACCTCAGGAATGTGGTGATATTGTGCTGAGATGTAATGATGGTGGGTGACAGGCGGCTGGCGGTAAGTTTGGTCTTCACTAGCGCTCCCCCTCAAAAAAAAAGTCTGGGTTGTGTTGTGGCCCCTGCCGTCCTGTGTCGTGGGGTGAAAGCATTGCTATGGACTCAGAAAGGGGGGGGGGGCACCATCATTAGACCGGCCTGATTTATGCCAGTGTGTTCCTCCTCATTTCCCTTGTGTTACTGTATCTTTCTGTTTCCCATCTGATTTGTGTCTTCCTGATTTTCATTCTAAGAACATTTTTGGATTTTATTATGCATCGGCTTAGAAGTGGCACAAGAAATGTGATGTTGGAGAGCGCTTTGTTCAATCAGAAATGAACCCAACATGCTATTTGCAAAGTACGGTAGTGTATTTTTAATATTTTGCTTACATTGTAGGACTGTCTCCACATGTATCTTATAATAGCAGTTTAAAATGACAAAATAGCTAGCGTAGACAGTGTAACAGTGACAGTGAGGTGTGTTAGTGAGGTGGATAGGTGTCATACTCCATTCATCTTTCTTTTTTACTCAGATTATTATCATTGTTTTGTTGTGTTTTTCCCTTTGTTTTTTAGTTTGTTTTATTTCTGTTTGGTTTGTGCTATCGTCATCATGGGATCACAGCCCCAGATGTCATTGGCCTTGCCTTGCAGAGCTCTGAGAAGGACGCTGAGGCGCTGAGGTCTCTACCACACAGCTGGCCCAGCAGGGGGCCAGAGGTCAGGCACCCCAAAGGGGGGCTCTCCAAGGGGTCAGGCTGAAGGTGACAATTACCCCAAACACTGTAGTGTAGATCAAGGCAAAATCTTTATTTTACTGTCTCCCCACCAGAACAGCTGCTCACTTATTCAAGAGGCAGGGTTATTGATTGCAATAGGGGCTTTGTGCCAGAGAGTAAGTACAGAATCTAAATGGAGGCCCTGTCCGGGATATTTCTGGACCCGATGTTTGAACATGGTCCAACATCCACACGTACAGTAAGAAGCCTGAATCCATGCTGCCGCCTTCTCTGCTGTTCTTTCCATAGTTGCGATGCATTCCACCCGTCAATGGTTGAAAAGTTGGCCTTTTTGTTGATAATGGCATCAGTGAAAATGAAGATTTTGCCTGTTATAAACCTCCCTCCGTGACTTTGGTAAGCTTTGAATGTTGTGTACTTCTTGCGGTGAGTTTGACCGGTTGGTGTCGGTGGCTGGTTGGAGGTGCTTTCACATGTGTTCACTGTTGATATTTTTCCTTATTTGTAAGGAACTGGTACTTCTCCTGTTTCAGTCCTTCCAGCATCCACACTGGGAAAATTGCATTTTGGAAAACATAAAAAAGGCTTCCTGTGATCATGTGTATTCGTTCTTGGGTAAACAAATTTCTCTCTGACTGAATTTATGAGACTTTGAGTTGAATTGTAATACAACTGCCCACTCCTGCACTTTCCATCTGGAATAATCTGCCTTCAGCCAAAGAATCCTTCTTCACAAAGCTTGCCTGTGCAGCAGACGGCCTGTAATGGCCGTCTTGAAGTGACTTCATCAAGGCTAAATTGTCCCTGCACTTCTCACCACCCCTCAAAGAACATTAGCAGAGCTTATTGACCACACTCCCCATCATCCATTTCCTCCTTTGTTCGCGACACGACCCTGTATGTGTGTTCATCTTACACCAGCTACACGGCCCAGAGCTACAGGGGATTCATAATTACTTAGCTCAGGACATTTTTCCTGAATTCATATTGATTCATTAAGGCGATAGGAGTCCTGTACATTTATGCTGTTGCTGTGAATGGCTGCATATACAGTTTTGTGAAATAATGACCTAATTTTAGGATTTACTTAGTGTTTCTAATGATAACACACTTGAAGCATTCTTTGGCTGCAGCAATACCCTGGCGGCTGCTGTCGGACATGGAGAGGGGCTGCACCAGTTTCTTTGAGGTTGTGTGCTGTTATTGTTAACCCTTGTTAACTGTGTGTAACTCGACTGTACTCTGTGTATTTTTGTCCTTTCAGTGCCATCCAGTGCTAATAACCATATCCGATCTGCCCTTATTCTCCATCCCTGTTTCTTGTGTGTGGTTCATGTGACTGTGGCTCTCCTATTTGACTCTAAATGCTGTGTAGCAGTTTGATTTGATGTCTGAGAAAGAAAATGGCAAAATGACACACTTGTACATGTTTACTTGTATTCTTTCTCTTAGGTTCCGTTAGTTTGTCTGTCTTAAATTATATGGGATTTTATGCCTCAGCCCAAGAGCGACATGGAGAGACAATGTTAGAGGGGCAAGGGTAAGGCTCTCAAGTCTGTTGGGTTTTTATCAGCTTCTACAGGGTAACCTCTCTCCTTCCCTCCCTCCCCAACTCCTCTTCCTCTGCTCTGCCCAGTCCCTTCGCTTGTATCTTTACTAAATCATGTAGCACTCTATTCTGCCTAATTTACCCTCTATATGAGTCTTATGTCTCTATCTCCTCTCTTTCTCTCTCAACCACAAATTTCTTTGCAGGTACAAAGGACTTTTCACATCTCGTCAACTGCCCCAAAATAACAGACAAACAATCCCTATGGCCTTCTGCTACTAAAAATACTACGCACATAAAACCTATACTAAACATTGACCTTCTCTCTCAGTGTATATACATGTATAAATGCAATATTATACATGCATATACATGCATAGATTTATGTGTGTATGTCAAGCAACTCTCCGCCTATGCCAGGGCCGTCTCTCTTCCCTAGTGAATATTCTCACTTCTAACAGTTTGGAACCTCTTTTGCTTCTCTGTTTTTGTGTAGGTGTCTATAGTCAGCCTTGTAGCTAATGCGCTGGGCTACTCCGATCTAGGGCCCATTAAATCACTCAGGACACTAAGGGCCTTGAGACCCCTCAGAGCCTTGTCACGTTTTGAAGGGATGAGGGTAAGATCCAAAGCTAAGCAGCTGATCCTTCCGCATGCCCATTCAACAGTTTAAAGCATGCTAGAACTGATCTAAAAACAAAGAGGACAAAAAAAAAAGAACTCCAAAATATTGGGGGATTGTTTTTTCAAACCAGGAAATGAAAGCCAAGAAGTCACCTTTCCATGCGCAATCCTGTACCATGCCTTTGTTAGAGCGAAAGAAGTCATGATGCAGCTGGGAGACTGAGTAAAGTAACAGTAAAGTTGTATTGCCAGCAGGACAACATTTCAATTGAATTTCCTAAACAAACAAACAAAATCTACAAACAAATTGGTTTGTTCCATAATACAAATTACCCAAAGAGCAACAGAAAGATTTTTTCACAAAGCTGCCTCATCACATAAGTGACAAACTAGAAATTCTGATTACTTCATCTTACTTTGTTTCTTCTTGATTGGCCAAAGTGAATGTGAAAGTGGTCAAAGCTAACCAGACTTACATGCCATCTCATAGAGCATCCAAATCAACAAGTAGCTCCTCATTTGGCCTGATTCTCAATCACTGCTTTTAATTGAGAACACCCCTCCCCTCCACATGCCCCCAATCCCCCACCCCACCCCACCCCACCCCCTGCTCCCATACCCCCCCCTCCCCCAAGCTCACACCATCCCTCAGTGCATCTGGCATCGAGAACAACCAGCAGGAACCAGGGAGCTGCAGGACACCAGAACCTCTGCCCCACCAGTCACACCAAAACTATGCAGGGCGGCTGCCAAACGAGCACTCAGAGGCCCATTTGTAATAGAAGATTCAGCGGTTTACAGAGCAGAAATCACTCGCTGTGACAGTAACTCTGACAGCTACCTCTGCCTAAAACACACAGATCTGATTGGTTGTCTCTGTGACTGGTGGTAGCGATAGGTTGCACCTGGTTGTTGTCACCCGTAGTCCCTCCTGTCTCTTTCTTTCTCTCTAACTCTCGTGATCTCATTTTCTTACTACTCACTACTCTTGGACTGGTTGCATTGTCTTCTAGTTTGAGCTTCCCCTCTTCACCTCAGCCCCTCCCCACCACCTCCTCCTCAGCCCCACATGTGCAGCACTGCGCAGCACCAACCCCCCCCCCCCCCCCCCCCCCCCCCCCCCCCTTCTTCCACAACCCCTGATCCCTCCACTACTCACTCCACCTTGGCCCAGTTCGGCTGGGCCGGACTGCTGGAGGGTCACCACACTCTCTCCTGCTTGTCCAGGATCTTTCTGCATCAGGGACTGAGACAGAAACCACACACTCACAGTGTTGTGGCTTTGGGAGGAAAATATTTGTTAAGCTTCTGCCAGTGTCAGCACTGTGGGTCATTCCCATCTGACCGACCGATCTGCTAACAGTCCATTCTGGTGGCAGGTTATTGCTGTAAATTTTTCAACACGTTGTCCATATTAAATCTTTTAAATCATTTTTAGTGCCTTCCTTTGGGAATGCAGGCAGAAACTTAGCAAATATGCTAGGCTGCCATTTCACACAAGGCATTACTGCTGTCATGTCATGACACCACATACTGTAGCACATACAGCAGGCCCTGGCTTCCTGTTGCCTTCCACTCCCACAGGAAGTGAAACTGGGAGGCAACAATGGGCCCAGTTAAACTCTGACTTTTGAGTTCTGGGTCTGGGTGGGTGGTGGCCCGTAGGTTGACTAGCGCTACAGCGTTCGGACAACACTCTCAACCCTAGACAGACAATGTGTTGCCCCTCTTTAGCACGCCCCAAAAATGACAGACCGGCAGGAGAAGAAGGCCTGTGCAATTATCTAATGGGTGGACTGATTGTAAATTAATTGTGAAGTCTCATTCATACTAGATATCCAGCGACTAAAATGTGATGCCGTTGCACATGAGCAGACATCAATGCTTTTAGGCCCTGGATAGGCTTTATGGATGTTGTCAAGGATATTTCACTGAAATTTTATAGTTTCAATTGTTAATTTGGGGATGGGAAATAGACTTGTTCATGAGATTTTGTCATTTTTGGGTTTGGAAATCTTGGCACATTTGCTTCAGTAGAATGTATTAATGCCAGCACCAGTGCCCCTATGAATGACCTCATTCAGTGGGGGTATGTGGTAAGAGAGGTGAGGGTGGCCCAGTCACGCAAAGGGAAACAAACAGAGGAATTTGATCCTGCTGTATAAAATTTTTTTTAGAACGTCTATGTTCATCAATTGAGTTACCATTTTGTTTGAACTGAAAATGGAAAATTCGAGGTCAAAGCAATACATAAATGAATAGGGAAGTACATGAATGGAGAGATGACACCGTATGAAAGAGATTCTGGAGAGTTAGAATGATGAGAACTTTTATATTCCCGCTGGTTGAGTGTCACAGCACGATGCATCGCAGAGGCCAACGCAAACCAACAGCGCCGAGCGAGCAGTGCAGCTTCAATTGGACACATTGCACTGCTTAACATGCAATGATTATGGGCTGCTCTGACTATGTACTTTGCTCTCTCTTTCTCTTAATGCTGCTTTGTAATCTTGGTCCTACTTTTTTGAGCAATGCATTGTACAGGAATGACAACATCTTTACCCCAGTTTCAGTCAATCCCCTTTTTTTCACCCTTCTACCTGACGAACCTGCTGAAGTTTAAGTTACACCAAAGATTTTGAAATGCCAATGACTTTAGTGTTTTGGTTTTTGCCACTTATTAAAAGCATCAGTCATCATGGGGTCTTTGGAAATAACCTCTGAGCCCCAATCACTGTAATGGCCTGTCAGCAGGCTAACACATATTTCAGACTAATGGTGTCTCAGCTCAGCCCTGCTGTGCTGTAGATATTTATCAGACACCCATACAAATGTAACCCATGTAAATATCAGAATGGCTCGTCAGACGCACAAGCAAGCAAAGCTTCAATCATTATGTCTTTAGCCGCTATCTCTCTATCCACACATTTCTCTATTTATTTATTTATTGATTTGAGCGGTTCTTGAGATTGCACAATGCCATGTAACACGCATGTACTATAACTGCCAATGCACATTATGCATTTTTGAAAGCCATTTTCCCTCTTTCTGAGAATGCTTTCCACACAGCATGGCCTAATTCTTTTTTTGAACACTGAATATTTGAAAGCGTTTCAATTGTACCTCAGATCGAGCGAAGAGTCATTCTCTCAGCGAGTGCATGGCAACACTGCAGGGGAAAGGCTTTAAATATCACCCTAAAGCCATCTCCTTCCCGCATTCGACATTTGATGACATGGTATATTAAGAGCGTGCAGCACATGTGAAATCTACGATCGCACGTTGAACACGAGTCAGCCTGTGAACGCCGTGTACACGCTGAGAGAATCCTGCTCTAGAGCTCCTCCCTGTCTGTTTGTCATGAGGAGGGAATATGGCTCCACAAAACGAGTCTGCCAAGGACATGCATGCTCAGCTGTCTGCCTGAGAGCTGCTGGTCGGCCTGCCTAACACTGGTAGTAAGCGGTTCACTATGTGCTGAGCTTTTACTGGCTATGATAAGTATATACGGGAAAACAGATTGGATTGATAGACAGGTGTAGATTTTGGGGTGGTGGTGGGAATTATTTTAGTTGATTGTTTTTTTTCTTTAGTGTTATATTGTTGGACTTAGTTATGGAAAAGGGCCAGTGAGATTAAGAATATTGACTGTCTAAGGTTGGGGTGGTTAAGAGCGGACACTTCATAGTGGTATGGCAAACACTTTTTTTATATAAGCTTTATGAAGCAAATATGTAGAAAAATACTCACATCTATTTTGTCCAAATATTATAAACTGCAGTCCTCACAACATTGTCAAATGCTCCCGTTATTATTTCATGTTTCTGTTATTCTGATATTTATCTAATACCTACATGTAAACATGAAATAATAACAGGAGTATTCAACAGTTCTCTGAATCCTTGAAGAGACAGAGCTTTAGAAAACAGCCACCTAGAAGTGGTGTGTGTGCCTGAGTCTGTGTGTGTGTGTGTGTGACTGTGTGTGACTGTGTGTGTGTGTGTGTGTGTGAGAGAGAGAGAGAGTGAGGTGTGCATTGCCTTTAACCGTATGAAAAGAAAAAAAAAGGCTTAAACATGGAAAGTGTACAATTACTTAAGTACATGAACTCGCAATGTATGTCCTGATATGATATATAGTAACTGTCATGCATGTTGTCTACAACACTGCATCAGTTTAGCACCTCATGCTACACGTCAGTGACATTCATGTCATGTGTAAAATAATACTTACTTACTATTATTATTACAAAATGTCACCAAATTGTTAGATTTTATACACAAACATTCTAAACATGTGATTCTTATAGATTTCTTATTTTGGTATTTTCCTTGGTATGCGCGTGTGCGTGTCTGTGTGTGTGTGCGCATGCTTGAGTATCCCTTAAGCACTTCTGGCCGCATGTTTCAACAGATCAAAGAGCATCTCAGAGTCACATCAGTGCTGCTCTAATTAAAACGGATCTCCACACATCAGCATGTACATCACAGAGGAGCGCAGCGCTTACTGTCGGCTGCTTTAAATCATAATCAGATTGAACTGCTGCTCCTAATACCAGCTGCACCAAAGTGTTGCATAGCTTTTTTTAAGTACTTGTGTAACGCCATAACAGTATGTAGTGTCTTGTTGGTGGGGTTGAATGAGCTGCGTTTGCTTCCTGGTTCTCACTCTGTCATATCCTGTCTTCCCTGGTCTGGTCTAGGTGGTAGTCAACGCCTTGGTGGGTGCCATCCCTTCCATTATGAATGTGTTGCTGGTTTGCCTCATCTTTTGGCTGATTTTCAGTATCATGGGGGTCAACTTGTTTGCGGGCAAGTACTACTACTGTTTCAATGAGACATCAGAGGAATACTTTCCCGTCGACGTGGTCAACAACAAGACACAATGCGAGGCCCTCATGAAACAAAACTTTTCCGAGGTCAGGTGGAAGAACGTCAAGATCAACTTTGACAATGTGGGCGCCGGTTACTTGGCCCTGCTGCAAGTGGTGAGAGTGTCGCTCCTCCTCTCCTCTCTGTGTGACTCCATTTCTTGTTTCATGCTAACTTGGTTTCTCATTTTCCTGTGCACATTTTTTTTTGTCTTTCTGTGTGTCACCTGAGAATCTGTTGTTACTTCAAGCTCCTTTTGCTTCCACAGTGCTCTGAGGCTGTCTGTTGTTCAAGTTCATTATGTATATCGTGTGTTTCTCCGTGTCCTTTTCTTCATCTACTCGTCTCTTTCCATGAACAAGCTGTACCACAGGACATGCATCAGTTTCGGTTTGAGTTTGAATGTTCTTCCTGTATATTATTTGTTTTCGGTTTCTGCACATTGATTTAATTATGTGTCTCTTTTGAAAGGCCACATTCAAAGGTTGGATGGACATTATGTACGCAGCTGTGGATTCAAGAGAGGTATATTCGTTGCTTTTTCAGTAAATATTGTAATGCTCATTTATTTTACTGTGTGCAAGACTGTGAACAGGCAGAACATAAAGAAAAAGTTTGACATTTTGGGAAACAGGCTCATTCGCTTTCTTTGCTGATAATTAGATGGGAAGATTGTAGTACGAAGCCACAGCCGGCTAACTTCACATAGCATAAAGGCTGGACTAAAGAGTGTAGATTAGACTTTATTCGTTGACCAGGACCTTTGGTTTTTGTACATATTAGGTGTTAATTAGTGAACTTTAGAAGTGCAGATTTTGTTATCTTTGGACAGAGCCAGGCTAGCTGTTTCCAGTCTTTGTGCTAAGCTAAGTAAGTCAACAACTGGCGGTAGCTTCATATGTACCATACAGATATCGATCTTTTCATCTAACCTTAAGTAAACAAGTCTGTTTTCAGAAATAACAGAATGGTTCTTTAAATGTGTTACTAAAACATAAAACTACCTTCAACATTGTGCCTCCCTCCAAGGTGGAAGACCAGCCCGACTATGAAGTCAACATCTACATGTACATCTACTTTGTCGTTTTCATCATATTTGGCTCCTTCTTCACCCTCAATCTCTTCATTGGTGTGATCATTGACAACTTCAACCAGCAGAAGAAAAAGATAAGACCCGTTCTTTCTCCTTGTCCAATGTTAGGAGTTTCCGTCTTTAAGCATTAGAATATGATTATAACCAGATATTTGTTTATCCCTTTACTTTGGAGGTCAGGATATCTTCATGACAGAGGAACAGAAAAAGTACTACAATGCCATGAAAAAACTGGGCTCCAAAAAACCACAAAAACCTATTCCTCGCCCTCAGGTATGTTTTCTCTCTGGTACCAAGGGTTCAGATTATTCACCACACGATGCTTTCAGTTGGATTCCCCGGTAAATCTCTATGTGTCCTCTCTCCTCGTAGAACAAGATCCAAGGCATGGTCTTTGACTTTGTGACACAGCAAGTCTTTGACATCTCCATCATGATACTCATCTGCCTCAACATGGTCACCATGATGGTGGAAACGGACGATCAGTCAGATGAAACGGAGCTTGTCCTCTACTGGGTCAACTTCATCTTCATCGTAGTCTTTACCACAGAGTTCTTGCTGAAGCTCTTTGCCCTTCGTCATTATTACTTCACCAATGGCTGGAATATCTTTGACGTGGTGGTGGTCATCCTGTCTATTGTCGGTGAGTGAGAGGGGTGAAAGACGTGGAGCAATGAGGGAGGGAGGGAGGGAGGGAGCCTCTAGACGTCTGTTGTATTCTAATGGTCTTCTCATCCTTTCCCTTCTCTCAGGCATGTTCCTGGCTGACCTCATCGAGAAGTACTTTGTGTCACCGACCCTGTTCAGGGTGATCAGGTTGGCTCGTATTGGCCGTATCCTCCGTCTGATCAAAGGAGCTAAGGGCATCCGGACTTTACTCTTTGCTTTGATGATGTCACTGCCAGCCCTGTTCAACATAGGTCTACTGCTCTTCCTCGTCATGTTCATCTTCTCCATCTTCGGTATGTCTAACTTTGGCTACGTAAAACACGGAGCAGGCATCGACGACTTGTACAACTTTGAGACCTTTGGCAACAGCATGATTATTCTGTTCATGATCACCACGTCGGCCGGATGGGATGGCTTACTGCTGCCCATCCTCAACTACCCACCAGACTGTGACCCCAATTTGGAAAACCCTGGTACATCCGTGAAGGGCGACTGCGGTAACCCCTCAGTGGGAATCTTCTTTTTTGTCATGTATATCATCATTTCTTTTCTGATTGTGGTCAACATGTACATTGCCATCATCCTGGAGAACTTCAGCGTGGCCACAGAGGAAAGCGCCGATCCACTCAGTGAGGACGACTTTGAGACGTTTTACGAGATCTGGGAGAAGTTCGACCCCACTGCCTCTCAGTTCATTACTTTTGCCAAGTTGTCTGACTTTGCTGACGCGCTGGAGCACCCGCTTCGTGTGCCGAAGCCCAACACTATAGAGCTGATTGCCATGGACATGCCCATGGTGAGCGGCGATCGCATTCACTGCCTCGACATCCTGTTTGCTTTCACAAAGCGAGTTCTGGGTGACAGTGGTGAGTTGGACATGCTAAGGCAACAGATGGAGGAGCGTTTCGTGGCAGCCAACCCCTCCAAGGTGTCGTATGAACCCATCACCACCACTCTTCGCCGCAAACAGGAAGATGTCTCTGCCAGAATTATCCAGAATGCCTACCGCGCCCACCTCATCAGGCGTGGCATCATCTTCAAGCGCCACACTTTTACTAACAATAAGCTTGAGAATGGCGGGACCAACCAAGAGAAGAAGGAGAGCACACCATCCACTGCCTCTCTCCCCTCTTACGACAGCGTGACCAAACCTGACAAGGAGAAGCAGGACGAGAACAAGGAGGAGTGGGCCAGGAAAGAGAAGGACAAAAACCAAAAAGATGAGTGGGAATCCAAGTGTTAGGGTTCAGTGACTCTCGAATTCCAATAAAACACAGTGAGATGAGACTCTGAGCCCAAATCCAACAAATGTAGAAAAAGTGATCATTTGCAAGTAAGAAAAAAAAACAACAACAAAAACATCCAAAAAAATGTTTACAGACTCAAATACAACTGAGGCAATGTGGTTTCTTATGTCGTCAAAGACAGCTGAACCAAACACAATCAGTTTACCACGGAACTTTGCTGCATAGTGACCAAGTTCATTAAAATGAGGAACAAATGCAAAATGAAAAACAGTGACTCACGGTGTGCTGGCCAGTGGCACACATCTATGGGGATCAACTGCCAAGGCACAGAAATCTCTGCTAGATGATCGAAGAATTGCAAAATCCCTGCCACCACCGAGTGTGGACCCCCCGCAGCAAAGCTCCAGTGCTACGGGACTGGATCATACAGATCCCACTAGAACTGTGTCAGCAGTCTAAAGGAGCATCTGTAACTCTGCGTTTACCATCTTTATCAAGAAGAAAACAATAATCAACCAAGCAAGTTTAGCTAGGAAGGAAACACTAGCGAGGGAGGGGGAAACCCAGAACAGTAGACAAAGATTTTTTTTGTTTGTTTGTGCTGAGTATACTTGCATCTTTACATTATTTGAGCAGCAAAAAAAGATAACATTTAGCCCATGTCACTAGTCTTTTCATCTCCTCTTTGTTATACTGACATTGAAAAAGACGTTTTCTACATGGGCTTTCACACGGACCGGTAGGGGTCATTAGTCATTGTTTTGACTTGGGCTGAAGGAGACTTGCTCAGACCGAGTTCCAGATAAATAATAATTATTGTGCTCGTTCAATGCATAGAAATGACTTGCATGAAGGCATGTGTTGATCAGGAATCATGCATGAGTAATCATAGTCCACAAGACACTAATTCTCAGACCACTGCAGTGGCTTGACTATAGTTTGAGGCTGTCCACTGGGGAAATTACGAGAACCACAACTGGAAAATGAAGATCTTGGATAATGATATGTGGAATATCGGGGGAATGATAGTCGTACGATCCTGCCCTTCACCAGTTTTGCTTTTCGACTGACAGATCTTTTAATCGAGCCCTTAATCAAACATTCAGGTGAATGAAGGATGTAAGCACTCAGAGGCAAAATCTCAGTCAGATCAGCCAACAACACAAACTACAAAATGTTTTTTTGCTGCTCTGAATGTTAGTACTGCAGAAAGAGTGTGGAGTGTATGAGTATTCGGAAGCAGACTATCCTCAAGTTGAGGATGCACAGATTTGGAGGGCCATGCCAGTCGTCCTGAACCAAATCTGGGGCTTACATCTCTTTGTTTACTTACATCCATCATACAGTCACTTTCCTTACTTACCTGTGGTCCCTGTTACGGAAGAGCAGCCTGTGTTTCATCCAAGGGATTCACATCTGGCATCAGTAAGGGTCAGGTGTGCTCAAGGATCAAAAGGTATCCTCCTTAATGCTGTAGTTCCTGAGAAGGGACCAAAATATGGTTTTATTTTGTTTTGATACTCCTTTTCTTGTTTGTTTTGGGCTTGTGGAAGCACTGAAAACCACATTTAGGCGGATCCATTAGACAATAGTCATACGGATTAATTCATATCAAGTTCCTCTTTTGTACTCTGTCAGCCCCACATCAGAACTTCCCCAGTGAGTGATGTCTTAGGTAGTGCTTTTCGGACAATTTGAGTTGCCAGCTTTAGAAATAAAAAGCCTTGAAGTCCTTCTCTGACGTCCTTGCGATGCAATCATTCTCAGAAAAGGCTTTGATCAGTGCGAGTGTCACTGACCGTCTGAAACAGCAGAGTTAGCAGAGAATCTTCACAAGGACATGCCTTGTTGTGCCTAGCATGTATGGAAGGTGGATGGCCAGGACGAGCTTGTGGTGTGGACTGGAGAATTAAATGGATTTTGTCTGGTGCGTCAGGGAGGTGGATGGGTGACAAATAACTCAGTATAAACGTGGACCAATAAATATGTAGAGCCTCTCCCTTCAGGGTTTTAGACTGACTGCCATGAGAACGAGAGGGAAACGGAAGAGCAGAAGAAGAGAATCGCGCTTTGGTCGGAGTGCTGAAAGTCCAATGTTTGTCAGTGTATCATTGTGCTTTTGTGGGACCTCTTAAACACTGTGTGGTGTTGGACCCAGGCTCGCACCATCTTTTCACATACTTGCAGGCTTTCAAATGCTGTCACCCGCTTCAAAAATAATTAGCCAGAGATGGGGGTAGAAACACGAACACTTGACGAGATAAAACATCAGCAGGCCTCACATTGACGCAGCTATGTTGTATAATAAGCTTTGTGAGTGTTTTTCATAAAAAACCTGAGGCTTTGCCAAGTCGTAGACAAAACACAGCTGCCTCCTTAGGTGTTCCTGCCATTTGTTTTTTTTACACAGGAGTGATGGTCCTATTTATAAATGGATGACTGGACATACAGCAAATCTGGGATCCATTGCCACACCACTAATGCCATTTGGTGTGTTTAACACTGCCTGTACCAGAACCCCCTGTCTGTAACAATAACTGAGGTCTGTTTACAATATGAGGTCTCCAAATCAGTTTGGCTGCTGCACACTGAAACCAAATACATTCCCAATGAGAACCACAGGAGGAGGAGTGAGTAATGTCATCCAATTTACCCATGTTCATCTTGGATGTAATGTTTTAGAATGATACATTCACACTTGAAAAAAGACAAAAAAAGACAAAAAAGAAAACACAAAAACATATGTACAGTGCAGGCTATGATGTAAATGGCACAATTGCTGAAAAAGAACGAACTTTTTGAGAGAAACTATAAATATTGTATTATATTCTTTTATTTTATCGGCATGCTTTGTTGTGTTTTTTTGTAAATACGGAATTTTAAAAATGTTACTACTAATAATCAAAAAATGAATAATAACAATAATATAGAATGGCTTCCAGCTATGCCCTTTGTCACATTTGTTACCTTTTGGATTTTTTGAGACACTTTTCACTTTGTTGACGGAAATTGAATGAAATATAGATATTATATAATACAAAAGATAAATACATGTATACATATATGTCTATATGTATATAAACAGAAGAACACTGTTTGTCACATTTGATTTATGTGCAACACGTTCAGTGGATGTCTAAAACTGGTTGTTTCCAGCACCCTTCTATGTTGGGGAAT
Organism: Chaetodon auriga; assembly: GCF_051107435.1. Taxonomy (NCBI): domain Eukaryota; kingdom Metazoa; phylum Chordata; class Actinopteri; order Chaetodontiformes; family Chaetodontidae; genus Chaetodon; species Chaetodon auriga. The sequence goes on along the minus strand of NC_135083.1, from coordinate 14,423,578 downwards.
AGCTCATGTGCGATGTTACTGGAGCTGCTTGCCATGGATTGTAGCCTGATCATGATGAAAGGATAATGTTACCAGCACATTTCTCACTTACTGTCATATCTCTCACCTTCACTGAGTATACAGGACACACCCACAATCACGGACACAAACACACACAGGTGACTCTCTTCACTGCCCACCAACCGTACCAGTGATCTCTTCCCCGAGGACGTCAGCTGGTGTGACTGACTGCCTCTTGCACCCTGAGACGGTATCTACCCCAGGGCCTTTTTCCCATACCCACACATCAGTGCCATTACAGCTCAACATGCATACGATCATGTACTTGCTTCTCATCCTCACGTTTCTTTTGTTGAAAATGGTTTGTTTCTAGTGTTCCACTCAATGGCATGTGCCTTTTTTCTGCTTTTTCTGCGAATTTGGATGTCGATACCACACTGAAAAAAAATGTAAAAAAAAAATTACAAAAAATGAACAAAAAAAAAGAAAAAAAAAACATGTTTCCAAACTGTGCAGGGTGGGGGTTTGGGGGTGAGCACAACATTAATCAGGGATGTCGAGTCAGAAATACTGCCAGAGGATCATCCAGACACCCCACTTCATCTTAATATTCAACAGTGTGTGATGTTAACAGAAAAACAGCTAACTCAAAATGTCCTGTTCTTAGTGCTATGTGTGTCACCCACTTGGCTTGTGAAAAAGCAGCTTGCCTTCTATATTTCTGTTTTATTTCTTCAATATTTCCGTTTCCATCTGAAATTTATTTTTGTATCAATATTTGATTATAGGACTCATTCTTTTTTAGCATGGTTTATTATGGGCGTTTTTTTCTTTTTCGCTGAAAAATTAAAAAGTGCTTTTCAAACTGTTGTTATCATTTGACACCGTGATAAAAGAGGATATACAGTACATTATGATGGTGTGTTGCACAACCACTTGGACTCTTGGTAAGAATATATGAAAGATTGTCTTCATTTGAGCACGAACCTTTTTATTACCAATAAAGCAGCCTTCCAGTTACAATGTGCGTGTTGTTTTTTTCAAATGAAATGTTGAGATTTGCTCACTAAAGGCATCTTTTGCCGTTCAAAGATATTTAGATACAAGACAGAGCCTCTAGATTTGCTTCTCTTTTTCCCCTCCATGAGTATTTCACATTCATTGTGTCCACTTTAAGTAATGGTCACCATTTTGTGCGGATCATGTTACTTTTGTGGTGCTGTATGGGGATGCAAGTGGATTACAAAACATTCTGTGAAATGGAGCTGAGTGGTGCTGTGGCAACAGGGTCGTGAAAGGCAGCCTTTCAAATGTAATGTACTTATTGAATTTGTTAAGAGCCCCGTGTTAACATCCCCCTCACAGGCAGAAGATGGACTAAAGCCCCATTATTATGCAGTCCATCTGCACTGTGATGCTCTTGTTTGTGGTCCACCATAAAGTAAATAGCCCAGAGTTATGATATTAGAGTCACCAGCTCCATAACCTCATGAGAACAGGGCTGAAATAGCCATGTTGGGTGATATTGACCTGTTTGTGCTTCTCTCATTGGTTTGCAGAATGGGGAGAAGGGTGAGAAACCTTTTTTGGCGAGCAGATGGAGGTGTATGTAAATGATGCATGGAGTTGTCCTCAGACAGCGTAGACACCGAATAGATGGCAAATTCTCCATGGAGCACCCTCCCTCCCTTCTCTCCTCCCTTTTCTTTTTCTGTCACATTACAAAATTCAGTCTCCCTCCCTTCCCTCGAGTCACATGGACTGTTCTTTGACTCTCAGCATCTCCCTCCTCCTCCGCCCTTCCTCCATCTCCCTCGATTTTTCTATGATATTCTCAAATCTATGTGTCTCTCTGCTATCTATCATCTACACATGGAGGCAATGGGAACCTGCTCATTATTGACTACCCCCCCCCCCCCCGTGCTGAGAGTGCAGTGAGGTGGAGAGAGAGAGAGAGCCAGGAAGGGAGGGGGAGGTAAGGAAAAATAAGGGGAAGGGAGGTGGTGGAGCACTGCAGTGCAGATAAATTAATGCAGCAGTCGAGGCTGAGTCAGCAGCACACTCCCAGTTTGGCCCAGTGCCTCCATCATCTTGTGTCCATGCACGACTGCCCAGGAGACCGGCTCCCACGCTCAAAAAAAATCACACCCCAAAAAAACACGGACATTTAACCCTGAAATTAGGTTCTTAAACGACACGTGAGAGCTGCAAACGCGCCGACGGCAGCGCGCTCGCGGAGCTGTCCGTGGTGCTGGAGGTGGTACCGCGACGACGAACATCTTCGGACCGGCTCTGACGCTCCTTAGGTGTGGTTGGACGGAGAGGCTAGCGCTAGTTGACGTGGGGCTAAAGCGAGCCATAAAATTGTGTTTAGTGTGCTGGGGGAGCTCGACCTAATTCGTGCACAGCCACACCTACACCCCCCTCTCTTCCTCCTCATCCTCCTCCTCCTCCTCCTGTGCTCGCTTTCCTCTCATCCCACCTCCCCTCCTCTGAAGTATGTTGCCACATAGCATGTGGTTTCTCTGTGGGTGGACCTGAACGTGGCTAAATATAACGATTAAACGTGTCACAGTACTTCCTTTGCCATGGTTAGCATTTTAAGGATGGCTTTTTATGCACGTGACACTGAGGATTGTCTCTTAATCACAAATGAGAGCTATACATCATTTAATAGGACTCCGTGATCCATGATAATACAATGCTTGGATTATATTTCTCATTTCTGTGCTACTCCTATTCCCTCCTGTCCCATTTTGCTGTGGTCCTGCTAGTAAATGTCAGACAGGCATTAAGTGGGAATAGCCAGCAGTGAAAGGGGGTTTTCCTACTATCTGATCCCTTTCAACCCTCTGCTGGGATCAGAGGGTTGTGTTTGTGCTCGGCTGGTGTTCCCTCTCCCTCTTTTCCCTTCCTCCCTCCCTCCCTCCTACCCTAGTCTCCCTTTCTCCCCGGAGAGTCAGACTGAGGAGGGAGGACCGAGCCCAAAGAGGGAGCTCTCTATCATGGCTATGGCCAGAAGCCAAGAGCCCCCACCACAGCTGCATCCTCATACAACTCACATCTCTCATTGAGAAATGAGGCACGCTCTACCCCCTCCGAATCCATTGCCAGCACCTATACATGAAAACCTACACCACCACCACCACCACCACCAGTTATAGCCTCCAGTTTCTCTCCACCTACCTAAAATCCACCAGCCCCTCCTCTGCACTGAATGTGAACTCCATTGCTTAGTGCAATTTCTGTCCGTCTCATTGCATAACCTTATTGTGCAACAATGTAAATCTGTGTGAACAAAGTGCATGCTATATACAGTCTGCACTGCAAAAGGAAAGAAAACAGATGCTTTTACACCCACTCACTGCCCTTTTTTAAGATTCTCTAAATGAGCCTGTGCTGAGCCTGAGCTGTTTGACTGCCCGATTTGCTGAACAACAGCACCCACCACTGGTCAGCGCTGTGTTTGTGTGAATTTCTTTTTTTTTTTTTTTTTTACACAGATCACTAAATGTTGCTTCATTTCCCCTTTCCTGTGGATAGCATCAACAGTATCCATCATCAATCTCCAACATCAGTACAAAAACACTGCTCCTTCATGAGATTTTATTCTAAAATCTTAAATACTTTGAAAATACATTTGTGCGCATCACAACATCAAAGGCATATGGGCCGATTCACAATGCATTTGGAAAAAAGGCCCTAAATTGATTCATTGATTGATCTTGCATCTTAGTTTATTCATACTGCAGAGGAAAAACAAAAAAAGGTGCAAAAAAAAAAAAAAAAGAAAAACAATTCAAGCATGCATTCACTGTCAGGAGTAAACATGACTGCATTTTCTTCTGAAATGAAAAATGTAACAGCACGTTTTGTGAATGGACTTTAGAGTTGAAGGAAATAATTCTGACATTTCAACATAATAAGTAGGTTATTAGTTATTTTTCTTCACTTTGCTGCTTATTGTGGAAACAGCAAAGTGCAAATATACCTTTACTGTGAGAATGGCTTTGCGTAAATGAACTGCCCAATATTAGTGGTTGCAGAGAATCCGTCTTCTTTTATGCCGCTGGGTGACATGAAGCAGTATCAAGCATACAGTACATGTAATCTGGGATGCTTTAAACGTCTGCTGCAATCTGGAGCAGGTCTCCATGACATCTACAAGTAAAAAAATATGATACATAAAACGTGTGAAGTCACAGAAAACCAAGATACATCCACATCACCACCAACGAAGCAGCTTTGGTAGAAATGTTGCTTTTCAGCTCACCCCTCTTGTTTGGCGCTGGCCAGCCACTCCACAAAATCTTTAGCCTTAATCTTATCAAGATAGTGGGTCAAGTCGCTGCTGAACGTCCCATCTGAATGCCTTTTGAGGTTTCGGATGATGTTTTGTCCTTTTTCCATCTGATATGAATGCCATCTAAGAAAAAGCATGTTGATGAGTGAAAGTTCTTTCATTTACAGTAAATTTCAGCCTCAAATATCACGTTGTATATTTCATATATTTATTTTAACATTTGTTTGTTTTGTGCCTATGAATTCTGTACAAAATGCTCCATTAATTTAATTTATAAAGAGACACATGGACAGATTTGTTGAAGCTGTCATTTTCTGTCACATATTGATTTCACAGAATGCCTCTACATAATTTAAAGTGCCAGTAAACTTCTCACCATCCAGTTATATGCAAAAAGAGAACTCTTACATACCTTGCTGCTCTGGTTTTATCCACAACCATCTCTTTACTGCATGAACAGAGACACAGGACCAACACACACCACATGTGTGGGCTCATCCTCAGGTCGCCTATCCAACACATAACCAGGACCACAAACACACCATTTATCCTACAAAAGTAGATTAAAAAAAACATTGCATTTCTTAAGACGAGTTAAGGTCGTAATGAAAAAACTCACCTTGGGGAACTTCGACTCGTGTCCAATGAAGTGCTGGTCTTGCTTGTCCAGAGCACATGCAGAGTGATATCGATTAAGCCACGGGGGAGTCGCTCGACACCTTGAAGCAACACCTTGAAGGTACTCGGGGAGTGGACTAAACTGCAGGGACTGATCATCTCTGTCGCTTTATAGAGACAGCAGGTGTTCCAGTGTGACACCTCACCTCACCCAGCTGATGACCCCCTTCCTCATTACGGTGGTCTGGATTATATCTTATCCGAACAAGACTGGCATGTGCTTTCCAAACAGGTCAAAGGTTAGAGCCCATTCTCACTTACTCAGACAGTAGCAGGTGTGAAGAAATTTTATTCTGGCGTCTGGTGTCACAAAACTGACACTTAAACTGCACTGTTTATTTCTTCAATATCTGAAATCAAGGCCATTGAGTGTGTTCAGCTGCAGTGTGGCAGTCCCAAACACGTCATATGAATATTTGGAGGAAACTTTGAGCATACTAGGGTACTTTTTGAAACAAATGATAGCAAGAACAGATCAGAAAGCGATGGACAGGACCTTTTGAAACTAGTTTTTAATACTTAAGTGATTTTTTATAAACCATAATGTAAGCTTCATGTATGGAAGAAATACAACATACAACTTTTTGCATTTCTTTGCAGTGATTTCATCATCTGATATTCTGTTCAAAAGGACAATACAGAAAGCAATGGAAGGGCCTGAAGAAGAGATGTTGGAACTGAAACCAACATGGATGTCAGACACACCTCTCCATCTGGTCCATCAGTGCCATTTCTCATGAAGTTCCCCTGAGCCTGCCCTCCTTCAGCTGCACCACCTCACCTGTACGTGTATCCACCCAATAGGTGGATGTTTCATTTGAGACATATCTGAGATAATTCAGAGATTACTCCAGGGGTTTTATATTGCTTAACCCAATGAGGAACATCGGCAGCAGAAAAAGTGCACAATTTAGACTGAATATAAATCGAGACTGTAAAGTAAATAGTAGATAATGTAGTTATTCAGAACTTCTTCCCAGTGGCACATTTCCATATGCATGAAAGCAAATTCTTAGATGTACACGGGCATTTTATTTGCCCTTCTACCGTGTATGCTATCACAAACACGCGTCATATGTGCATTATGAGTCAGTAAGAACTTGTATTGGTAAGACCGCCAACCAACATCACGGACACATGAAGCTAATTCACACGCTGAAGTTTCTTTTAAGACAGGTATGTGTAATATTGTGTCTGTATCTGGATGCAAAAAAAAAAAATGTTTCGAACAAGCAGGTAGCCAGCTAGCTAACGTTAGCATGTTGCTGTCGTAGCTAGCGTCAATCGTGTTGGCTAGATAAGCTAACGTTAGCTGTTTGCTAAATGAAGCTACATGTGTGGCGACTTTCTGGGCGTTGACATTAACCAATGGACGTTTAGTGCGGGGACATTATGGCTGGACCCCCGGTGACTGACCCTTAAGCTACAAGTGAACTAACGACAGCAAGTTTCTAAGAGTCAAATATTAGTCCGCAAATGTTATAGCTTGCTACAAACGGTAATATTATGTCCGTCATTTAGCTAATGAAGGTAGTTGCGCTAACTTGGCTAGTTGTCGGTGATAAGTTAGCTAAAGAAAAGTTGACCAGCAGATTAACGACAAAGTAATTACAGATAACACTTGGCGGAGATCTGAAAATATTAGTCGATTGATTGATTAATCTGCAATTCCCCTTTTTTTTTTTTTAAGTACAAAACCAAGGTGGACAAACAGACAGACACGGTGTTGAAATGAATGAAAGAAAACTTTTACTTTTGTTCCGTGTAACTGTGTTCAGCAAGCTTTGGCCTCCAGGACTCCAGCAGTCATACAAGCCTGGAAGGCCTGCGCTTACCTTTCCAAAAACAGACAGTTGCTCATCCGTATACTAGAATATGTCAGGGTTTTGTCAAGTCATTTCATGGAAATAACTCTCTTAAATCATTCTCATTTGTACAGTACAAAAGAAAACGGGAGTCACTTTTCACTTCATCTAAATCACACAGCTGACTAACTGGATTTCCTCCGAAATATTGTTTGACTGGCCAACCTCAATGGCCAGACTAACAACAGCAGCTCTCAACTGTGCAACCAGAAATATTTGGCTTCCAGTTGAACAAGATATTGCATACAGGTATGTCTTTAATTTGGCTTTATACCTTGTTTTTCAAATATGTTTCCTTTAGAGAATTTGCATACTAATCAAACTTTTTCGCAGAGAGTTGGACTCCCCTTCAGATCTGCAGCCTGTGCTCCCGTGAAGAGGTGCTTTCAAAGTGTCTTCGGGACAGGACTTTTATGGAGAGGTCAGGATGTTCAGCAGAGGACAAAACTGGGGGTGACATCCCCTTTCCAGCCTCCAAGAGCTTCACTAAACCCAGTCGAACTGTGCACCCATGTAAGTACAGACTGTTCACGGCCTAGCCCAATTTGTTTTTGTTTCACTTTGCACTGTAATGTCATCATGTCATGCTTTGTTAGGCCGGCTGTTCAGTTGAGATTGTGATACTCTAATGTGAAGTTGCAGAGACAGTTGAAATGACCTGATTCCACCATGAGACAGGTGATTTGTGGTTTCTTGAATGGGGAACTCAGTTTGTTATTCCTTTTGTTTTTGTTCCATTCTCATATTTTTTTCTTCCTTTGTTGTGGTTGGCACGTTTCTGGCCTGCAAACTTTGGGCAGTGCGTGTGCAGCCCCCAGCCAATAACAGCGTGCAGGCTGTGTTGGGCAGTGCTGGTTACTAGTCTCTTAACTGCATTTTCGTTGTGTGGTAATACCTTGCTGTTTTCTAAATGAAATAGTTTTTTCAGTAGCTCAGCCCTTTTATTGATCGAGTAGTGTGGTAGCATCCACACAAGCTACATTTTTACAATCTTTTCTGAAGCTCAAGCGAAGTGAAGCCTTCTGCTACAGTCTGAAATAACACTGCTAAGGATTAGTAAGTGGCGCGAACTTCCGTATGACGGTGACCTCACGTGTCAATCCTTGGGCTCATGCCTACAATGTCTCTGCTGCAAGGGAATGCATCAAGTTTGAGTTCACTTGATGGAAATATGGCAGTGGGTGCGGGCAGAGAGGAATTGATCTTCTTCAGTGGTTTGAGTTGAGTTAATAATTTTTAAGTTAACTCACAGTTTGTCCTGCACATATCTAGTCTAAAGTCTAGATTGAGCATACCCATGCAAACACACACAGACGTGTTATAGAGTGCCAGTGACCAAGTGTCTGACCATAAACAGCCTACATCCAATAGGATGCTACAAAAATGGAGGACACAGCTCTGAAAACCTATATATACCTTTAAGTGGTAGCGATGATGAAGTATCAAAGTATGAGATTATATCTTCTTCAATGTTAACAGTTAAACAGAGGTTAGCCTCTGTTAGCCACTCCCGACCACTCACCTATGAGACTGAATCTTTTCCATCTTCATTTAACTTTTTTATAGCCCACAAGAACTTAGACCTTCAACTTTGTCATTGCGGTCTGGTGAACACCTAAAAACCACCAGGAGATAGTAAAATTAGGCTGCATAAACACTGGTCTGGCTAAAAATGTTCAACTCCTTATTTTATTAATGGACATGACTTTATATTTTAAAGTTTTGCTTTTAATATTTGCCAGTTTTTGCATGCAGTGTACTTCTAGGTTGTGGCCACTAGGGGTCAGACTTGACCACAGCACTGCAGTGAGGTCTCCTGTGTTCTCATGTTCAGGAACCTCTTGCAGTAACGTCCAGTTTGGGGTTCTCCAACCTTTTCTGTTTTTAGATCTTAAATTGTTCTAATCCCACCAGTTGTAACAAGTTGAAGATGAAGCTGCAGGTGCATTTTCAACATTCAGTTATCCATTGAGGAAATTTCCTGCCATCTTCATCCACTTTTCAAACAACCCTCTATGGATCCCAAACCTGAAGCTTGAGAAACTCCACTGTAGTGTCTTCAACTTAAAAGGTTTAGATTCCTGACATAATGAGATGAAGCCTCTGGTGGACAAGGCAAATATTTGATCCATTCGGTCTGTCAAAGAAGCTGCGGTAGCATGTGTGGGATGGTGCAGTAATATAGTATTCATAAGGAAGGTGCTGGATCCTTGGAGAAATATACACGTACACACACCAACTCACAAGTCATACAGTTCTCTGCCTGCATTACCCCTGGGGAGGGGTATAAATGTTTGAGTCTATATTCGATATATGTTATCACTAAGAGAAGATAGGGAGTACAGTGCAGGGATCATATAGCTGGGGGTCATACTTATAGGAGGTGCAATGCTGTTCTTTCTGCTGCCGCTTGATAACTTGCTGCTGATTGATACATTAATATTGCATTGATCCGTGCCTTTTCTTACACAGAGGGCCACTTGTTTACATCACATCACATAAATGCTAGGTAAGAGGGAGATCTTTTGTGTGGCATCAGTTTTCCAGTGAGTTTAGTGTTATTTTATTATTGGATCTTTTGCATTACACAAAGCGGATCATTATTATCATCATCATTTTTTATGTTATTATATTTTTTTAACTCTAGGACATGAGCTACGTCCGACTGAAAAGTAAAAGAATATACCAATCATTAGGGTGGATGTTACTTAAGATGTAAGATTAGTTTACATTGAAGAAACTCCCACACGGTGCCCTTAAATGGATCGTGCCTCACTTGGGATTTGAGGGCAAGGTCAGTGAATCACAGTGAACGCAACACGTTAGATAATTTATCTGCAACAACAAACACCCTCTCTGTCGAGGCATAGCACGTCTTGGAATCGTCACAGGAGACAAAACAATAAGGCTGTCATCTATAAACATCACGACTGAGGGCAGTGGTTGAGCCTGAGATTTTTCCTTCAATTTATTTGGGCTGGTAATGATAGGCTATCAGATTCCTATCTCCCTTTCCTGCTCTCTGCTCCCTGCTGTAGCCTGGAGGACTGTTTTGGCGAGCATCTGGAGGCAGGCTGTTGAATAGGCTCCATTCTTGCAGGGCCCTGTGCTCCAGCGAGCGCACTCGGGGCATGGATGCTCGACCACAGTCCAGAGAGGAGGCCTGTGGGGGTGGGGAGGAGGAAGGGACGAAGCACGAACACAGCAGCTTTCATTGCTTGTGAATTTTCTCTCAGTGTGTTATTTGCTTCCATGCACTGCGTCCCCATAAAGTGTTGTTGGTCCTTTTCTTTTCCTCCATCTCTTCTCTCTTCCATTTCCCTGCAAATGGAAATGGAGGAGAGGCCTGTTGGTCCTGTGCCATCTTGGACTGGAATAATCCAGCCTTTCTTTCTTATAACATGAACTTAAAGAATGAACAATGCACCGCAGCATGGACTCAGGCCTGTTCTCCAAGGGGGGAATAGGTGGAGGGGGTGGTGTCGTAGTCGGCCAGGGTGAATATGGTTGTGGAGCAGCTGAGGATGTCTATTTTCAGCAGTTTTGAAGGATGCTTGTGAACAACTGTGGTCTCAAACCTCAACCACTAAGTGGTTGCCTTGCACTCTTTCATAGCCTCATGTCATTTCCTCGGGGTAAAGAGAGAGCAAAGGAGGGTGTTTCAGAACAGTTTGAACGTTCATCTTTTAAATGTTCATGCTGAATTTCATTTATTGATTCAGTCCCTATAATTTGAGGATTTGAAAACGTCTCCTTATGACAAGAGCAGAGAGAGCTTTTGATAAAAAATAGTAAATTCTGTGTCCTCATGCATCAACACTCCAAAAATATCGCAGCAGTCTTTTCTGTCTGTTTAATCGACGCTCGGCTCTCAATCATGAGTGAAATCCTCTTGTAGTCTTTGATGACAGAATTTGACTGCTGAAACTTTCGCACTTCCTTCTTTATTGATTGTGTGACTGTGAATCTCTTACTTCTTGTGTCCGCCCTTGCTGTTTGCTGGTTCAGATGCTGAATCAATGTGTTTGCGTCTGTCTAGGCAGGCTCTGGCCCAGGCCAGAGCTGATCTGTAGAGGCTAATGGGATTGTAAGTGTCTGGCAGAGAGGAGGAGCGGTAATGAAATGAGGGGCCAGCCATGGCTGTCAGAGCAAGAGATTTTAACTGACAGCCACCCGCATCGGAAGATAAACACCATCTCGTGTGCCGTTTGTGTATGTTTTTTTTCACACGTGTGGGAATGTGTGCATATGCTCATGCCCATGCAGACACAGTGCTTTCACAGACTCGCCGCTCCTGCTGACAGTCAGACAGGATCACACGGGTTAGTGTTTGCGAACTGTCACCAGCTCTGTGGGTTTGCAGCTCTGCCGCAGTGATAGACTGGAACCTCAGGATGACAACGTAACTGCAGCATGTTACAGCAGGGAAGGCGTGACCAGCTCGTGCATTTCCTACTCTGCTGATAGTTCTTATCTCTGAAAGCAGAGAAATAGGGTAATGCCGTTCCTGCAGCTGTCAAAACAGTCATTCTCTGTCTGTTTACTTGATGCATGTTCCTGGGAGATAGAGCTTAGCTAAGCTGTAAGAAAGAGGTTATGGATTGTCATAGTACAATTTGTACCAGGCTCTTGTAGGTGGTGGTTACCATTTGGGTTATCTCCACTAAACCAAAAAAAGCATTTCATCTTGTTGTTATATCATATTCCTGCCAAATCCTTGCAAATACTCCTCTGGCCATTCTGTGAATCGTCCATCCTCTGAAATCATCATATCAGTGCATAAGCCCTATATGTATCCCATTGTGATTTGATTTGGAGAGCAAAAATGGCAGATTAGTCTTAAATCCGCCCAAGTAGATTATCCACTCATCTCTAAAGCTCATGCATTGAGGGTTCCTCATAATTGCCGCATGCGGTTGAGGGGGCAGCAGTGCCCAGCTTACCCGCCGCCGGGAGAGCAGGACTGATCTGCTTCCACAATGCCATCCGCGTCTGCGTATTAAAAGTGCGGTTGACCCCGGTTTTTCCCCTGTGTGCCTCTTCCCATTGTGTTTTTTCTGATTGATGTTGACTGGGGTCACCTAAGCCCATGCAGGGGATCACAGCACAGTGTGCAGGGGGCTAAATGTTTACATGCATTCATTTGGCTTTACCCAGGGGTCTGCTGGCCCAATCCGGTGTCGACCTGAGGACGGGCAGACAAGGCCATATGTCATGCTTTTCTCCACCACTGGACTGAAGGTCAGACCCACCAGGTTACGGAGGCTAGTTAGGAAGAATAAGCACTCTTTGTGGGAGGGTCCTTACCTTGTGTTTTGGCTCTGAGCTTTCAGCTGTGACCCCAGACATGGCTCTTAACATGAGTGGGTTGAGGAACATGTATGACACTAATGCTGCTTCTCTGCTGACATTGACCTGACAGACATGACAGAAAATTGACCAGTAAGCATGTTCAGTGTTTCAGTCATACACTCTGGAGCCAAATGTGACAGTAAAAAACAGATGAACAAATGACAAGTAGTTGAACTTCATGTGCAAATGCAAAGAGCAATGCAAAGAGCTCCAGGGATAAAAGTTCAGAATCTGGCGCAACAGTGACCGGCAGGCAGCGGTGAGGGCAGAGGTGAGAATTCAGTAGACAATCCAACTGAGAATCACTGTGATGTACCTTCAAAATGATTGAAGAAAGTCATTAAGAAAGCATGTCAGCTTGGACTAAGGGTCGGGTTATGCTCAAGTGGAACTAGTTTGTTAAACTTGTTTTCAAAAAAACATTGCAGAAAACAGGTTTTCTTGTCCATATCAAAGTCCATTCATCTCTAATGAAGCAATACTTTCCAAATATGTGACTATTTTTTCATTATTTAAAAAAAAAAACACTGTCAAAGATTTTCTGGTGAATGAAAAAATAAATACTCTGTTGATGGTGATGTACTTTTGATTAGTTAGTTAGTTACTTGCCATCCCTGAGAGGAGTCATACTTGGGTATGACTAATGGTCTAGTTGTAATTATTGGTTACTATAGTTGTGCAATTAAATTGTGATTGTGGAGCATTTTGGTGGCCTCTGGGTTCAAAGCGCTATGTATGAATGAATTAATCAATAGTTTTATTTTGATGCCATTTTCGTGTTCCATCCCTCATGGGATTATTGTTATTGCTCTCTGCTCTGACCTCATTTCCTCTCACCTCTCCACTGTTGCCGTCAAATAAAAGCAAAAATGCCCCAAAAGATACTTACACAAATACAAATATAGAGACTGTAGGTAGCTGCTAAAAGAGAGTACTCCACCAATAGCTGCTAATGTAGCTGGGAGCCACTAGCCTTAAGTAGAGATTAGGAGTGAGCTGCGCAGGTTTGGTAAAGTGACTTCTTTCTAACCCTGCACCCCCAACACTGACTCATTTGACATCACTTCAAGGCATCTTACGAGACCTGTAAACAGACTTTGCCAAGCATTTCTATCAGAATGCGGCGTGCAGAATATTTTGCTTATACGTGGAAGCTGCATGAGTATTGTTCATGATGACCGGGGAGTGTTTCCCCTCTGTGGCAAAGTTGGTGGTTTTGTGCTGATGCGGTGTTTAGTTTGTGGTCAGTGCAGCAAGGCTTCAGACAGTATGGCAGAGAGTTTCCTGGTGTAACAGCAGCAGCTCAGCACTGTTGTAATTCACCAAATGATTTATTACTAGCCATTGATCCACCTGGTAAACATTCATTGCTTTCAACCAGATTTTCCACTCTGTTTTGATGTCTCTCTCTCTCTCCCTCTCTCTCTCTGTCAGTCTCTCATGCTTATGCACTGGAATGCGAGTGTGTGTGTGGTGTGTGTTTTTTAAATGAATGTTAACAGGCGAGCGGGGGTGGGGTAACTGATTGGAGTCAGAGTGAGCGAGTGTTGGTAGAATGTGGTTAAGACGATGAGAAGAATGGGACAGAGAGCAGACAGTGTGGTAGCAGGGCATAGAAATGAAGGATTGTCTGCTATTTCTCTCACCCATTAACCAGACCAGGGCCATTGTTGCTCTCACTTCCCACTGGCACACTGTTGGTGTGACTGACAGCCCGACAAGCCGCCTCTGTAGGTCTGCCACATGGTGGGCCGCTGAATGGGGAATGCAAAATGTCACCGCTTTGTAAAAACAGCTTACCTCAACTCTTTATGTTGCGAAAAGCTTTCACCTGCGCTTCACTTAACACTTTAGTAATTGCTTTTCGCTTCACAGCCCTGAGGCTAAAATATGATGTGAGTGATGTTTTTTGAAGCTATTCAGATTATTTCAAATGCAATCAATGGTATTTTTTATTGATTTTTAAGTTGGTGATTGTCAGATTTCATGTACTGGTCAGTGAATTTCTTTTTAGCACATGCATACAGCTGCTCTGTGTCTAGTAATGACTATATATTTATAGACTGACATGCACACAGTTTGATAAGTGCCTTAAATGACAGGCCAGTAGGAACAGTGTCAAGTAAGGATAACTTCTGGCACCCCTCTTGAGAAGCGTCGCCCCGTCCCAACCTTGACAGTCTCCGTATGCACCCGCTGCGCATGGCCAGGGTGGCGGCGGGGAACGCGGGGCGAGAGACGAGGCACGTTGAACGACTCTCACACGCGGAGGCCGTCTCATGGAATTCCAGAGCCCGAGCAGGAGGCAGAGAGGAGGCTGCTGGGGAAACAATGGCCAGGGACATCTGTCATGCGTGGCTGCACTCCCCTTCGCTTACAATGGGTCCGGGGGACCAGTCAGTGGTGGCTTTCTTTTCCCTCCCCTCCTTTCCGGGGACACTTCTGTCCCTTACAATGGGCCTTTTGTCCCCTCCCCGCTTTTTGCCAAAGTTTAACCCTTCGAGTCTGCTCCTTTTTCTGCCTCTTCTTTCTGTCTCCACTAGAAAACAAAACATGGTTGAAACCGCGACTATTCATTCATCTCCCCCTGCTTCTGTTTTTCATTATGACTTCTGGCTCTGTCTCTAGCTGTGCGTTGCGCTCTTTTGCATGTGCATGTGTTGAGACACTTTGTATGTGCTGTAAGTGTGCTTGTTAGAGCAAGTGAGACACAGACAGAGGATGGAAATGAGTCCTGCACTCCTCATCCTGGTCTGCGTATGGGAATAAGATGAAACTCTCACGGTCCAGCGATCTCATGGTACCTCCACAGATCTGATTTCGCCACACGAGTACATTGGCTTCAACACAGCATGGCAGTAGCCTCTGGCACCTGAGACACCATCCCTCAGCTCAATATGCTCCTTAACCTCAATGGTGTCCTCTTCCTACCAGCACCATTGTGTTGCAGCCAGGTAGGCAGGTTTCCAGGAAGCCAGGCCACTAAGAGGTTGTCGTCACACACTCACTGCCCGTTGATGCGACACAAATCACTTCCCCTGTGCGATACCTGGCAGTGTGGTGAACAGTCTGTGTACATGAATGACAGGAGTTTAGGTACTGTGACTCCACTCAGTACCATCGATTATCAAACCCATGATGATGTTAGG
Source organism: Chaetodon auriga (assembly GCF_051107435.1). NCBI lineage: Eukaryota > Metazoa > Chordata > Actinopteri > Chaetodontiformes > Chaetodontidae > Chaetodon > Chaetodon auriga. Next base: position 14,408,231 of record NC_135083.1, on the reverse strand, counting down.
GCCAAAGCTCTGCACTGGCTAGGATGTAATTATACTTGGGTCCTTGGAGCTGTCTCTTTCTCAGTGTTTTCAACACTCATCAGCCTGATGTAAATTGCAAATTGATTTTTTCCCCAGCCTCTCATTCTTAAGGATTTAAGGGTTTCAAGTTGGTCTACAATTGATTGGTCAGATTGCAATTTATTATTGCTGTCAGCAACAAGACTTTTCAAGGGGAAACTTGCTGTCCACTGGGTAAAGTGAGCTCATCACCTCTGCCGTGCCATCTCAACAAAGCAAAAACTAGCTGTGTATGACTGAAATATACACAAAATCTGCTTTGGGTATGACCAGGCTTGAAAGCTGTCCATGTTAGGGGTGGCAGGATTTGAGTTAACAGATTCCACAGCATCTATCACAGATCTAATTTACAGCCCCCGGCGCTTGTGATTCCACTCCCATGCTTCACCCGGCTTCGCCATAATGGACTGACTGGCAAGCTGGACTGCTGTGTCCTGTCCTGGCAGCTAATTGCTGCCAGCTGCCAGGGGTCGCAGAACAAAGGGCTGCTTGAAAAAGGTGATCTGTTGATTGGAGAAGCTGTCCACCCTTCTTTAATGGGATGTGCTTCACATGAGATGTGGCATCTGTGTACAGTGCTGCCTCATTCTCGAGCACATGTCCCCGAGGGGCCCAGCGCACTGTATTACCAGCCCATCTGTGTTTTGTAAGTCGAGAGTCAAACCAACTCAGAGAGTGAACAACAGGATGGAGTGTGCATGAATAAAGAGGAGGTGGTGCAGGCCATTTCACGTGGTTGGAGAGAGGAGCTATGTGTATTTTTACTAGAGTCATGATTCTTGCGTTGACATTGTTGCTGTCATTTTATCACATAGGTGGATTATATTGATATTGTCAACACTCGATGAAAGCAGCTGCACACACGATGTGAGGCCACCTGATCTGACCTCTCAGTCTTTTCCCTTTTTAACTTGTTCTAAGAGAAGGTGGAGGGCTTTTAGGAAGCAAATGTTTCATGTGAGCGGCTGAGTCAGAGCATGTGTTGATATGGAAGCACGTCTTGTTGGAGATAACATTCTTGTCTTTTCCCCCTCAGCATAAATATTTAAGTAAATCTGTCAGTGGTGGTCCCTCCCTCCTGATGTGCTCTCTAAGGAGGGAGAAAATGAGAGAGAAAGAGGGGAAAAAAGGTGCAGAGAGAGAGAGAGAGAGAGAGAGAGAGAGAGAGAGAGAGAGAGAATGATAAAGGCCCCTGACTGATGTCTGTCTGTCAGCAGGCCTGCACTCTGGCTACAACCAGGACCACTCACATGTAGACAGGTCCTGTGTGTGTGTCTAACACCTCTCAGAGCTGTCTGTCTGATCGAACAGCCCTGCAGGCTTCCTGTTATGACAGCTCTCTCCATGCCTTGAGAGACCTCATCTGGGGCGTGTTCTGACAGGGCGGCCGCTTGGAATAGCTCTGATGAGAGGCAAGCGCAGACCTCTATCATTCTGCTGCTGCTCCCTGTCACTCTTGCTTTCTGTCTTTGTTTCTGTGTGTGAATGCGTGTCTGCTGTTGGGTTGTCCTTGTGGAAATGTAAGAGCATCTGGAGAATTACCATGGTGTGGCTACAACAATAAAACCACTTTCCTACGGTAATAATGTTTACATGCACACGCTGCAGATATTATAATGCAGTAATTAGAACATAAATCATATAAAACAGCTGAAGCAAATAGTGTTAGATGAACTGCAGTTAAGTTGTGTTGTACTTCCATACGTAGCATATAAGAGTGTAGGATTAGGGTGATTTGATATGTATCCAGGACTCCATGGAAAGCAGTATTGATACTGAGTGAATTATCCTGGTGAAATAAAGTAAAAGGTGTTTTTACATACATCTTCCTATGGCATGCATTGTAATATAAATCACTCAAATGGGTTTCAGTGATTAACGTGTGTTGATACGTTCTGTTTTGTCTGAAGCCTTTGAGCATTTAGACCTGGTATAAATAATGAGTGAATAAAATCACTGTGGTTCATCAGCAGTTAATTCAAGTATAGAAGAGACGAATCAGAGTAGGAACAGTCAGATTACTGTGCACACATGTTTTAGTGTGGTTGTTCTGTAAGAATTGAACAAGATGCTGTTTTCCACTGGATTTGATAATCAGTCATTTTCTAATACATATTATGTGGTGCTGCCATAAGACTACAGCTGCTCAGTGAAGAAAATAATCCAGAGAATCGAATGAGCTACACGTAAAGTCATACATCTGCAGAAATAGTTTTGATTGACATTGTGAAGGTGAGATAAGGAGATCAGAACGTAAAAATGTCCTTGACAGAGCTCTGGCCTGCCCATAGTTAACAGATCAACCAGCACCATCTGTGACAACCCCAGAAGCAATTATCCCCTATCGCATCCTCGCTGACCATCTATATTAAAACCTGCTCCCAACACCTGAGATTAACCCACACTCGCACTTCTCCAGCCATAATCTTGCCTGTCCAACAGCACTCGTTCTTCTTCTTGCGTGGCTGAGCCAATAGTGCGCGGACTGGTTCAGGGTCAGCCTGTGCCTTGTTGTATGTATTCAACCATGCTGCTGCTACCACTGGCCTGGTCTGCAATCATAGCTATGACTGTCATAAAATGTCCTATAGCTGAAAATGACTATAAGCCATGCTATTACAGGCAGAGGTAGAAAGAGGAAGGGGGGTTTGGCAGTAAAAGTAGCATCATGCACTTGTCCCTCAAATGGCACCTGAAGGTCAGCGGCCAGCCGCGGTGATCCAGCTTTGCTTTAACCCTCTCTCAGACCACCAGTAGTCTTTGCTTTTATGTCCACTTTATGTTTGATAAATACCCTTATTTACATGCAATGCAATTTCAAACAATTGAGTAAAGCTCAAAGCCACTTCATAGAACCTAATTCTCTACGGCTCTCTGTCTACTTCAAACACATCTGAGCTATTTAAATCTATTTTATTTTTCTATAGTGGTTGTACTAATTTTCCATAACCCTAGTGCCAGTTATGATGTTATGTACAGTCTTACAGTTAACTGTAGTATGGAAATAATTCGACTATGAAGTCAAGGGCCAGAGGTAGGTGATGATTGGGTCTGCTGTGCCCTTTCTCTTTGCCTAGCAGGTATTTTAGCTTTGTACCATTCAAGTAGGAGTTGATGAACCACGATCGGGTAGCAAGTCCTGACTGTCCTGATGACCCAATTAAATTTATTTGTCTTACTGAATCACCATTTGTTAAGTCCCTTCAAAGTTGGATGAGGTGGTTTTGGCAGATGCATCCCAGTGGAGGTGTTCATGGCATGATTGTCTGGCAGGAGGCCCAGGACATGCTGGAGGGGTATGTCTCCCAGTTGTCCTGCAGGACAATAAAATGACAGTTGAGCTGCCCCGCACATCCAGTGGCCTCACTGATAATCATCTGGAACATTGGTTGTCAAAGCATTCACTCAGCCAACCAAGTGTAAATCAGTCCCTGATTAGATGGCAAGAAAGAAAACCAGCAGAACTGTGGCATTTGGGGTCAAGGATTGAGAGCCACTGGTCTAGAAAATAATTGGAAAATAATTTGAGATGTTTTGCTGTTTGAGAGTTGTACCACGCAGGAACACGCAAAATACATCATTGGAACTTCTCTCATGCATGTTATCATGTCTTACAGCTGGAGAGATTTCCATTTCTTTCCAAGCACGGCAAAATATTTACTGTCAGATGGAAAGATCAGTGTGTGCACAGCCTTCACTGGGTGTTGTGCTTTCAGCATAGAAAATGACCAGACCTTCAAAGTGCAGAGGGCCACAAAGACGATGCACATACTTGTGATGGTGTCAAAGTGAGAGGCAGTGAAATAGCACTGACAAAGAGCAGGGCTGCTGTGGCTCATGAGAATTAGAGGTGAATAGAGAGATGGAGTTGAGTCCAGGCTCGTGCACATGGCTTTATTGTATGAAACGTCTTTTGCTCGCTGCTGGACAATGCTCAGGGCTGCTGTCTCCTTGTGCGCTGTCCTTGTATTCCTGGCTGCAGCCTGTGAAAGGTGCATCTAGCCGTGCCTGCTTAATACAGACTTTTATGGAAAGGAAGTCAACATACTCCTTCTGCAAACAGAACAGAACAACAAGAAAGCCCACACAATACCTTGAAGCTTAGCCTGAATGACTTGAATATGGGGGAAGCGCCCTGTCTCTCAGTGCATGTTCTCCTTTTTGCGGGGGCCATTAAGCTATCAAAGATGTGGCCTGTGAAGAAATGAAACACTGTCCAGAGCTGGAGAATTCCTCTGAGTTGGGGGAGGATAGGGAGAGAGTGGTGGTGTGTGTGTGTGTTGGGGGGTGGGGGGGTGGGGTGGGGGGGATTAGAGGAGGTTTGGAGTTTGAGGAGAGGGGAGATGATGATGATGGACAGACACGTGGGAGCCCTCCCCAGTATCAAAGCAGCAGGAATGTCGAGCGGGCTGGTAGGACCTGGAACGCTCCTCTAACCCTCTGATGTGATGTGATGTGTGAAGTGGAGGGGTGAGTCAGAGTTTAGCACTGCACACAGGCAGCATCCGAGATACAGACCAGGTCCACAGACATTCAGCTGGTTAACAGACTTGAACCAGCATTATGCTAGAAGAAGAAGGAGAAAACAACGGTCAGGCACTGGCAAGTGGGTCAGTAATCTACTGGTCCAGACAAAAAAAAAATCCCCTTGGATTATTAGCTGGAAAATGCATTGTCACAGATCTGAAACAGGTCTGTTTTTCTGAACTCATGAAAAGTTGACTTTTTACAGACATGTGGTTCTCACAGGACAGGACATTGAAAATGTGTACACAGACAACAGAGACCCCAGACTGTTGAGCAGCTGATGCCATACATCAAGCGTAAAGAAGAAAAGGTGTTGTGACACAGCGGTGGACACTTTTGGAACATGTTACAGACATTAAATTCATAATGAGTGTCTGTGAAAAACAATTACGTTTTTTAAGTTGGATGTTAAATGTCTTGTCTTTTTACTGTATTCAGTTGAATACGCAAAGGTCAAAACAGATTTGCAAATCATTACATTCGCTTTTTATTTCTGTTTTACACACTGTCCCAGCTTTTCAGGAATTGGGTTTGTAATAGTATAATACTAACAAAGACCATTTTTCTGCATAATGTACTTTTTTGCTGAAAACTTTTACTTTTACTTATGGAAAGTTTTGAGTGAAGGCCATTTCTTGTCATGGAGTATTTTTACATTGTGGCATTTCAATCAGGAGGGAGACGTGAGTGATGTAAAGATAACTGATAACAGATGATATGTAATAAATGCGTTCTGTAGAAAGCCCTTGGTGCTTAGACTCTAGAGGGAGATTTTGTAATCAAGGGGTGTCTGCCTGAGCAGCAGCAAGATAAATTCTCCCATGGAGTCCACTGATGGTGGTGGCTGATGACTCTGCTGAGACGGATAGGCTGACGAAGCTGATGAATCTGCAAAGACTGGGCAGTGGTGGGGAAGTGAAGGGGTGAACATCCCAGCATGGACGTACTACAGCAGAGAGATAATCATATTTAAGACAGCAGCTAGGTGTGCTGTTGGATAGATATGACCAGCTGATCAGAGCAGTTGATATCTCAATTGACAGCTCCAGACAATGACAGCATGGAAATTAAGAGTGAGCATGCATGAGAGGAATGACTGTGGGATGGAATGAGAAATAAGCCACAGTCCTAAGCATGCAAAAGAACAGTCTTCCTGACTGTCGCTAGAGTTTCAGTAGTACTTTTACTTAAGTAAATGATCTGAATACTTCCTCCACCACTATATAAATATAAATATTGTGTGTACGTACTGTATAATATCATATACATATTGTACCTTCAAAAACTGCTGATTTATCAGACATAGACAAAGTATCAGATAGTAGAGCAGATGCAGTAATGTCGCTCGTGAAACATTGTCTGGAAAGTTACTTTAATGAAAGGATTTTTTTTTTGTACTTGTTTTTTTTTTTGCACTCTGGTCTTATTGGGAAGTCGGCCGGTTGTATTAACTGGCCCAGTGAACCTTTTTACTGGCCCTGGCCAGTCCTTATTGTCGGACCGTGAAAAACAGTGGTCACTTTCATGAAGAGCAGTCATTAATGCTTTGCTGTGTCAATGTGTTTTGTTATATGAGCCTTTGCTATGCTTTGATGAATGCCCTCCGTTTTGCGTTTTTGCAAAAAAGCACAATACGGCTCAGAACATCAATAAATCTTTTAACCTTGTGATACCTTTTGCAAAATCCAAATCCCATATCTGTTTAGCCAGAAAGAAAACCCTGTTTGTCAATGATATTTTCTATTTAACCTGGTGTGATGATCTATGGGCACTCGTCCACCTTCTGTGCCTCGCTGGCGTTTGGTGGTTAATATGGATGGAGGAATCAGAGCTCTGCTGCTTAATTGACCGGGGCAGCTCTCCATGGCTGCACAGGGTCATGGGCTGGCTGGAGACTCGGTGCCTCCACGCCATTTTATTTCCCGCTAATAGACAAAGCTTCTTCCTCCAAGTGTTCAGTAACATTGAGAGAGATACACATGGATTGTGTCTCTTTGACCTGACTCATATCCCTGTGAGCACATGGACAGAGACAGACAGAGGGGGGGAGTACTGTGCTGTCTGTGGTTAGCCATTACAGAGATGCCTGAAGCTTTTACAGTATCAGTCCAATTATGGCTATACATCCGCATCTGCTTAAGTCCATTTGCTTTTACTTAATGCCCCAACTATTCCCTGATGCTTTGTTCTTTACTCTAAATACAAATCTCTCTATCTCTTTTTTTCCCTCCCCTTTCGCCTCCAGGCTGAGTGGCTCCTTGCCCTCTCTCTCCACCTCCCCACTGAACATGTAAGCTTCTTTTCACCACTGGCTGCAGGGTCATTAACCCACCGGAAATTTTGGCTTTGTTTCTCTTGCTTCTTCTTTTTTTTTTTCCTTTTCTTTTTACCATCGCCTGGAACAAAGGGAGAAACATTCAATAGTTATTGATTTGGAGACATACAACTTTTACTGGAGATCCCATTTAATCACAAAAGCTGATTTATTGTAGGCCCTCTGACAATCCCATTAAACTGCTGTCTAGCTAATCAAGTCCATTCTTTCTCCTCGAGGACTAATCTTTTATAGGGCGAGCAGAACAAATCCCAGCAGTAACAGGATTGGCGAGGAAATGGAAGGTTGAGGGCTCCCTCACCTTACCGTAAAAATCGTGCAAAATGATGAAAAATATTCACCCTGAGTTTGGTACCAATTTGGATGTGCTGGTAAAACAAAGAGAAGATTATTTTTAGTCCAAGATTCATTTCAAGTGTTATGTTTTTTGTGCCAGTTTAGAGAAAGACTTCATTTGGGGTCATGTAAAGTGTAGTGGTTGTAAAGTTTAGCATGTTTTAAATATATGTCTGTAATAAGATTTTTATTTTTTAACCCAATAGATTATCCAGTGTCCCACAGATAAATGTGAAGTGCTGCCAACTGGATGATGAAAGTGACAGTTTGATAACTTTGTGCACACATGGTTGACTTTTGCTGTCGTCATCAGGCTGAGCTCACCAGCATGTTTTTGTCCTTTTTAATTTGGATCAACTGTACATTGGAAGATTGAGCATTTATTTGTAGATGTTACATTACACCTACTTTTTATGTGTGTGTCTCATGTGCAGCTTCTCCTCAGATTTGAACGAGCTGATCCCAGACACAGCGGGCCCTAAAGCCTCACATAATGAAATTGTTCTAGTAAACCTTTATGTTTTTCCCCCTGCATGTTGGCCGTGTACATCCCTACTTTATGAGTCACTCACTCATTGGGCTCCAGCCCATCCTCTAAATGAAGTGGAAACCCAAAAGAAATGATGATGGAAACCTGGAGACACATGACTGAATTTTATGACGTGCTGATAAAATTTCAGTGGCTCTTATCTCATTGGATAACCCCAGGAAAGATACAACTGAAGGTGTTATTGCTTGATTTTCTTCCATTTCATTTTGAAACATCCAATCAATGCTTCTTTGTGATTTTAAATCAGTCTTTAGACCAGGCATGTTTCACCTTTGCATTTATTCACCATGACTCTATACAGTACTCTCCTCATTGTGTAGCACACCAGATCATTGTGTTGTCATTTTCTCAGTGAAGGAAAATGTCAGTTGTAACATTTCCATTAGAGCAAAATGGTGTTATTTCAAATTGTATGTGATAGAGAGCTGTAATTGCTTGCTGTTGCAGTACCTTTAGGAATTCAATACTGTCAATAGAGTGCCATTTTGTGTCATTCACTGTTAGTTCGCTGAGCATGTTCTTTTGATTGTCGTCTGCAGTGAAACGCTAACTGGGCTGCAGGGTATCCACCTGCTTTGTGTTTTCAGTTATGCTGCTATCCCTTCAATATGATGAATTTCTGTGTAGCCCCATCCTTGCGTGTAAGAACGAGACAACAGAGACATTAACTCCAGTCTGCCTCTCTCAGCCACTCATCGATCCCAAGGTTAGAAGGACAATGTAGCTCTTTTCACAAATAATGCTATGGCCACAGTCCTGTTTTCATATATGGCGGCTAATTGTTGCAGAAGACCCTTGGCCCTAATAATAAGATATCCAGTGTAGATCTAGGCTTGACACACCCAAGACACACAGGACAGAGTGCTGCCTCTGCAGGCCGCTACAAAAGTCCAGCTCAGCACCTCTGGACCTCAGTGGAGCGACCATTGATTTGATCTCCTCACTTATTCCTCCATTGACATAGATACACTGTGTCAGAGCTCCTTGACAGAATGAATCTTAGTCTAAACAGGCTTATTGTCAGCAGACATTTTAAGGTTTTTCCTTTGGTGTTTATGGAGATTTTCAGCTCCTAATTCGATAGGAGCACTGCTTAGCTTTAGATGGCGATTGCATTTCTCCCCTCTCATTTGCATACTAAGGGTGGGTTCCCATTGGAAAGATCAAGGCAATCTATGTGTGGCCAATGCTGGGCCGCTGCCAGCAAGGCTCTGTCGATTCCATTAAAGGTGGGGCCAGATGTTTGTCATTACCTTTATTGATAACCACAGGGTCAATACTGTGATTTATTCTGCTGGGATACGACTAAGCTTTAGTCACAAGTTTCACCAGGGCTTGATCAATAGTACACAATGGACAAGTACAACATGACCACACATGAACTGAGAGCATCAGCAAAGCTGTAAATCTATCACAAAGTTTTGTTGTCAGGTGCACATGCTAGCTGCAGGGGAACTATAAAAACTGCTGGGTGTGTTTCAGGTCTACTTCAAAGTCCACAGCCCTTGACTTGTAGCACAGTTACATTTCATTGTGAAATGACTTTACACAGCATGCAAAGAGGATAGTTAACATGTGTTCCCCCTTTGTTCTAACATATGTGTCCTCCCCGTGTTTCATATCATCGCTGGATAGTCTTTCAGTGCTGGCGCCCTTCCAACATAAGATCTTTAAAATAAATCGAAAGTAAATACTCTTGGATTACATTCAGCTTTCTCACCACGACATCACTCTCTGCCATGAGACAGATCTGTTGCACAACTTGTGACTGTTGATTGCAGAGGAATTGCCTTAAAGGCTCATATGTCCAGCCTGCTTGTTAGAAACTGATACAGCACTGAAGCAACTTGACTGCTTTCATTAAGGATTTTTACAGAGAATAGTTTTGTATGTAGGTCTGGGTGATTGCAACGCTTTAGAGCTTCTTGTTTTTCATTTTTCCACTTGTTAATTTCCTGAACTAAAATGTTATGCCTCTAATATCTAACGTGAAACAGGAGAGTTGATCAAGGGAAGTTTGCTCATAAATGTTTCTGTAGCCTGTAAAGTGCAATGGTGCAATCAGTGGAGCTGTTTGGTCCAAAGTAGTGTGTCCAGGGCTGGACATTCCTCTGGTGCCTGTGGTCTATAGGAGGAGGGCACTGACAGCACCTTCTGAATAGACGCTGAGTTGCCGGACTGGACCAAAATGTAATTACCTCTCTCTCACAATGTCACACTGCAGGCCTGAACCTGACAGCAGCCTCAAAATGGAAAGCACTGGGATTGAATTAACCTCCAGCTGGGAACGGTGTTGTTGAGTGTGTTGGTGTGTGGTGTGAACCACACCTACGCCTTTTCTATGCCTGCAATTCACAGAATTTTCTTGAACCCACGCTCTCACACTCTTATGCAGCACAGAATCGGTTTTCTAAAATTGCTTGGGCAAGCAGTGCTGTTTTGTGGCATTTTGTGACTTTTGGCCCAGCCAGCCAACCACAGCAATCGGTTCAGACCACTGACTAGTGTAATACACTCTCACACTGACATACTTGGCTTTCTAGTTGTGAAATCTAGTAGCAGTAACACTGAGGATATTCTCCCTCCTCCCCGAGCCCCATAGCCTCATTGCAATGATAAGCCAATAGCTCCAGAGCTAATTTAGAGTCTGTCTATCCCTGTGAGTGGCAGTAATTTGCTGCTCTGAGTATAAACCTTTGTCATAGTCTTTAACATCAAACAGATTATGTGCAGTCACTTATTGAGATTGATTCATATTTTCATGATTTGATTTATTTGCTGGGGAGTGTACAGTATGCACTGGCTGAATGGACTAATGTAATGTAATGGGGACTTAAATGAGCCATTAATCTGGCAGACCCAAGGGTAAAGGGACAGCACAACAGGGATCCTGGGAGCAGCATGATGCAACCAAGATGTGGGGAGCTGCAGATGATCACAAATGATTTGTGATTTCATTATTCTTTAAAAAGAATAACTGCCATGTAAACTATATTAAGAAGTGGATGTTTTTTATGAGACTAAATATTCCTTCAAAGTCTTACATCTATCAAAAGTCTACTGGATAGAGATTTCTACTTAAAATGTTCCATCAGAAGCAGAGCAGAGGCAAACTGACGCTTTTAAAGGGGGATACCAGGTGCTCCGGGATCGGAAATTGAAAATGAAGATAACACTGTGGAGGTGGCGATACACAATTACCTATGGGAGGTGTTAGATATTATAAATGACCCTGTGAGACCAGAGAGGGAGGTGGGAGCCAATGAGCTGTCGGGGGCTTCCTGGCCGTATAATTGAAAATCATTCAGACAGCTGTACAGTTTAACCTTGGAGGACCATGGTCTTAGTCACTAATTGATAGGTTGGCATGCACCGACACTTGAAAAGTGAGGAGTATGTGGGTAGACTTCGAACCCGTGTGTGTGTGTGTGTGTGTGTGTGTGTGTGTGTGTGTGTCTGTCTGTCTGTCTGTCTTTATGGATGTGTGGTACTTTATGGACATGATGGCTGTGTTTCAAGAAAGCTTTACAAAACACCATAAGAGGGGCTTCATAAAAGTGCTTCAGTATTTCTCTGATGACCCTTTTTCCTTGAATCTTTTCTGTCGTCCAACCACACAACACATTGCAGATGAATCACTGCATTTTGATGTTTGTAACATTGAAATGTGGGCTGATTTCTGAACATCTCTGTGTTTGCCTGGAACAACAGTGTTTTCAGCTCTGCAAACCACCCACCATCATGATACCGTCCGATATAACACAATTATCCCGTTTTTGAAGTTGCTTGTGTTTTGTAGTGATTCAAGCCAGAGAGTCTAGTGACTGATTTCCAGGAAATAATAGATCTCTCTGTCCAGTCGGAGCAGAATCCTGTCTCCTTCCTCCACGCAGAGGGCCGGTGCAGTGTGGTCGTCTCTTCCCTCATGGAACCAGATGCATTATTGATGGATGGCTGATTGGGAACTCAATTACACAGAGATTACTGGGCTGGCAGACACTGGGACACCGCTACCCTGTCAGAACGATTGAATTAGTGCACAGGAGAGAAGGGAAAGTGTCCTTCAGAGACGCCTCTCCTCTCTCTGCAGACCTCCTGGGGATGCCAAACGGCCACTGCCTAGTTCATTCTCTGATAGATGACCTTCCCAACTACTGTAGCTGTAGCTGGGCAGCCAGCTGGCTGGATAGAGCTGCGCAGAGCAGTGGGGAGACGCGCATTAAAGGCACATCAGTGTCTGGACAGCGTGGTGTGGTTGTACATTTCATGGCTGTGGTTTGTGGTGGATGTAGTGCTTGTGCATGTGCATGCACGCGTACGTGTTTGTGTATTCCAGAGTATAATTTGAGGTATCAAATGACAGCTGCTTTTCCTTTAGTACCGAAGTGGATGCAATGATGAGAAAAGCTCGGAATGCGAATGTATGTGCATAAATATTGGCATTTCACCAAATCTCATTCATATAACATGGCCCACCTGAATGAGAATCGTGCCTTGCAGGGTCGTATGCTATTACAAGTTTAATGTGAAATCTGGATCGAAGAAGATGAGAGAAGGGGGCTTCAGCATCTGAAATGGAAGCATTCATCTTCCTTTTCTGTTGGTCAGCAAATGTGCTCAAAGGAAAGGAAAAAGCAAGGCGAGAAAAGCTGATCTCGAAGAAGAGAAATCATTTTATACCAGACCACACAGTGAAGCCTTTCCCACCCTTTGGTCTGGTACAAGTGGCTGTCCTCGGCTTCTGTTTATTGCATTCATCGGTGAGGATGAGCCCATGGCTTCACAGCTCTGCTCTTTCTTACAGGAAAACTCTATTTATTTTTGACATTCATTTACAGATGCACTTTTCTTCCTGTATCATTTGTGAAGAAAGCACATGTGTGATCATGGACAAGGTTTTCCATTTCTTAAGTGTCTTCTTCCATTGTTGCTGTGTCAGTGTGTCAGTGAAGAGAACGACTCTTGAAAGAGACTATTGTTCCGGTTCGCGTTGTCAATGGAGACGGGGCCATAGCTAGGATTAGGTGGACAACAGGCAGCTTTCACCAGGCTCCTTGCTTTGTCCACGTCTTCTCCAACAGGCTGGACACTTTAGAAAAGACACCCCGGTGAGCTGTGCCCCATTCAGTTGCCCCTGTTTCCCTGAACACTGGGCACGAGATAGACCCTGGAGAAAAGGTTTAATAAGGAGTGGAGAATAGCCATTAGCTCCTTACCAACCTCTGTTGATGGAGGAGAAAATAGGGGGACCAAGAGACCAACAAGAGCTATTGGAGTCTGTGACAATCACGTAAGGGCAAACTAATTCCTTTTCCTGAGGCTGAGCTTGAGTGGTCCACCACTTCGGAGTTGAAAATGTTCTTTAGCTTCAGTCATTACAAAATTTAAGAAGCAAGGGTTGAAAGAAAATTGGAGTTCCACACATATCTAGTGTGTGTGTGTGTGTGTGTGTGTGTGTGTGTGTGTGTGTGTGTGTTAACTTATTGTTCCTTTGCTTATATCTTTGCCAGGTGGTCTGGGTTTAGCCCCTCTCCTCTCTTTATTACTGCATTTTATTACACTCAAACATGCATGCACATACATATAAAAATGGCTGCACTCACACAATTAAGCCTCTTATTTATAAAACTCATAAATCCTGTATTTCATCCCAGTGAAGTCAAAGCATTACTAGATGCACTTGCTCACATTCTTCTGTTTTGCATGTAGATGGCAAACATTGATTTCCCTCATGCCTGGCCTCCATATATGAATTGTCTTTTCAAAATTAAATCAATTGTCAGTCAATGTTCTGGGAGTCTTTTCTGCCACAAACGCGTCATCAGTGCCTGCTGGTTTGAATGAGATTTTACTCACACACACCTGTGCCACTCTAGTAGCAAGATAGAGGTAATTTGATCAATATCCTATAAATTATTTTATAGAACACAAGCCAGAGGTTTATCTTCCTTGTCAGTGAGGTGTTCTTACTTGTGATAATTGACACATAACTATACCAAACTGTGCTAACATTTAAAGGAACATCGGGGTAACAAAATTGGCTTTTGTTGCAGTTAGGTGCTTGTCTCTTTCCAGAGTTTTCAGTGTTCATTATGTACAGGTTACAGACATACTAAATGCCATAAAAATACTATTGCCAATATTCTTATGAGAAAACAACCAGTGTCATATGTTGCATTGCACTTGAGAATGGACACTTTATAAAAATACTGTTGCCAATATGGATAATAAATAGTGTTATTGCACAGTTGAGAAAAAATATACAGCAACTTAAAAACTGCACCAGATGAAATGGATAATGTGAGCATATTTTAGCATTGATAAACAGTAGTGCAAAAAAAAAAAAAAAGTAGGTTTGTGATGTAGAATTGGAAAAGACAGCATCTACACAGTGCTACATTACATGATTAAACAGTCCTGCTGTAGCGTTCTTTCTGACACATTGGTTTTACGCTCTGTTTTCCACACTGGACCCTCGACGATAAGGAAAGCCTCCCTCCAAAAAATCCTTAATACATAATATTAATACATGATAGATCAGCAACAAATCACAATATGTGCAAATTTTGATGATAAAAGTACAGATACATGTAGATTGTAAAACATAAGAGAAGAGTATGGATCCAGGAGGACGTTTAGCAGCTTTGGGTGATCCCAGATAAGTAGGACATGAGCCACACAACCTCCTTTCAACCATGGAGACCTGGAAGGAGGACAGACCACACAAACACAGAAGAGGAAGCACAGCAATCACACAGACAGGAGGGACAGACAAACACACAGAGGAGGAGAGAGACATGATGACATGCAGACTAGAGAGAGAAGAGGACTGGAAAAACGTCAAAAATGTTGTCTCCGTTAGACACTTAGACACAAAAACAAGGTACAGTTGGGTCCATAATCAGATAATATTTGACTGGGATTCTCTCCTTCCATTTCCTGGAATATTGAAATCTTCCAGTGCCCATGGACAGCACCAACTGAAAACTCTGCACACAAAGTCAGTTTCGCTGACTGAAACTGAAATGTGGATTAAGCTGAAACGTGAAAAGCGAATAATTCAGCAACATGGTATAGGACATTATTTGTTTATTTTGTAATGTGGAGGTATGAAGACATTTACAGCCCTAGAAAGAAGTGAGGACTGAGGTTAAATCACTAGAAAAAATTACAACAAGCAAATGTTCATTAAGCGCAGTTAAAGCTTCTTGGCCAATGTGGCGAGTAGTAGAAACATTGGTGCAGCATTAGAAGGACAGGCTAGTATGTTTTTAAATGTAATTAGAAATGATCCAACACTGAGACAGAAGAGACATTCAGGACAGACACCTTCATCCTGCAGGAAAGAATGAAGTCCAGGGTGTTGCCACTGCGTGATGAGTAGGTTCATGAACAGATTTAGCAAAACCAAAAGTATCAATGTGTACCAAAGAGGCTTTGCTTAGAGGGTTGAAGGCCTTAATTAAGTCAATATTAAAGTCCCTGAGAACTAATATTCTAATAAAAATGAGTGAGATCTGAGATGGATGGATGGATGGATGGATGGATGGAGTGAGATCTGAGATAAATTCTTCTAAAAATTTGGAGTAAGGGCCAGGTGGTGAATAGATTACCACAAGATGGAATCTGTTTCCCTGGACGAGGCAATTTATAGTTGATGGAGATTGTTTTCATCCCAAAGCTCCAAATGAATTCAATTTGATATCCTGTGTGGAGGTTAGGTTGAAAATAGACTTACAGACTAAGGCAACACTGCCGCTGTGTTTAGTGGCCCATGTAAAATCTAACAGTATCAGCTTTATATTGTATGGCTGCTATTTGCAACGCTTGTGTGACTATGAACAAACTCCAAGGATAAAGTTCCTTTCAACCAGCTGAATAGGCTGAAAGTGCACAGTATGCTATGGAAGTCATTGTTCAGCCTTATGCCAACTGAGGGAATCCATTGGAAGATATTTGAGATAATGAATACATTCATGCAATTTGCAGCTGACCTATTCACAGTGAATAAATGCATGCCATTATTTAAGGAAATCATCCTCATTAAGTAAGCATTTTTGCAAATTAATGTCACTGACTTGGAGCATCAAGTTACAACTTGCCTCAGTAAGCAAGGTTCTGTTTTGCATCAGTTACCAGTTTTGATCAACCGACCCTCATTTGGAGGACATGAAGAGGAATGTGCCTCTGCAGTGGTATATATCATTAGATGCATCAATGATTTTTTTTTTTTTTTTATTTGATTAAAAGCCATGCTTCTGTAGACTCAAGGGGAAAATGGCAGTTACGCTTTACACAAGTGTATTCAGTGGATGGAGCTGGACTGGAGGATCTTTGGGTTAAATCACTTTAAGTGTCTTGGTGACAGTAACTAGTGTTAGGTCCTCCATCTAGTGGATTAGCTCACTGTCTTTAATTACATCTTACAGTTGACACACTTGAAAGGATGCACTCACACAACACACACACTGTAATAGGTTGTAATCTGTTGACATTAAGGAATAATCCCACGAGCAGCACTCGCTGTCTGTGCTCTGTAACTGCTTGTCCTTGCCTGTGATTTTAACTCGTTGTAAATCAACAGGAAAGGCATAAAGAAGTGTCCATGTAGATATTAGAAACTGCTAGAAGCCCATTTAAAATCTAAATTAAACTCCTTGACCTCCATATGTCCAAAGACCTGTTTCCCTGCCCTCAGACTGCATGCCTGCATAGCGTGGAACGTTAAGGTTTCCCAGTTCACAGTGTCGCATGTCCATCTCCAGATTAGCAACATGCATGGATGTGACAAGAGACCTTCTGACACTTCAGGCACATGCCAACAGTGTATGCAACAGAGAAAGTCCAAGTGTGCAAAGGATGGACTGAGAGTTGGATATCTGGATGGATCCAACCTGCCTGTCTCTGTGGCTCATCTCTGCTCACTGGCCATGATCAACAGCATCAAGGCAAAGTGAAAAAGACTTGTTCTGTGAGTGCTACAAATACAGAATCAAGAGACTTTAGTTTGTGTTCAAGGTTTTGCAGAAACATTTGCCTGGCTTGAAAGAGGAAATTCAATAGAAGTTCAACAAAACCTCAAGCTTTTAGCACACAGCTAGCAAAGCCTTATGTTTTTCAAACGCTCACCCACATCTGAAGTGTGAAGCTATTCATCGACCAGTGACGTCTGTGAGTGTCTTATCACTTCAGAGCGGTAAATCTGATGTGTCTGTTAAGTTTTGTGAGTGACCTCTGCGGTGTGTGTGTGTGTGTGTGTGTGTGTGTGCTGCATCAGTATCTGAGAGCGCTGTCAGTGTGTGGAGCCATGCCACAGGGTTTAACCCCTCCGCATTGATCCCCAGGTTGCTCAGGGCTGCCGCCTAATTCTCCAATTTTCAGCTGTTAGAGATAGAATTGGAATAATAAACAGCTGAACCTCCCACTAATAATCCTGCTGACCCCACCCCAGCGCGTCTCTTTCTTACACACACACACACACACACACACACACACACACACACACACACACACACACACACACACACACTTTTTGTCCCTTCCTCCTCCTCTACAGGGCAACTGGGGCTGGGGTAGAGTTTCCTACTCTGCCTTAATCTTGGCCAAAGCCCCAGCGCTCACTCCTCTGCTCTAATGAAATGATATCAGCCAACCTTTGGGAGCCTGGAACTGATTATCACTACCAGCACACATGCACATTTGTGGATTGTTTGTGGATATGTAAAATCACATAGGTAGAACATCAGTAAGCTGTGCTTCATTGCGCTTTGAGGTGCTGTCACAGGAGGGGGAATACAGGAAATGACATGTAATGTGTGTTTTGAAAAACAAAATGTGCCAAATTTGTCCGGCATCTTTTTCTGCTCGCGGGCCAACGTGTTTGAATTTGGATGTTTAGTTTCCCTGAAGTGGTGCTTTGGTCAGGTCGGTCCACTCAGTCCTGGAAACAATTAGTGTCCGAGGTCAAACCTTTAGTCTCATAGCTGGGGTCTGGTCTACTCACTTCATAGATTCTCAAGCCTCCAACCTCAGTGGTCATCTACAATGTCAGTTACAGTGTCTCGGCACGTTGGTTTTTATGTATGTTAGCTGGGCAAGACATTTCCATTTCACTGATAATCCATTAATGATCTTGTACCTTCTGGAAGTCTGTGGATGGATTTTTGCAGATGTGTCACATCTATCTGTAATCATTTTGATTTTCAGTTAAAAGACCTCTGTCACACTTCATGTTGGTAGTCAAAAGTCTGGCTGTGTGATTCATACTTTATGTACAGCTGATTGGCAAATATCTTTTAAAATTTTAAGTAATTAAGACATTTAGTGGTCCAAACACCTCATTCTAAATATCTTAAATGTGATACGAGTTTAAGCAGCAAAGGAAAGAACATATTTTTATGTAAGATGCTGCTAACATAAACTATCACTAGTTGCACCATTTACATACATTCTCTGGGCCTTTGAGTGGCATGAGACACATTATGTGATTGGCTGAAAATATATTGATCCCCACACCCCTGATATGTGTATTTATTCCACTTCACCCAACCGCACTGAGAGCACACCGCAGCTGAGCTACACCATCATTGTCCTTACACACACGGCCCAGCACTTTGCTTTAGCCACCTTGATTTTTCCGTTCAATGTAACTTTGCCCAAAACAGTTTCCTGATGTTACGTGTGAAGGAGTTCAGGATGTCTGCTCTGCAGCACTTTCGTAGTGGAACTCCAGTTTTCGCTCAGAAGAGAAACTATGTCCATACAGCCGTTAAGCATTATATTTTGCTTAGCTAATCACCCTTTGGGGCTGTGCTGCATGCAGATTTTCATTTAACTTAATTATATATAATCCTGATTCATCAGTTTGGCTCGATGAAACCAGCTGACCCGCTAACACAGTTCATCGTCGGGCGAACAACCTGCTGAATGGAGGTGTTGAGTTGACGTGCCCCGGACTATGAGGTCAAACACTAGCATGTTGACCTGCACCCTCCATTCAGGAGTCATTTTCAGCCTGCCATAGCTCTTTTGTCTGCCTCTCATATCTCTGCATTAACCCACAAACTACCAGACGCCCACAGCTCTGACAGTAACCCATGTCCCCCTGTGTCCACTGGACTGACTCTCCTCTGAACCTTTGGGGAGCCTGAGCTGTCACAAGTGTGCGGAAATATCTTAATGCATGTCAGAGAAGGGGGTGGGCTCTTTTTTGACACCTGTCAAAATCACTCATGTGACAGAGGACCCCGTATGTGCACGCACACCTGCTCTGTCCTGGTCCAATTCAAACTCTCTTTCAGTCTTATTTTTCTCAGTTTTTGGCTCGTCTCATGTCCTGGGGCCCTGAAGTCTTTGTGCTTCAGTAGTGCTGGGCTCAGCAGGCTGCCTGTGTCCACACACTGCTGCCTCAGCACTAATAAGGCAATAGAGTGATAGAGAGAGCACCAGAGTTGTCTGCTTTCAACAGCCCTCCTCAACCGTACCCTCATCTAACCCCCCACAGAGACACCATTAGCAAATCTATTGAGGATCCCATATTAGGGAAAACATTAAGGAGTCTAATTGTGGTCCTGAACTGGGACTCACTGGGTGTGTTAAGTTTTGTAACCACTCTAATGAGTTGCAGCGTTTCCTCCAATGGGTTTATTGCCCTACATTCCAATTTGAGCCATGTCACTGACCACTGGGGCATCTCCTAAAATAGCTCAACCCACATGTCTAACAAAAGAATTTCCAGAGGTCACATGTTTAAAGAATGATCAAGGTTTATTACAACTTTGGCAGTTTGGGTCATCAGTTCTATCTCTTTTAACAATGTGCTCACTAAAGTAATTGCTGAGACCCAAGAAGACATTGACATTGATACAAAACAAGTCTGACGGGGCGAGAAACACGAGCAGTCGGGTGATCAGATACGTTGAAAGCAAGCCAACATTGCAGAGGAAACTACACGTCAAGGTAGGGCAAAGCAAAACCAGGAAGCTGGCTGGACGTCTGTAATGGACAGTTTGGGTTTAACATTTTGCTTCCACGAATCACCAGACAACATCTTCAACTAGCATGGCTACAGTACAGGATGATTCCTTTAAACTCAGCAGACCTCTGACAGCAAACACTTTCCATAATACTGTCACATGTTGACGTGCATGGGACGCTCTGGACACCAAACATATGGTCACAATGTGTGTGTGTATGTGTGTGTGTGGCAGTGCAGCAGGGAAGCTTGACTAGAGTACTGTCTCCGTGTAACAAGAGCAGATGACTGGGCCCTCAGCATGGCACTAAAAACAGCCTGACAGCTGTGTGTGAAGAGCAAGTAAATGAAACTGGAACAGCACCTGACCGTGGGCTAGATGGAACTCTGAAACCTTTCTGGGTGACACGCATATTGGATCATTAACACATCGAATGTATTTAACACTGTTTATTGTAGTGTTTACTAAACTATTGTGTGTTTAGGATTTGGATTTTGTTATCTTAAAATGGAAAAGTGTGTTTTTCAAGGCCTAGCATTCTTCCTTTCTTATTTGTGTGATTTTTATCATTGTTGTTATTATAATAATGAAGGTAGTTCTTTAGTAATAATGAGCGGAAGGGATTACAATTAATAGTTACTATTCCCGCTAATGCTCCATTAATACAACAATTTTGGGGGGTTTGCTGTCTTGTCAGGAGCTGGATGGGAGGCTGATTTCATCTATGTGTGTGCAATGGACAGACTGGGTGAGTTGTGAGGGGACGTGGCGAGCTTCCCCCCAAAAAGGAAGGATACACCTTATGGTAACTTCAGTGTTGTCTTATTTGCATATTATGTCTTCTTGCTAGCCAGTGGCAAGCCTACGTTCAGTAGCCGGTGGGTTTTTTCAGTTGTTCAGATGGCGTGTGTCACTTACAAAATTTGTGGGTTCTTGTGGGAAGAATGTTGATCAAACTCATCAGATGGCAGAAAACATTTTTAGAGTAGAAAAAAGTTAAATAAATAAATAAATAAATAAACATCAGGCACGTGCAAAGATAATGAAATTCCTGTATGAAATGGTGGTCTCTATTATACTCGTCCTGCCACCAGTAGCAGCACTGAGCACTCTGCAGCTCTCCAGTAAGAAGTGAGGAAGAAATCCTGCAGCATCTTTGATTTGACGTGGTTTGTTATGACTTAAATGCAAGATAGATTTCTCAGACAAAGTAAATCATGATTTGTTATTTTGACCTCCTGTCACTGACACTCTTTCTTTTCCAACCTTATAAGGCGGTAAGACGATCGCCTATTCTTGTTCAGTTTGCATTTCCACATTTTTCCACACTCAGAGCCTCTGAGTGACTCAAATGTCTGGTTTCTGGGAGAAGACCACACTGGACCATGACGCATACACCGATGATCCTGGATCAGGGCTACGTGAGGACAGGACTTCTGGGTTGCTCATGGTGAGAGTGGGGCCTCAGCACTCTGTTAATCTGTGAATACCTCCAAAGTGTTGGCTGGCTGCCTGCTGCACCACATTTGTTTTCTCTTTCTAAACGTGTTACGTGCAGAAGATGTGACGTGTGGGTGTGGCGGCTTCGGAATTGCTGGAAGGCATCTGAGCTGAGTAATGAAAAAAGTGTTTTTCTGCAGTTGACTAATGACTGAAGCAATATTATTACGTTTTCATGAGTTCATAAGTAATAAGTACATTATTAAATTTTTTTTTAATTAAGTAGTTTGATTATCATCAGTTACTTTTTCTTCATCCTCCCAGGGAAAACAAACAAAACTTACCCCACTTACTCTCTCTCTCTCTCATCCAAACTTCGGTATGATCGCCTTCTCTACCCTTCAGAGCATGATTGGTCAGTCCCCCACCCTCTGCTGCCCTCCCTCATTCTCTCTCTCTCTCTCTCTCTCTCTCTCTCTCTCTCTCTCTCTACTTAAATACTTTTAGCATAAAGAGAGAGAAGGAGGGGAGGGAGAGGGGGATGGGAGATTCATGGGGGAGGGGAGCTGAGTGCTCACTCTGTTGTCACTGGCCAGAGAGAGAGAGAGAGAGAGAGAGAGGGAGAGAGAGAGAGGGAGAGAGGGAGAGTGGAGTTGTGTCCCATATGTGGAAAAAAAGCCTAGCGGTGCACACACGAGTCTGGTCTGCTCCAGGGATTATCGTAGCGCTTTCAGATCTGATGGAGGACATGCCGGCATGAATAGGTAAGGCTGCCTGTCTTCTCTGTGTGTCTGTGTTGATCTGCTGTCATAGCCCACTGCTCTCCCCGCTGTTTGACTTGGCTCCGCTGGCTCGCTGAAGTTGGAGGAGGACCGGAGCCGAGCGCGTCGTAGCACCTCTCCCGTTTGGCCACTGACCATGAGACGTTTCCCTGAGCAAACCAAACCTCCTAAGTATGCCCTCGCCTTTCAGCCGCTCTCTGAACTGGACAGAGCCGTGTTTGTTTGAATAGGAAGCTGTGGTTTGCTGCTGTAGCGCAGTTAGTTATTCTGGGCTGAGTGTTAAAAGTTGACTGTCAGTTAGAGCAGAGGGGGTCGTAGTCGCAGGCAGCGTTGTACGCGAAGCCTGTTGGCGTGCAGGGAGAGCCGTGTGGTCATTGTGTAATTTCTCTTCCATGTGAAAGGTATATGAGTGAACGTAAATTGGTTATAGACTAATTGTTTGTTTTGATCTATGCTAAGTAAGATAAAGACAACTGTAACAGTGTGCAAATCAGTGCATGTCATAATGCTGCTTTATTGCTGTTAAGTTGTTTTATATATTTGACATTCTTGAGATGTTTTGCTTGTGATTTTTTTTTTAATAGATACAGTAGCCTCACATATTCTTATTAGTGGACTGTAAATTTACTGAAACATGAACATGTTTATTTGTCACTAAAATGTTTTCACAGATTTTTAAATTTGGATAACAATTTCATTTCTCTCTATTGTCTTTATACACACACACACACACACACACACACACTAATAAATATATATATACACACACACATGCACGCACAGATGAACACATATTTTCTTGAGAAACTCCACAGAAATGTGGATAAAAATCCCACCCAGTGCATGTCTGTTATGAAAAAGGAAACAAAAAATTCAGACAGTTGTTTTAATCTCAGAATAAAACAGTAGAAACTGGAGGATTAGGTGCTCTTTAATCTGTGCATGATTAAAATACGACATTTACAACTCAAACTACAACACAGAATAGACTGCATTTAATTTTGCTTACATGTGAAAACAGACAAATGTAGTCGTCTTCAGGTAACTTGTTTTTCAAAAGTATGATTTTAATGTCCACGACCAACAGAGGTGTATTCATTTAGATAAGTTGAAATGTGAAACTCTGTCATAACAGGACACATTTTTTCGGTCGCCTAAGAATGCAGTCTTTATTGCCCCAGTGCACGGAGCAATGGTATGCATGAGTCTTTTTGTGAGGCAGATTTAGAAAGCCCTCTTTAGAGGCTGAACGCTGCTTCACAATCAGCTTAATGCCTGCCTATAATGAATACCCTTGTATGCGTCAATTTGGCGGACTGTGTGTGTTTCTGTGTGTGCGTGCGTGCGTGTGTGTGTGAACTCTGTTTTTGTTACACTGATAGGGTTCTCAGGTTGGTCAGTAATTCTATCATACTGTGGGTGAATTCTGGTCTCTGTGTTTGTGTGTGTTTAGGTTTGTGTTGCTGTGTGAGCTTGTGTGAAAGGGTTGGTTGACATGTGAGTGTTTGTCCAGACATTGTGCAGTAGCCTGTAACTGCCTCACCTCTCTCTCTCTCTCTCTCTCTCTCTGTCTCTGTCTCTGTCTCTCAGGGCTGTTCTGTTGTCAGTGCGAGCTCATGCTAGTGATGGACTACAGCCGGACGGACGCTAACCTTAGCTGGCATTCACAAAACAGCATTCCTCCTTACTGAGACCAGCTCCACAGAATGCTGAGTCCTATTGTCCCCTATAGTGAGTACACTGCTACACACTTCTTTCTCTGTACCCTTTTGCACGTCACATCAAACAGCCCCACTTGACTCAGTTGGACTTTGCCTCAATCAATGAGCTCCTACTCCAAAAGCAAGCAGGAGTGGACACTGTGTTCTGTCGTTTGCAAACAGAAGGAAAAACGCACAGGTCGCTGTGAAAATGTGCAAAGCTCAGTGCAGAAACCTGATGTTTTTCCTTGACGTGGACTGTGGAAATGCTAAACCCTGTCTGAATGTTTCATCACCGGGTGGACAGCACAGTTGGAGGAAGGAAGAGGGACAGAGGGAGGTTGGAGGGATGATGGTTTAAGCAGCAGAAACCCCTTCAGTTCTGCTAGTGTCATTTTACCAATACAGCTCAGGACTTCCCACCACACATGCTGCCTGCTGCTCTCCCTCCTTTCTCCCCCTCCTCTCTCTCTTTTCTGCTTCTATGCTGACCTAATAACTGACGTGTCCAGTTTTGGACTCCCCCCGTCGCACCCTCCCACCAGGATTCATTTGAGTCCAGTGCTCTGGCTCTCCAAAACAGCATTGTTTGCCGGCCAGCATGGGGCTGACTCCGTGGCCTCGGCCTCAAGAGCCCCTTTTTCCCAGCTCTTTAACTCATCTCAAAGGAGCATTATTGGCATGACAGTTACAAGAAAAGAGGGAGAAATCACACAGAAGGGTTCATTTAAAAAGTATTACTGCATAATGGATGGTAAAAACTTTGGATTTGTTTTCGTAGCATCCAAAAAATGGATTGCAGGGCCCGTGGAAGGCAAGTGTGTGGGTGTGAGAATTCAAACTAGACAAAACGACCTGATTAAACCATCATGAGTGGATGTTTGACAGTAACCATGAAACTTTGTTTGCCTTTTGTAAATATCACCCTTAAAATGGCCAATGTTATTATTTGACCACTCATCAGATGAATGGAATTTTGAAGTGTTGCCAGTCGAATAAGTAGTTGACCTCATGTGTTGTTATGAAACGTTCTCTTAAAGTGGCTCTTGGTTGACTTAATGTCAGTTTTCCCACAAGATGTTTTCTTTTTTCTCATTACAAGATGTTTATACATATAAATCCAATTAGCCTGAGTTGCTCAAATAACACTGATGGACCATTAATTTGCAAGAACATGCATGCTTCCCATCAAGGCGTGTTTAAGTAGTTGTTCCATCAGCCCCCTGCCCCCTGTTAGTCCACGCTGACTGAATTTACGCTCCCTGCTGCTGAAGTGGACAGCACGTCCAAGAATGTCACAAACTGCTGGTGGAATAGTTAGCATGCCTTCAGAGCCGGCACGCTGCTGGCGCTTCATGGGAATCTTCCAGTACACTATGCGCTCGCCTTTGTGTGTGATTAGCTTTTATGATCAGGATGCACAATGCTGGTTTTCATCTGCTCTGCACAGCAGCTTGATTGCTTTTCATGTACAGAGTAGCTCTGTTCTGCAGAGCTTCTGCAGGCTTGAGATCGTTTCAGAACAGCCTGCCAGTGTGCGTGTATGTAGACAGAGGGCACGTATGAGCGCACACAGCAGTGTTAGGTAGTCACGTTGTTTACTCTCAGACCAGTGACACACAGACACACCCCTGTGCTTGCTGGTGACACTGCAGCTCACTGTCTCTTAGTTAAAGACTGTAGTCATGATCTGCTGTGCAAAAATCCAGCTGTGAGGGACTTTGCATATGTGCAGGACATGTGAAGACTCTCACCTCTATGCTGGAATCCCCTTTGTATGTGGAGCATTAGCACTTCCCAACGCTACTTCTGGCTCCTAGTGGAGGCATTTTTGCCCCTGCACATAGACGGGTCCCAGTGTATAAATGCATGCATGGTTCGGATAGGTACACCCAGCAACACACTTGACTCTTTGTTATCAGGACTGCTCTTACAAATCCAGTCTCAATGATTTCGACCCCACATTCAGCCAGTGTGAATGTGTGTGCGTCTCGTTCTTCCCTGGCGTGAGACAAGGACTGTCCTTGGTCCTTGTCTCTGGCCAGTCCAGAAGACTTCAAGCTGGGGCAAGCAGCCACTGCCGGACCTGAGAAGAAACCTGAGATAGATTCCAGGGGCCATGGATACTCCTGCAGGGATTTGGTGCAAAGAATCTGTAATCTGCACTTCAAACACACTCTTAAATCAGTCCCAGGCCGCCAACCCAGGAGTGCCCTAACTCTTGTTGCTGGGGGCCCCCGCTGGTGTAGCGATACCTTTTCTTTTAAAAGAGCACACACACACTCACATACACACACAGAAACACTACACACAGCACTCCAGATCTGGCAGTTTTTATAGCTCTCCTCTGACTGACCTCGCTCCCTCTCCTTTCTCTCTCTGGCCCTGTTTTTATGTTTTGTGCGAGTGTCTTTGTGAATGACTCGGCTAAGTTGTGGAGTAGTTTGTGTAGAAAAAAAAAGGAGTGAATCTCATCCTGGCCCCTGAAGGAGCAGGTTGGAGGGCTGCCCTGGCGTCTATCCCTATTGTGGGTAGAGTAGTATGAGTGGTGCACTGGAGGGGCCTGTGAGGCCCTTTAGTAAACACACAGACTGCTAAAGTGTGTGTGAATAAGAGCTGGGATCATTAGTGTAGGGTGTGAATGGGCTCTAATTAGCTCCCAGTGTGTGTGTGATTTTGTGTGTGTCTGTGTGTGTCTATGTGTGTGTGTTTGTGTGTTTGCATACATCTGTGTCCACCAGAAAAGAAGGTTAGGGACCCAAGGCCTTGTGAGTCCACTGGCCCTTTGCTCTGTCTCTCTGAGGGTTCATCAGCTCATTAAGGAGACCTCCGCTCCCGTTAAGGGTCCAATTAAGAGGCAAGGTGGTGAGGCTCATTTGGATGACAACACTTCACTGGATTCCTGAGGCAGCAGAATCCAGAGCTCGACAATGAGACACAACGTCTTTCACACTGGCCCAGCTAATTAGTAAATGACTACGCTTGAGAAATAACATACTTTAATCGTTATGCCATGAGCTGCTTGTAGTGCAGTGATCATAAAATAAACTGCTGGAGAGGGAAGTGTGGCCGGCTGTTGAATATATTGAGTTTTCTCTTATTTGTGTGTTGTGTACGAACCGAAACAAATCCCAGAGCTGTCCGTGCGCTGTGCTCAGAGTATAAGCTGGGAGCAGAGGGGCCAGGGGATTTGGACAGAAAGGAGGGAATGCAGCATGCTCACTGGGAATGGGGGGAATGAGGGAGGTGGAGAAGCAGAGAAACCGGGAAAGAAGGAGATTGCAAGAAAAAGATAGAGCTGAAGAGGGGGAGATAGAGCAGAGATTGGGCGAGTGAGACAGATGGAAGGGGTGATTGGTCATCACAGAGCCTTAGGACAGCTGTTCTTTGATATATTAGTGGACACAATGACCTAAAGCCAGCCTGCAGTCACAGAAAATAGGGACCCTGTTTTTCTTGAAGGGGGGGGGGGATTCTGCCATTTGTGGACGTGCGTTAGCAGGCACGGGGGATGGGGGAGTTTTTTCTAAAATTACGAGCATGAAGTGACGTATCCAGCAATTATTCCGGAGGCTTTTTAGTTTTGGAGAGTGCTGAGGACAGGGCTGTAAAATAAGCATGCTGTCAGATGGGAATTTGCTTTTTGCTGCACTATCATTTGCAATTCTAAACACGTTTGTCAATTAATCAATGTTTAGCAAATGTCATCAAGTAGTTTGGCTACAGCCTCCTCTCCATCCACTCTGCAAAACAACAACTTTTAATGACACTCTGGATATTCGTTCGCCGCTAATGAATTGGAGATTTAGCACACAGAAGCTTGTTTTATTTTGTTTGTGTCCGCTTTGAGCAGTAATTTACCCTAACTGTATTGTATTACAGACAAGGGCAATACGATTTAATTATTCTGTTTTCTGCAAATCTTCAAAATACTCAATACACTGCCGTCATATTGTCCTTCTCCTCTAATAAAACCATATTAGCTGCACTCGCTGACAAAAACTCTTCTGACAGCTGGCCCGAAAACATCCACAAAGAGAAATGAAAGAAAAAACAGTGGAAGTCAAACTGTCACTCTGATACATGGAGTACAGAAAGCTCTATCCACAGTAAGAGATAGGGCAGAGAGAGACACACACACAGAGGACATCCCTCAATGCCACTGCAGGAGATGGACTCCTTCCTCCTGGGACTGGACTGGTGAGGCGTGTTTGAAAAGAGCTGCGTCTGCTCGTGCTCTGGGCAGCAGGTGTGAAAACTCCCCACCAGAGCTCCCGCACTCTTCTGTTATTACATCTTTTTAGGGCCGTGAAAGAGGGAGCAGATGAGCCAGAGGGAGGGAGAGGCAGAGTGGGAGTGTGGGATTCTGTTTCTTTTGATTGATAGCAGCCCCGTGACTAACGCATAGATTTATAATAATTTTCCTCAGCAATGCCCAATTATGCATGTCTGATAAATTATGATCCCTGTTGTCTGGTGTGTGCACTCTCCCCGTCTTGAGGCGGTTTGGGAAGGATCTCGAGGATTGACCCCGTGCGTCTTTTAACAGCCTTTTGACATTACCCCACACGATAGCAGAGACTATTCGGCATCTGTGTGGTAATATTGTACAACATACATAATCCTATATATTTTTTATTATGTTGGTACAAACTGTGCAAGAGCAGATAAAATGTGTATTTCATTCCAAAGTGAGAGAACGTCTCGAG
Source organism: Chaetodon auriga (assembly GCF_051107435.1). Taxonomy (NCBI): domain Eukaryota; kingdom Metazoa; phylum Chordata; class Actinopteri; order Chaetodontiformes; family Chaetodontidae; genus Chaetodon; species Chaetodon auriga. Next base: position 14,379,817 of record NC_135083.1, on the reverse strand, counting down.
ACAATTTTCCTGTGTCTCCACCTGCCATGCCGTGAAATGTGGCCAGCCCCTCAGATTGGTGTTTTTATGACAGACCAGGTAGTATGCAGCGGCAGGACGGCCACAGCCTAGTGAGAATGTCCTGCTTGATATTAGTGTCATAAATCACAGTGAACTTGAGAACAGAGGACTTAAGGGGCTTCAAGAGTGAACAACAAATCAAGATAACAAACTCTGATAAGTAACAGATCCTGAGTGCAAATGCTTCTCCCTCTGCGCACCAAACACAGTTCTGGACTGCGCAGGAGTGTTTAAAGATTCCTGAAGGAAGACATCATTTCTTCTCCATATTTATGTCCAGCGAGCAGGAGTTTTCATCCAGTAACTCATTGATCAGCTTGCGCTTGCTGAATGCATAACAGCCGATGCAGTCACCGGAGCGTCAAGCTTGTGATTCATCAGCACAAATGTAGTGTCTGTCACACTCTGCCCTGCTCTCCTCTTTCTGCCTGTCATCCCCCTCGAGTACGGCTGCGTGCCTTTTATCGTAAATGCATTCATTTCAAGCTTTTCTGTTTCAAGTGTCTGAGATGTTGTCCAGATTGAATCCCTGACACGCTGCCGCAACAGCCAGAGCCGCATTCTCAAAATAATCTGATCCTGCCCTCTGTCTAACTTTTTTGTTCAGAGGTATTGAAAGAATTTGGTTTTTTGGCTCGCAGTAAATTCACACCCTTCTCAACATATTTGACCTCCTTGTTGAACCGACAGAATCGCCCTCTTGCTGTGGATGTCTGCTGATTCATTGGGAGCAGAAAGAGCTGTTTGGCTCCACAATTTCTCCACAGAAATTCTACATTTCATAACTTAAGGATGATTTTTCTAGCTTGAATTCTGCTTTAAATTGTTGCTTTATTTTCTTGTTGTAGCATTTTTTGCAGCTGTGTTGACCAGCTAAGCAACTATCTGCTAGTCTGCTTCATGATCTCTTGTTATTAATGTTTTTAAAAAATCAGGAACGCAGGTTGACAGGAAATATAGATTTATATAGAAGCACATTGCTGTCCTTAATTCGTGCCTCTGTGCGTACGATGGAGTGGAGGTGTTGGTAGTTTTCTGTGGTCTGTGGGTGGGGGTAGAGCTCATCCCTGAATAGAGCCCTGATTGGATTGATCCACGGCGCTCTTGTTTACAAGCAGCCTCTTCACTATCGGCACAGTTTAATAGCATGCTGTCCCAGAAGGGTTGTTGCATCCGTGTCCGTTTTGTTCCTCGGGGCAGGGAAAAACAAAAGTACCGGGAAGGGAGAAGGGGATGGCAACCTCAGGGGAGCTGTGAAACGGCACTGGAGCCCTCTACCTCCGGGCTTCCTGCCAAGATAACATTTCAGCTCAGCCACTGATACGTCTTTTATAGGAAACCACAACATCGTCTGTAGTACTACCAGTCTTTCTAGGCCAAGAGCGACTTCAGTTCCACCTAGTCAACATGAGATTTAGTGACTTTGTAGATGGCAGATTGGAGCAATTGAGGGCAGATATCACAAATGAACCTAACGCACTCCCTCTGAGCCATAAGTGGTCTCATTTTAATTTCAGGGCCTCCTCAAAGTAAAGCTAGTTTCTGCTGAAGAGAGCAGCGCCACTGTCTTCATCACGCACTCATACAATAGGATGCAGCTCACACAGGTCCCTCAATAAATCCCAGGCTGACACAAAAGCTGTCAGTGGACTGCTGCTGAATAGATTAATAAGATTTCCATAATTAGACAGGCCCCTGACAATAGGATCCTTCAGGCTTTGTCTCAGGGCCAACTGGATGGTCCGAGCCGCGCACGTCTGCTGGACGGCCGTCCGCCACAATGGCCGCACAGACAGTAAGGCGGTCAGCAGAAGAACATCTGCCTCTCCTGGGGCCGAGAACACACACACACACACACACACACACACACACACACACACACACACACACGGGGACGTTTCATGAGCATACGCACAACCTTATCGCAGCCAAGTAAGGCCATGAGTCAATAGAGAAACCGTCTTGTCCTCACAACCGATTTGTGTTCATCAGAAATGCAACAGAGCGGCTGATAATTGATAAAGTACATGAAATACTCTGCCAGCCTCACAGAGCAGCTTTACCTTTATTGACAGCAGCAACAAAAGCTTGTAGAATAACTTGCAGGGTGGGGACAGGATTCTCATTTTCAAACATAATGGTGTCCTTGTCCCTTCTTAATGAATGTGTTTTTGATCCTTAATCTTCTTGTAATATGGGTGAATTGCATTTGATGGGTGTGTGGCAGGAAAGGGAATGTCTCAGCAGTTGAGCTTAAAAATGCATCATGATGTAAGCAGAGGTTGCAAAATGACTGCTTGCATCTGAATGACAAGATTTACAAACTATATTAGCACAAGGGCCTTTTTTCTATGTTCTTTAGGATGATTACAATCTAGCATCAGTCTGCAACATATATTGAAGTTCATCTAATGATTGCATTGCTACCCACAGTATGTCCACATTGTCCTGATTTCCTGCTTCTAATCTTAGCTTTCTTCTGCCCCTCCAGTGAATTAATCTACATGACGGCTCTGATTTAAACAGAAGTGTAGATTAGAGCTTGCTCAGTTTATTGTGGAGCGCTACTGCTCTAAAAACCACAATCCAGCAGAAGGCGAGCTCTAATTACATGGAAACAGCTAAACTGCACTGCAACCCTGCTGTGTTCATCAGGGGTGAATGGCAGCCGATCACTCATCTAACTCACCGTGCACATACAGAAAGAATTATGGCGTATAATGCGCTTTCTTAAAAAGACTTCTGGAAAGTAATTACTCTCAGATTTAACAGTGGATTGGTCCTTCAGGTATGGGCTGCTGGTCATTATGTTGGTCAAGGGGGTAGTGGGAGAGAAGTCCATTCTGTATTGGTGCTACTCTAATGATGGAGTGGACAGCAGTTAGCCCGCCTCACTGAGTCCTCTAATGTCCGCTCCAGTCCGCTTAGAGAGGACGAAGCGCCTGCTGTCCACTCTTTTCCCTCCCTCCATCCCTCCCTCTTCCATCCCTCCCTCCCCGCTGCAGGTTTTATGAGCTCCCCTGGGCTCTCATCCATCTCTGTCACACACAGGCCCCATTATTGGGGCTGCTCACAAACTGGTTGGGCTGCAGATGGGAAGGGCCTGCAGGACATATATATGGTTTCTGCAGCCTGGACAAAGACCTGTGAGTCAGACCACAAAAATATGCGGTCATCTGGGTGTGGACAAGACAATGTCTTCAGCATGTTTGTAAAAATACAAGGGAACAGGGTGTGAGAATGTTCCTTTACATCTTGCTGTGGTGGGTGTGTGGGTTGGCTGCAGCTTAGGGAAGTACTTGAACTGGTTTGGCCATTGGGAACTTAAGGCAGTGGATTTGAATATGAAGGACATGATAATCCAATGGCCATCTGGTCTGCTGGTCTCATCTGACTGAATAAATAACGGGCGTAATCTGAAAACACACATGGGGAGGTTTGTAAAGCGGGTAAAGAAAGAGGCCAAAGTTTAGGAGTGAGCTGGAGTGCGGGAGAGCTGCAGCAGAATCACAGGCTGTGGATAGTGAGATTTGATTTAAATGGCAATAAGAAGCCTGGCTCCACACACACAGACAGCCATGAATAATGAATCATCAGGCATCCACCGAAGGAAAGGCAGTAATGACGGCTTTTGCCATATTCCTTTTTACCTCCCTGTTTCTGGCTGGAGTAGTCCTCACCTCAGGGTAAATTGTGACAGTTCAATAATGCCAAGCTATGTGTGGAATGTCAAGCTAATGCCTCAGCAAGAGGTTGCGCTTGTCTTCATGAAACAGACGACTTTATAACCATCATATTGGGAAAGATTGGGTAAACATACATAAGAATACATGTTTAAGTGTGAAAATTCACTGTTGAACATTCAGACTCACTATAAAATGAGCTTGAGAGGGTGAACAGAACAGCATGCAAACACTGAAAATTAGCAGATGCATTGTGCATTTGGGCAAAGGAGTTGTTTTTCTGCCAAGCCAATGGATGTTCCACGCATTTCAGATGCAATATCAGTCGAATGTTCTACCGGAAAATAAAGCCTTTGCGTGAGGGGTCATGGAGTGAAATCAATTCATGGGACAAAATCTCTTTTTCGACTGCTCGCTCTCCTGTTAGTTCTGCGATGTGCTCACTGCGTAGCAGCCATGATCAATCAGACCTCGGCCAGTGCTGAAGTCAGCCAGAGGAACAGACATTCCACTTTCCCAATGTTCCATGGGAGACTGTGCTGATGAATAGCACACTATGCTGCAATTCCAAACCCTACCCCCCTCTTCTTTCTTCCTTTCTCACTCTCTCCACACCACTGTCCACACACACACACACACACACACACACACACACACACACACACACACACACACACCCTCCTTCGCCTCTCCCTCCCTCCCTCTGTCCAGCCGGCCAGTGGGCCTTTGGAGCTCTGGTGTACTGTGGGTGGGTGGTAGGTGGGGGTGCAGGGTGGAGGGAGCAGGCATTCAGCAACATGCATGGGGAGATAACAATAGCTCCTCTGGGAGACCTGCAGATGTTAGCAGTGCAGGGAATAGTGGTGGGATCTCCTCCAATATACACTGGAAAACTGCAAAACAACACATCCAACCTACCGATCTGCTTTCACACTCTTTATTTCTGCAGCTTTCTCTTTCCCCTTTCACCTCTCCTTTACCTTCCTCTTCCTCTCTGGGAAATATGAGCTCCTTCTGATCATGCAGGATGTAACACTGAAAAGGTTCCTTTCCAAACACAAGAAAGGCCATTTCTTGTCACTGGCTGTTTGAGAGGAGGGGTCCCACACCATGTGTCCCTGTGCATGGGGAAAAAACAGCCATGGAAGAGTGTCAGAACTTTGCTCTTTGTCTTTTATTGAAATTAACATTAATTAACAGTAACTGTCTTGCAACATGATGAAATAGATCTCAAAATCACACTTTATGCACCAAATAAATAAAAAAATATCTATTCTTACCTCTTTAATAGTAAACATTTTTTTGTATATTGAGTCTGCACCATCTCAGCTCTTGCAGAAAGTGTGAAATTCAAAATCTAAAGATTAATATTCTTTAACACTGAAAGAGTCATTTCACTCTAACAAAGAATCAGTAATGTGGTTTTTTGATATATTGGCAACCACAGATATAGTTTGCGTTGATGTAAATGCTAAATGTTTCATTTTTGTGTCACTGTGAAATAATTCTAATTAGAGCAAAATTATGACCTGCTTTCCCTGTGTTCATCTTTTTCAGGCCTGTTAAAGATGCACTGGAACCCGGAGCATGCCCAGCCTCTCAGCCAGTGGCCTGAGCAGCACCTGGACGTCTCCTCCACCACCTCCTCTCCGGCCCACAAGTCAGAATTCTACTCTGGCCGCGGCCGCGGCTCCTACAACTACGCCTGGGCCAATGACGACATCTCTGCTCTCACCGCCTCCAACCTGTTGAAGCGCTATGCTGAGAAGTACGCTGGTGTGCTGGACTCACCGTATGACCGGCCACCTACTGTGGGCACCTACCCAGAGACAGGGGCCTTTGGGGGCCTCAACGGCCAGAAGACTGAGCTGGAGCCCTGGCCACTGACGCACAGCACTGATGCCTCCTATTCCCTTGTGCCCCCTGGAGGCCATGACAGCCTCTCAGGTTCCAAGTCTGTAGCCACATCTGCAGGCCCTCCAGGGGTTAGTAGTGTGTCGGTGGTGAACAGTAACCTCTCAGACTCTGGCTACAGTGGCAGCAGCACCTGTAGCGGCTCCAGTGAGTACCCCTCTAGCTACAATGGCACCTATCTTTCCTCAGGGTACTGTCCCCAACCCGGTGCAGCACTTCCCCCTGCCTCCCTTCACACTCTCCAATCCACTCCCACTCTTGTGGCCAGCTATAGCCCCACCACACCTGTCTATAACTACCCCCCTAGCACATACCCTCCCCAGACCAGCCTTGGCCCCAACTACAGCCACCCCTCTGCAACTTACCTTCCCTCAGGTCTACCAGCACCTACTCCCGTTCCCTCCAGGCCCACAGTGGTAGGAGGCAGCTATACTTACCAGAGCACCAATCTTGGGACATCTGAGTCTGGAGGGACATTAAAGCGAAAAGCATTTGAGATGAGTGCCGAAGAGGATGAGAGCGGGGATGGGTCTCGGTACAGGAAATATAGCTATGACCCCTTGAAGGCTGTGGGAAACTCGCCCTACAGTGTGAATGACAAAACAGAGTGCCGGGGAAACGGCTTCAACAGTTCAGGCAGCACAGACCCTCAAACCTTCAAGCCTAGTAAGGCCTCCTCTCAGCCCCTGGTGTCTCCTCAGTATGGGGCAGCAGGGGAGTACAGCCCTCCAGCAGGGATGACGGGGGAGAATGGCGTGGCGGAGCAGGGCTTCATCCAACAGCAGCAGCACCGCTCCCAGGCCCACAAGCGCCCGCCATTATGTGCTCCAACTGTTGAGACTATGAAGAGCCCAGACCCCCGGCTGTTGGACCTTGTCAATGGGGAGTTACTGGACTGCAGCCCGGCACTGGGCTGGGGCGAGCTGGCCGGGCTCACCCATGTCAAGACCGCCCTGGAGGAGGACCTTCTGTGGCCCGTGTTGAGGCCCAGTCCAGTGGTGCGGCCACCAAGAACCGTCCTGCTGTTTGGCCCCCGGGGAGGGGGTAAGACGACATTGACTCGTTCTTTGGCTTCACAGCTGGGCGCTTCCTTCTACCGGCTGAGTGGAGCCATGCTGGCCTCTAAAGGGAAGGCTGAGGCGGAGCACGTTCTGGGGTCTCTTTTGCAAGTGGCAGCGGCACGGCAGCCCTCAGTGGTGCTGCTCAGCCAGGTGGAGGCCATGGAAGAGGAGGGGCTCAGGCAGACCCTGCTGTCCACCCTGGAGAAAGCCCAGGTCGGGACCACGGGTCTGGTGATTCTTGTATGTACCACTGGCAGGCCAGACCTGCTGCAAGATGCAGTTCATCGGAGCTTTGCCAAGCGGTATCACGTTGGGCTGCCAGATGGGGGTATGCGCAGACAGGTGCTGCTGCAGGCGCTGTCACCTCAGGGCTGCAGCCTGAGCGAGAGGGAGCTGAGCGCTGTGCTGCAGCGCACAGAGGGCTTCTCAGTGTGGGAGCTGCTTCAGCTCAGCCAGCAGGCACTCTCCTCTGCGTCCTCCCCCACTGGGGCCATGCATGGCCTCCCCACATCCTCCAAACCCCCGGCCTTCACAGACTTTGAGAATGCCTTCTGCAAGGTGCGCCCACACACCACCACAAAAGAACTGGACACTTGTATAGAGTGGAGCAAGATGTATAACCACTGAGAAAGCAGCCAGTCGCTGTACTTGGACTGTATTACCACCCTGTCTTCGCTTTGACATGGCAAGCCTTGGGAATGTTTTGTTGTTGTTTTGTAATTACAGATTATGCAGCCAAAAGAGCCAGAGAAGCTCAATGATATGGGAGAGCTGACAAAGTTGTTTTACTGGCAGAAGCATGCCATGGTGTGCTGTTTTTGTTTTCATATGAATATCCGCAATATTTTATTTTTCCCAAAGAAAAGAAAGATGAATAGGCCTTGTTGACTGGGGTAGTGTGTTAGTCTTTTGGCCAATGGGAAAATCAGATTATAAACTATTTGGATACTCTCAGAGATCCTGATTAGCCTTGGTCCAGGACAAAATCAATTATTTGTTGCTAGGTGACGTGGTCCAAGATTATGGATAATCAGGGTTTGGAAAATCCCCCCTTTGACTGCTACTCTCAGGATCCTATTTATTGCCAGTCCACTTCCACGTTATCGCAGTGTTGATTTAGTCATTGGATTGTCGCTAATTATTCAGTACGAAGGGCTCGGGATCAGCAACATTTCAGCAAACCGCAGTTTTTGACCAAAAACACGTCAAACCAATCATAATCAGCAGTCTTGTTCTATTTCAAAATCACAGTAAACGAATCCTTGTCGACAGCTTCTCACCAAATCAGAACAGTCAATCCTACCTATTCCAAAAAAAAGAAGAAGAAAATCAAATGACTCTTATTCAAGCCAAACATGCTGCTGTCCTTCCTTCAGTAGTTCAAGTACAACTGTGCAGTTACACTCAACATGTTTGGTTTTAGATATACTTCACATGTATTTTCAGTTAAGTCACAGACACCTTCTTTAATTATTTCTGGTAGTCGTCCTTCACTTCCACGTGCTCTCGATCTCACATTCCTCATCGTCAGCAGTTTTCCTGAGAATCCCGCTTAAGAAAGAACAACCACCTGCACACCCAGATTCTCTGTGTTCTGTTTCACTTACTGCTTTTGTTTTCTTAGTATGTAGTCTTGTTTGAAATGCTCAGGAAGAATTTCTTTACCTCAGAAATATGAAATTAAAGAATGTATGTAATCTTAGGGTCTTAGTAGAGAGCGGCGCGGAGCGAGATAAAGAAGCGAGGAGAAACCTGACAGTCTCGTAACACCCACTACAGCTGGGCTTTTACCTCGGGAGAGAAACTTGAATATGCTACAAAGAGTATCATTGAATGTAATTCAGGTATTTCAAAGGATATTTGATGCCATAAATCCATGTATTATTATATATGAATATATAAATAAGTTTTCTTTTCTGTTCTTTTACCCTTTATTTTGATTGTAGTTTATGGTGGAGTGATGATTGTCTTCAAGAAATGCTACGTAGAATACAGAAAATACTCCTTTTTTTGTTGGACAAACTGCCTGCAGGTATCTGTTATTTATGAATATCCTTTATATGCATGTCTGCAAAATATCGTCTGAAAATGTAAATATAAGGCACACAATCACAGCGAGCACAAGAGAAGAAGACGGCGAACACGGATGCCGGAAAAGTTTCACGCTGAAGTTGTTCTGTGTGACTTTCAGCACGAGTCTAAAAATTCACAGTCAGTGTGTACATATTGTGGATGAGCCCAACATGTAGACAATCCAGACAAATCTTTCCTTTTCCACCAGTCCAGCAGTTCTGTTTTAACAGCCTGGAAAAACTGCATCACCGGACTGCAGGTACAGAGGTCGTACATATTAGGCTGTTGCCATGGTCCTGAGGAGGTATAAACAGAATGATGTAATATTTCCTACCGCCCTTTCCTCCCTCTGTCTCTCCCTCCCTCCATCCCTCATCATTATTTTTCTCTTTTTCTCTCTCCCCAGTGCAATCTCATTAGATTGGATTGCCCCCTGGCCACAAGCTCCAGTGGCCATGTGGCGTTGTATCCTCTCCCCACCCCCCACCCCCCTTCCCTTATACCGATTCCTCTGGAGTGGAAGTGGTCTGATTGATGTCCAGCAACCCTATATCACAGTGCAGCCGTCCCTCTCCAGCTGGTGGCTTCAGTCATGCCATGCAGCCAGATCAATCAGAGTGACCCCCGCTGTGCATACTGATCACTGTCTCAGAAGCTGAAAACACATTTACAAATTACAGAACAACCCCTGCCTCAAGCGGCCACGGTCGAGATAATGCTAGCGATTATTCACAGGTAATTACAGAAGTGAAATAATAAGGATGACTTAGAGGTATGGCTAGGTGAAGCATTTTGATTTGTTGCTCCCTCTGCTCCCGACAGTTTGTCCAACAAAACAAGCTTTTATTTTTTACATGTTTTGATCTGTTATCGCAGTAACTTTGTTCTTGGTTATTGTACATTTTCTGTAACCATTTCTACCTCATTTTTGCGGCATATTGTACATGAAAGTATTTATTTCATGTCTTTTTTGATGTCTGTTTTAAAAATGATAATAATGTTCTTGAACTGTAATGGTCTACCTCAGAAAAGACTGTATTTTAAGAGAAGAGTATCACACAATATTAAACAGAATTTGTCAATATTGCACTGCGGTTATTTCTTTCATTTTCTCTGACTTCAGCAGGCGAGTTACTGCAGTCGACCAGAGTGCAGAAATGACATGATGCTGGTGCTCACCTGATGTCTGTATCTGGAGCTTGACCCCGGTGTTAAGGTCAGCACCGTTACTTAAACTGATTGCTAATTCGTTTAACGTAGAAACAGAAGACTTCATCACGGGGTTTTGGATTTGTTCATCGGCTTGAATTGACTTCACACAGCAGCCTCAGGTGATGTCATTATGGGAGAAAGAAACGGGTGCATCGTGGGTTCACATGAAGGTGTGCAGAGAACACGGAGATTACTGTATGTGTGATGTGTGTCTAGGCGCACACAAGTTTGCCGGCCTGCATGTGCGTGTGTTTTTGTGTGTGTTGCAGTGTCCGGAACAGTAACAGAAGCAGTGCTAGCACACCCCTGAGGCTCCAGCCCAGCACCAGAGCACAGAGGTCCTTCATATCTGTCACTGTCTGTAAACAACAGCTCGTCCCAGCGGCCTGCCCTGTGCTATTTCTGGCCTTTCCTGACATCTTTCAAAGACTCAAAACTAAGTGAGAGAAGAAGTAAATCTGAGCAACTCTGAGCAAACAAGTGAAAGTGTAGTGGAAGCCTGAAACAGGATCTATTGCTCCCCAGTTATGGATAGTGGTGTCAAAGCTGAGTTCGAAACATCTGTGACTGAATCCCAGTAGAACAGTGGTGCTGCTGGTGTTGATGACAGAGTAATTAATTGTCTAATAATGATGCATAGCTCTGTTATAAGCACAACCTTGCGCAGTGGCTGCCCTTCATCCTCTGATGAAGGATAATCGCTTCTGCAGCTGTTTGAAAATTTTTAAAAATTATTTCCTATCTTTTCCTGTCACAAACTCAACAACATAATCCACAGAGCAACCTTGCATAACTGGAGTAGACCATGTGGAAATGAGACACTGGTATATGAGGAAAGGCTTATTTATAGCTTACCTAGTTTCACACTTACCTGTATGACATGTTCTGGCAAGTAAGAGATCCACACCAGCTAAAGGTTTGTGTGCCGGTTTGAATTGGTGTTAACTGATTTTTACTGAAACAGCAGCTCCTGCCTTCTCTTTGCACATTAAGTCCATCGCCCGACTTCCTGTGAGTCACTTTGCATCCAGGAAGACTGAAAACCAGACTGTCCTCTCTGTCCTGAGTGATTCCTGTCCTCCAGGAAGTCAATCATTTTCTTCTCCCTGCTGATTGGAGGTAATTAGGCGAGCAGAGTTTGTAATTGGATAATAAAAGATGCTAATGAGCTGCTGTCCTATTTACTCATACTTAGGGAGTGAATGTAGCAGGACGCAGCCACACTTTCTTCACTGTGTCACAGCGCTAATGAAAAGTGATACTGAGAGTACATTTCACAGTAATTAAAAGTTGGTTAAGGGTATAGGAATAATTAGCCTTATACCATATTTTATGTCATTTAATGATGTGGGTAATCGTAATCGAAACTGAAGCTTTTTCATTGTACTGATGGAGGCTTTTGGGACTGTTCTGTTGGTTCAGTGTTTATATATTTGTTTTGCACTGATGCACTCAACTTGACTATTACGTTTTAACAGTGTTCATGCACATCTTCAGTGTGTGCTTCGTTTAGAGGTGCCTTGATAAAAACTTGAGAGTTATTTATGCTAACAACCTTCAGAAAAAAAGGTCATTCTCTGAATCTCATTTCACACAGATCCAGTCGTCCTCTCTACCTTTGCCGTGCTGCTGGCTCTCCATTGTTCGGGCCTTGATGCTGACAAGGTTGACATCAGAGGAGAGCTCTGACACTGGGTGAGTTAGGACTGCCAGCTGTTAGCAATCAAGTCTATTTTGAAGTCAGGGACACATGGACCCCCAGGGCCAAAGCAGCAACTAGTCCAACCCCTCGCCCCCCCCAGCCCAGCCTACAACCTCCGAGCCCCCTGGTACCACAGATACCCAGCACAGCTGTATTGGTTCCAGATGTTGCAACGCTGCAGTAAGGGCCCTTTACCTAAGAGGACCCCGAAAATGATGACCCACACAGAGAGTGGTAATGCATCAAACAACAACAATACAAACACGAAGCTGAAGGATGTGTTTCAACACCAAACCTGCAACCAACAGACAGCCAAAAAAAACTGAGAAGTTATCTGATGTCAAGCTCTAAATAGTTGTTACTTTAATTGAAAGGTTTTACATTATATCCTAAATCATGTGTCCTTGACAGAGGAGGAGCTCCACTGCGAGAGGGAAAGCATGACCACTACACGGGATCAATGTCGTTTAACATTAGATACTGGCTCCTTCCTGGACGTCGTAGCTGTCGTCTCAAATATTGGCCTGAATACTAAAGAACATAATCTTTACGGTAACTGGGACTGAGTCTGTCAGCTCTGCAATATTTGGCAGTTTTGAGCAGAGCAGCGAAACTGAAGCAGAGAACACAGAAACAATGACTCACAACCATCAGATGACGCCTGCAGCTTCAAGCCAGATAAATGCGCTAATCTGAAATCCAGATCAAGTGAGGGAAACATGGCACAATGGAAACTGCTCAGGTTCTTTGAAAGGAAATGATCCAATCTTTGCAGCTGCATTGTTTCTGTGTTGGACAGGTCAGTCAAAACTCTCAGGAAATTGGGTTTGACAGGTGGAATGTGTAGGTAAAATGTTTCGGCCTGCCCCTTCTCACATGACTAAAATGTGATCATTGAATAAATAAACATTAAATAGGTTTGTAAGAGAATAAACAGATTGCTGTTTCAGAGCAGTGGAGACAGAAGTTTCACCGGCAGAAGATTCTCAGACTGACAGACACGGATGAACATTGTTGTACAAAATCAGATTTGATTCATGGTGGGTAGTTTGCAGATGATCACGTGAGATCTTAGCCTGACAGCACCTAATTTCAAACAGACGATTGAATGCAGTGAAGGCAGGCAGCTTTTATGCAGGTCTATACCTCCCTCATGTGGTCAGTCCAGATAACCACAAAGCCAGATGCATGACCCACCTGGACCATCAATCCAGTCAGATACAGATCAGTCTACAATCATCTGATGCTTGTAGGTGTTTATTTTGTCATAAAACTGAAGTGCTTGAGCGCTAATTGAGTGGGACGCTGCTCACAAAGAGGATACAGCATGAAAACCAGCTGGGTGCATTTTAAAATTACCAAGTGCAATATGACAATGAGACAAGGTGTGAAATATCAACACAATTATAAAACATGGCACACATAGAAAAAAACAAACAAACACACAAATACAACAATGTTACTACTTCAAAACCCCAGACAGCCAAGCAGTGGCTGAACTGTCACATATGAAACACATTAATGACCCCTGGTGGCTCCACTTGGAAACAAAGAAAAGTTCTGTGCTCCACATGAAAAGGAAATGATAATACAAATGATAAAATCAGCCATTTATACCACAGCATGTTAATCCAGGGAACAAACCCACAGTAACCTAATGAGTAGTATGTGTGTAGTATGAGTGCAGGGCAACAAAATCTTCTGCAACAGAGAGATGAATGTAAAACACAACACCGCTGAATATTTCATCTGCTGACATGCTGCCTAAAAGCAGCCTTGTATAGCTGCAATGCATCACAAAATACTTAGGCACATACATTTTTAATGACCATATAATAAGTGCACAACTCGTCATTACTGCTGTCTGCATAGGTAGAACAAATAACAGCGTGTCAGTGTGTGCTGTCGTCAGATGCAGTACTTTGGGAGCAAAGCAGCTGCAGAAGTATTCCATGTATTCGGATACTTCACTGGAGTAAAAGTAGCAACAACACATTACATAATTACTCCTCTACAAGAAACAGTCCTGCAATGAAAATGTCAGTAAAAGAACAGTATCAGCTAAACGTACTCAAGAGTAAAAGTACTCATTCTGCTTCAGAGAGGCTCCTGTCAGTGTTGTATTATTATGTATTGCACTGTATTCTAGGTAGGTGCATGTCATCGCTGGAGCGGGGTGAGACTCATACAGTGGTCACACAGCAGACTCAGGTCTTATGATGTAAACATGCACAGAAGAGATGAGACACTGCTGCACGCATCCCCGCAGGAAAAAACAATTTTACAACCTGTAATGACTTCACTTGACTGACTTGCGTGTAGTCCAAAAGAGTAAAACTCACAACATGCGCTATTATCTTTAAGCTTAGAGGAGACAGAGAGGCAAAATCCTGTGGGGCACTGAATACTGGAGGCCTGCTGGTTGTCCGACAGTGGGTGCCGTTGGGAATATGTCCGACTTGAAGGCACTGCCATCTGCAGATATGGTATCATGTGTCTCAGTGGAGACTTACTGGAAGTTACAGCATCTGGTGAAATGACTCAACATTACTCCGCCTACGTTTCGTTCTGTGGAAGTGCACCAAGCATAGTGCCTTCAGTTGTACTTTCTGTTTTATAGGTGGCACGCAAACGCCACATTTAAGCTCTATGCATGGCTGTCGGTTCATTCCTGAGACATTAAAGGCAGCACTGTGCTTTGGCATTAATTCACGCAGTAATAACAAACAGACCACTGTACATAAGTTCAGCCTGAAATTGATCCAGCCCGCACAGTTGGACCAAAACATAGCTGCGCTCATTCTTCCTCCTCCTCATCATCATCATCATCATCATCACTCTGCTGAACAGCAGCCCTGATGTCAGCCCGGACCACATTCACATCTCGGTCATGTGTGAACTTGAACGTGAGGGCAGGAAATAAAGCGCGCTCCTCCGTTATTGGCACATCGTGCGTAACAGGGAAGTAAGCCTAACCTACTTTCTGCGTTCGTAAAAGTTACCTTCAGCCCGTGAGAACTGCTCGGCTCTCAAAGTTGGTTTCTCCTCGGCTAAGACGACGCATCTTAAAGGACAAGGTTGGAGCTAAATTAAGTGATGGAGGGAGGAAATGTTCAGTAGGATATTCGGACTGGCGGAGGACTTATGAGACAGAGGAGGAGGAAGAGGCGACGGACCAGAGGGTTTTTCAATGTTTTGAGATCTGTGTTTAACTGAAGGTAAGTGTTTGTATGTTTTGTTAAGTATATTATTCTATATATTATAGTGTTAAACGCTGGGGCCTGCTGCTGATGAGGCCTTGTCAGTTGTGGGAGCCGTGCGTAGTAAATAAGGTTGTGTGCGCCTCTGCCATGTTTTGGTTTCATAAAAAAAAAAAAAAAAAAAAAAAAAAAAAAGTGTTGGCCTGAATATGCAGCCTTTCAGCTTCATGCAAACTTTACAAGTAATCATGCCCACTTTTTCCACTTTCACCCACTAAAAACAAACCCAGCTGTCGATCATTGTCTTTTAATGTGTGAGGGTATTATGTAATGATCAGTTCAGTATTGTCTTTATCGACCTCGTAGTCCCTCCCTCTTCCTTCTGTGCCCCAATCGGCACATTTGTTTCATCGTCACCGGCCTGTTCCTCGAAATCCTGTTCAGCTCGACGCTTTTTATGCGCCATGAACCCCCAGTATTGATAAAATGGATCACACTGTGTTAGCTCCTCAGATGCCGTGTGATGAATAGGCCAGCACTGAACACTGAAGCTGCTGGCTGCACTTCAGTCAGATATGTAGGCCTACACACTGTTTACGTCGTTATTTACTGACTATAGGTTGCTTTTTTATTTACAGCTTTGATGATTAATGGAGATTGTTTTGTTTAAAACACCAAAATATCAAAGTATTGCTGCTTTTGACAACCTTCATTATTTGTAAAGGTGAAGCCTGTAGACGTTTCCTCATCATTCATGCACTGGTGGGGTGTTTCTGCCAGTAAGAGTAAGTTAGGCCGAGTGTGTAAGTTTCATTTTACTGAACCCAGATTTCACAGGGTGGACGTCATGTTCAGCTCTGTTGAATCCACCAGAGGCAGAGCCTGGCAGCGGATAGCTGAGACACACAAAGTGAGGAGAAGCATGGCCCACCTCAGGGAGAACAGCAGCTCCAGCGTAAAAGAAAACCTGAAATATGTGTTGGCTACAGAAGTCAGTCGGACCATTGGAGACACTCATGGGACACAGATGAGCCAAATCCGACATGACAATGATTCATGTGATGGAAGATTTCCTGCCCAGTAGTAATAGTAATAGTGTCTGAAGCAGCCACGGCTTTTTTCCCAAGCAGCTCAGCGGCCTCAGATCCATTCTTTGTCCTCACCACTGCTGAACTGTACTGCCCACACATGATGAGAAAGAAAGGGGGAAGTCTCTCACTTTCTCTTTCAAGTAAAATCAGTCATGAATGTTGAGCCTACAAATGACAGATGATTGAATTCGGTGAAGACATCAATGTTCAGAAACCTCTACAACGTAACCTGAGAGATCTGTTGACGCAGGTGTTGGTAGTTCTGGTCTCAGAGGTTTTCCCATGGGTTTGCATTATCTGTGGCTCTTCTAAGGCTTCTTTAACCCCTTTAAAGGGTTTTTTGGGGGAGTTTTTCTGTATCCAGGGTGGGGTCGAAGGCTGTTCATTGTACAGCTTGTAAAGCCCTTTGAGGCACATTATGGCTATGTGAACAGAATTTACTTGACTTGAAGCACGTTCACATGGTTTTTACTGTCAACGGAGCACTTTTGGTGATCTCACCCAAATTTTAGGGAAGTTTAGTTTCATTTATCTGATGAAGGATGTTTGGGCATTTGACTTGTCATATTTGGTCTGCTCAGACACTAAACTGGTGCTGTCTGTCAGGAGGGGCAGCAGATTCCAGCTGTCAAAGGCTTGACTGAGTTCATTTTCAAGGTTTTGGATCTCTTTGTTAGCTGTAGAGGTAAGAACGGCCGTCGGAGCCAAATAACAACCGGTGCTCAGGAACACTTCGTGAAACTGTTGCCAGTAAATACAGTTTGTTTGCAAATGATTGCGTTCTATTATTATTTCCGTTTCCACATTCAGACCTTCAGCAGGGTGTTTTTCCCAGTGCAAATATGTTTATTGTATTTACAGATGAGGCACCACTCCTCGCCACCGTAAAGTGCTTTTTTTTTTTTTTTCAGTATCTGCCCACTCGAATAGTCCTGCCAGCAGTCTCTCTCTCTCAGCCGCTCAACAGTCATCAATAATCTGACTGTCGCTTTGATCAATAGTGGAATCAGGGCTGCAGCGAGTGACTGTTTTCCTTATCAAGTTATCCGGTAGCACTTTTTTAAAAAAATTATTGCTCTTTTTGTGTCATAAAATAGTGAAAAAGTCCTCAAACTAAAGGCACTGTACTCAGTTTACTCCCAAAGAGAAGCAGCAAATCCTCAAATCTGAGAAACTGGACCCAGAGAACTGCTGCTTAACAAGATTATTTGTGCAATGTGAAAGGTAGTGTGAGGGAAAGCAGGTAGAAAGTGAAGGGCAGTAGAATAGGATTCGTTGTTTGTTGTCCATGACTGCACCCACATGATGAGACTTTGTAACTTCAAACAAATGTCTAAGGTAAGAAAATAAAATCATCAGATTCACCCACACTGAGTTCTGAGAATGCCAGTGGAAAATGACCAGTTCTGCTTTGACTTCCGATGATGAGTGACATCAGCTACACCACCTGACATGTGGTTTTCCATACCTGAACGGATCTTATCATATATAGTGATATGAACAGTATGTCTTCTGAATATCATGGGTTTCTATATCACTCATGTCTTCAACATCTTGTGCATCTGTGACTCCCAGCTTTGTTTGGTGTATTGGGCTGTACAAGTAAAACATAGTGCCACGTCTGGGTACCAGTGACTGGATGCAACTGTTACTCTTCAAGAAATTGAATCTGCAATTTGCAATTTTTATTAAATTCTCTTTGTTTTTATTTACCATGGTAATGTACAAGAATGAAGTTACTGCAATAAAATGTAAAAGCCTGACTGTCCATTCTTTTACATACAAATCCAAGCTTTTGCATATTTTCACAAACTTGTCATGTTGTCGCCTTAAGGAGAAAGTTATTCTGGTTAGTAGATGATGTCAGTCAGATCGTCAGCTGGAGGGATCGCTGCTCCAGCCACTGTCTGGTAATCACCTTCATGCCTGCAGTGCTTAAACTCCAGATAGTGGGAAGAAACAGAGCAGCAGAGACTCCAGTTTACGGAGGATTTTTACCCCCAGTACACTTACTGCAGGTTACCCCCCTTTTCCCATTATACAATGAGTGAACTCACTTTTTGTTTCAGACAACTGTACACAATGATACATTGTCCAAATACTTCAGTTCATAGCCCCTCATTAACAGCCCAGTGTGATGTTCCATCTCAACATTCAGGAACAAAACAGATTGAAAACCTTCACAACCGCTTTTAAAGGGAAGTTTAGTTTCACCTATCTGATGAACATTGTTCCATACTGACACAGATCTGTGGATTTTTACCAGATCAAAACATTGTCCCCAGTGCTTATAGCTTGAAACTGTCCTGACATGACACGAAATTCTAGAAACATTTCGCTTGATACTTTGTTTATTTTTTAGTCATCTTTGTGGAAACGTAGCACTCGGGAGCAAAGGGAGAGCAATGTCCCTGCCTGACTTCAAATGCTGTTGTTGTGGTTATGTAGTTTATGGTGAGGCCCTGGAGAGGGCTCAAAATGTCTGAGTGAGTCCCACCAGGGATGTTTCTGGCAGGAGAGAAAGGCTTCCAGGGTTTATAGTGTCCCAGTGAGATGTCTGTTATTGACTTGTAAGATGAAAGTGGACTCAGTTGACCTGGTAGTTTTGTATTGAACACATCCAAAATGCTGTCTTACATAAAGCTGTCCTAAAATATATCTTTTAAAAAAGGAAAATTGTTGTTGCTGAGGGTGCTGTCAGTTAAGCATCTTGTGAGGAACTGAGCAGTGGGGGAAAGCCTGAATGGGACACCTGACCCAATATTCGGGTGCTGCTGTAGATGGGGCGCATCAGTGTTTATTTGAATAATGAATGCCATTCTATTTACCTTTCCTCATAGCACTGTGGATGAGTTATCAAGGAAAGATTTGCCTCACAGGGTGCATGCAGGGTGATTGTTGTGCCAGGCTGCTGAAAGAATACTGGATCAACAGGTTCAGGGTCTGACACTGTTCTTTCTGCAAGAGGCTGCACGACTGCCTTGCCTGTGTCAAACCCACTTGCTGTTCCCTGCATGGCAGAAGTCAAAATGTGGTCCAAGTCGTAGTAGTGCAGCTTTAGCAGCCACGCTAGAGACACACACATATGACACACTCACATATCCCCTGATAATTGATGTATGTGGTTGTGGTGCTATGACAAGAAGCTTTCATTGTAGGAATAAACATGAGTATAACACAACGCTGAACCACAGCCGAGGCCTCCTTTCTGTGTAAGATACAAGTAGCATTGGTTGGCTTATTTGTATTATTTGCTGAGACAGTGGTGCAGTTTCCCTGAGGAGAGAAGCAAACTGCTCCGTAGGTTCGTATGTCCAAATAATTGCTGCTAAGATTGCAGGGCTGAGGGAGTAAATACTAGTAAAGAGCTGCAGTAAGAGGAAAAATGTGTAAACTCACTGTAGTTACCTGGAATGCTCTGTTGACCTGTTCTGCAAATTTGTCTCATTCTCTTTCTCGTGTTTGGTCTGGATTGGCTCCAAATGAACAAGAACCAGCATGTGCGTTCAGTTGTGATAAGAATAAGCACTATGATCTCTGCCGCCCTGTGCCATGCTGCTGCATAGCCAAAAGGCTGGACTGTTTTGCTCTGTTTCGGCTTGTTTTCACCGTACTGTAATGGATCAGTTTATAACCAAGCATTTGAACTCTCTGCTCTAGCCGCTGTTTAGATTGCTATACTTGCTACGCTGCCTCTCTCTGCATGACTGACTCCACGCTGCCAGGTTAAACTTAGCTTGCTCCTTGCAAGTTGTGTCCGGTGTTAAGTTGTGCAGAATCAAATGTTACATCCCATCAATAAAGTGTAAACTCAGAGGGACTAAAATACAATGAAACCAAGCCATCAGTTTTTTTGTGGTCCAAGTGGAAGAGCACGCGATTCAGTGTTAATGTTTACGTGTTGATATTATCTGCAGAAATTCAGTGTTTGCCGGTTATACTGGATATAAATAATCTCATTACACATCAGTTCAGGCAGCTCGATGGCGTTGCTCTGGCTTTTTGTACAGATCAAACAGAAGAGATATAATGTTTTAATTAAGGAAGGTTGGAGGTGCTGGTGGGCTCCCTGTTTCCCTGTTTCCAGCCTTTATGCTAAGCTAAGATAAGCCCTACCTGGCTTTAGCTTAATGTTTAGCATAAAGACATGAGAGTGGTATCGATCTTCTCAGCAAAAATGAATAAGCACAGAGGCAAAATGTTGAGTTATTCCTTTAAGGGGGGGGGGGGGGGTCTGTTCTCCCCGCTGTATCCTCAGCACTGCTTGTTTTTTTTTTTTTAAATGAAAGAGCAAAGCATTTTCCCCTCAGATCTTACCTGTATATCCTCCAGTCTACAGAAATATGTTCAATCTTTCATAGATATCTTGACCTACTGTACGTATTTTCTTCTCTCACCTTTCACAAATGCTTAAATTAAAGTTGCTCTCTAATGTGTCTGTTGTGTACTAAAGTCAACATGAACGCCAACTCTGATCAGGAGTGAAACAGGAAACCACTTTCAGCTCACATAATGACAAACAGACTGCAGAGAGATATGAACGCTTTAAGATACAGTGAAGGGATAAGGGTTTTCAATGCAAGTGATAGTAGCCGATGGAATGTTTTACTCATTCAGAAGTAAATAGATTAATGGTTTGACCTTCACGTTACCACAAAATAGTGTTTAAGTGGAGTCTTAACACATAGAAGAGAACAGATTAACGTCATCTCTGTCTCTCCACAGCTGTGGTGTGTATGTTTTCCACATGGTTATTTGGGCAACACTCTGAGGTTTTGGACTCTATTCTAGTTTTCTTATTGTCAACAAATACTGCCGAACGGGAAGGCCGAACCCAACAATGAGTTGCTCCAACAAGTGTTGTCTGTGTATCCAAATCCTGATGTAGTTTATTGCCCCTGTGCCATAAACCTCCGTTGATGTGCAAAAACTGTTAAAAACATGTAAATGAGCCACATTGTTCCACTGGGTGACACGTTCCCTCAGCAGGATGAACATGGGCTCTGTGTTTATTTTCAATAACAAGGCCATGAAATGTATTTGCTCATGTTTGAGAAATGTGTTATTTAACTCCTTAACTTCCAGCTTCCTTTAATTCCCCCTTTAAATCAGCTTTAAGGTTAAAAAAAGATCTTGTTTTCCACACCGTCAGACAGTATCACAAATATTGTGTCTCAGCTTGTTCCAGCGTGACGTCGTTGTGTTTAAAGTCACAAGTGTTTAAACTCGAGACTCCATGTTCTTTTATGGCTGCATCTTTCCATCCAATGGGAATACTCTGCTTGTTCTACATGGTACATCATTTTAGACACATTTCTTCAAAATTCATCCTGACGCATTTGCTGTTTTTGGAAACCTCCACTGAAAGGTTTAACGAAGCTTTGTGGGTTTGAACAATGTTGGCTGCACAGCATGAGTTTTTAATGACTGCAGTGGGATAGTTGAGGTTACAAATGAAGCAATATATCTGTGAGTCATTTCTTTAATGATTCATATGTCTGGGAGGAAGAAATTTGCTTGGGCCACAAACCGTGAAAGGATGTGAGAAAGCATACAGAGACAGTCTGTCTGTTGTTGGTTTTGTTTGTTTCATGGGATTCTAGGAAAAATATAGAACAGCTCTTATTCTGTAATGTCAGTGTGGCGTTTGAACAAAGATGTCCTGTAAATTAAATCTGCAGTAAAACTGAATGGTCATACATACTGTCCTTTTACTCTGACTCCTGTAGCCCTGCGTGATCATGGCCCAGTGGATACACATGTCCCAGATGATACAGTGCCTGCCTGATGAGACTGTCAACAGCCTGTATCCCCCATCCGCCTTCCCCATCGAAGTCAGACATTTCTTAGCTGAATGGATTGAGAACCAAAGATGGTATGACGCAAACACATGTGACGACATACATGCTATACACATACATACATGTGCATGCAAGCAGTTACACACATATGCTTGTATATTTACAGCTTAAGCATATGGATACTTATTTCATATAATGTGTGCTTGTTCGTGGCCCTCTGGTGGATCAATGTGCTTGTGTGCGTGTGCTCACAGGGACGACTTTGCACTGGAAAAGGTGGAGCAGGAGAGCCAGGCTCAGGCTCTGTTGGACCAGACCATCAGCATGCTGCAGTCGATTGCTCAGCAGAATGCCAACGTGGTGGACCGGATGAAGCTGATGCAGATCAGCAGGAACATGGTAGGGGGACTGTGTCACTCAGCAGCTCCCAGAAGAGGATTTAGGTTCCTCCCTGGATCCCTGACAGGTTTAAAGCAGACAGTGTCACTATACCTGTCGTTTGCAGTTGAGGTTACATGCAGTTCATGTAGTTTCTTCAAGCCATTATGTGCTGTTTGATTCCCTGCAGCTGCCAGAAGTCGCAGCAGGTTTGAGTGGCTGAGACCACAGAAAAAAAGGAAATGTTGCGTTTCTCATGACTAATGTTAAGATGTGTTTCTGGGGTTGTATAGAGGGTGGGAAGTGCCGCAAAGGAATGCATCTTTGAGATTCATAACCACACAAGCTTCTTTAAAAATGTTTGTGCCAAACCGTTGCAGCATGAAAGCAGGAAAGCTGCCACTAGAGATGTATTACTTATGACTGCATATGGTGCTGTTATGGACTCTTTTTGAAAAGATTTTACAAGACATGTGCTTTCTTTACAGAGCATGTTTCAGCCGCAGCCTCTACAGTTTGGAGTGATGGTCAGGGACATCCTCAGGAAGGAGAGGGTTCTGCTCAACACGGTACGATCCTCTGGAGGAAGTTGTAACTTTTTAATCGAAGTATGCAGTTAACAGACATCAGTTCAAAATCCCCTGTTGTGTAATATGTATGAAAGGATCAGAGGTTCTTTTGGGGGCAGCAGGTGTAAAAAGTGTGTATTTCTAAACCCTAATTTGTAGCACTTTCTCAGCCTGCAGCAGGCCGTCAGCCACAATTTGCTTCAAAATTTGTACTCCTCAGAGTCATAACTCTGAACACACAGACATGATACACATATCTTTGAGGACATCATTATCTCTGATGTCTTTTGCCAGTAAATGCCCATAAATCTGCTTAGAAATCACTGGTAATAGTGGTCCTTATTAGTGCAGAACTTACCTAAGGATCACAGGCAAACTGCTAATAGCTAATTCGGCCCTATTGTTGGTGCCAGTTTGGCAAAATGCATGCAAGTATCAGCTAATAAACAGGGCTCAAGTTGTAGCCCACAGCTAATTAAGTGACTCCATGGCAGCATTGTGCTTCCTGTTTACAGCCGCCAAATCCTCCAAATTATGGGAAGTGTAGTTTCAAAACTCGTGAGTCATGAGAATGAAAGTAAGACAAAGAATAATAATAGGAGTTACAAAATTATTTGTTTGTTTGCTTCTTTCTTAGTTTGACTTCTCAGGCAGAAATATAGAGTTAATCTATTTTCTACATAATTTCCACTATTGATTTACTTCTAATAGTGGAGCAGTGAAGTAATGTCGTAAAACTAGTTCTGACCCCAGCACCACCATCCTGTACGTGTGTTCACTTCTCTTCCATGTCTGCAGCCCACTCAGCTGCCCAGACCTTCACAGTACCAACAGTACCCGAGTAGAGAGTCTTCCTTCCCCAACATGCAGGATGTAGACCACCTGGTTCTGAAGGTGCTCGACGTCCAGGAAGTCCGACAAAAGATGCACCAGCTGCAAGAAGAGCTCAACTGGGAGAGACAGAACTATGAGGGTTTGCAAGGTGACACACACAAACACACACAAGGTAGAGTAAACACAGAGATTCCCTTCAGTGACGAGCTCCTTCATGTTCACATACCGAAACAGCCACACTGCAGCGCCAAGTGCCAGTAAGCCTCCGGTACCTCACCAAAGAGACTGGAGGTGGAGCTGAGTTACTTTAATTCCGCTTTCTCAAGATTAATTCATCCGTTCATTTTGTTTTCAGTTTAGTTTTATGAGCTTTTTCAACCATTTCTAATTTAGCTTTTCATGTCCATGTATTTATTATTAAAAAAGTTAAGACAGGGTTCAGTTCTGGGATTGAGAGCGTATTCATAAACAGCACTGTGCGTGCTCCACACAGAAGATCGATCCATCGTTAATCAAATCAAGATGAATCAGATGAAAATATGAAAATAACTGTTTGTTTCTGACCCGCTTGGTTACAATAATAACGACCTCTGATTGGTGTGAATTTAGTTGCGGTAAATTTGGTGTTTTTGGTGTAACATGTGAATATAAAACAGTCAAGACTGGAGCCCTGAGGTGCCCCCTCACCTCATCACTGACCTTTGCTCTCGCTTCCTCTAGTTCTGTTCTGCAGGGCAGTGTTTTCAAGCCCCATAAATTCATTCAAGTTAATTGTCTTCTTGTTTCACACTGTTCAGTTGGAAATCCCTGCTCCCTCTATGTTATTTATGGATAAACAGTGTCCTCCAATTTGCCAAAAAAAAAAAAAGATCAACAGAGACAATTTGTCTGTTTCGGTGTTTCAGTGTGACATACGTGAACTATTTTCTTTTTTACATCTATCTTTTTAAATACTTTTTCAGTGCACAGTGGAAGTAGTACTATCTTTATCTACTGTAAACGAGACTTATATCTGGCAAAGGTTACTACATTTTTGTGTCTTTGTTTTCTGTCTGTTTGTCCTGTCTGACCTGTATGTCTGGCATGTTGCCCAGTCTAACCTGTTCTATCTGGTTTTAAGAAGAGGTTTTTATTGCCTGTCATTGCCAGTATTCCCTCATGTAAAATAATTCCCAGTCTGTCAAAAATTACATTGTTAGTTTGCGTTTTCTTTCCTCTCAGAACAATGGCCACTAAATCCCAGTGAAGCATCAAGGAAAAGTGTCATAATTAGTTTGTCTGAAGTAGTATCCTGTCGTGGGAAACGACGGAACCTACATCATTATTTATTGTTTTCACAGGGCCGATCCAACAGAACGGACTGGATCCCTCAAACTCAGAAGTCCAGAAACTACAGAACCACATCCAGCAGCTGGAGTACAATGTGAAAGCAATGGCCACGGTGAGGTTACTGCGAGTGTCAGTGTGACTGGCACCTTAGAGGGGAGTTACTTCCTCTTTATACGTTGCTGAAGAAAGTTGTGTCATCCAAACAGTGTATACAAACAGCTGCTCTAAGGTCAGAGCTTCACACTGCTCACTTCTACTTCTTTAGTAGTCTGATCATTTTATACACTTTACAGACAAAAAACAAAACAATTGATAGATAAATAATGTGGATTAATGTTATGTGAAGCTCTTTGTGTCCTAATATGCTTTGGTATGACAGTGTGACAGTTCTGCGTTTGTGTGCATGATATTAATTGACACGCGCATGCGTCCGTGTGTTTGCCCATGTGTGTCAGTGTAATGTTTTTGGATGTTGGTTGTTGTAGAAGCGTTTCCAGCTGCTGAAGGAGTGTGTGGACTGTCTGGACCAGTGTCAGTCCCGGCTGATCAGCAGGCTGAAGTCGTGGAGGTGGGAGCAGCACAAGGCCGCCATCGGACATCCCATTGACGAAAACCTCAACCCGCTGCAGACCTGGTGAGGTGCAGCCCACTCCACTTGTCCCTTTTTCGACTGACTGTCTCTGTGTTGTATTGCTTTATCCAGTTTGTGTTAGACTAAATATCTGCAGAATAATTTCCCATCAGCCTCAGACAGACTCAAACTTAGTGTTTATTGCTAATTAGCAAATATTAGTATGCTAACATGCTAAACTAAGATGGCAAATATTGTGTAAACATTATACCTGCTTGACATCAGCATGTTAGCATTGTTATTGTTAGCAAGTTAGCATGCTCACAGCCTTGCAACATGGCTGCAGAGTCTTGTTCAGTTTAAAAAGTGGCAGAAATTCACAATTTCCCAGAGTCTAATGTGTCTTCAAAGTCCTTATTTTGTCTGTCCAATCATACAAAACCGACAGGCATTCATCTTATGATACAGAACGAAGAAAACAGCAAATGTTTTACATTTTGTGTGATTATCTAATTAGATCCATCGTTTGACTATAATCATTTCATTGCTGCAGCGTAACAGACCAGCTGAGGCGTTTCACCAGCTCCTCTCTTAATACTGTACCTTGATATTGTAAATAAGTGTCAGCCTGTGAGTCATGGCCATGAGGCCTGAAGGAAGTCATTGTTGATGTAACCAGTCTTTCTTGGTTTGAGCTTTGAAATAGAATACTTCAGTTAACACGTGATGTTGAATTACGTGATGAATGATCAGATAAATAAACCTTTGTGTTTTCCTGGTTGTACTTCTTTGTGTTTTCTGTTTCACTCTCACTCTCTCACTTTATTTACACATTTTCCACATCAGGTGTGAGCAGCTGCTTGGAGTGAACGGCAAGCTGAGACAGGAGTTGATGCTGATAGGGGAACCGATCCCAGAGCTCCAGGAAAGGCTGGGCCAACTTCTGCAGGTTTTGGTTCAAAGGTAGCACACTGCACACCCCTTTCTATATATTTATGTTTCTTTTTATATTGGAGAACTGTGAAATTTAACTTTAAGTTTTCTCCCTTGGTCACTCACAAAGAGCGACATACATGACTTTTGTACGTCTTAAGCATGTTTCTTCACTCATGTAGCTCTTGTCTCTTTCAGCTCTCTAATAGTGGACAAGCAGCCCCCACAAGTCATTAAGACCCAGTCAAAGTTCTCCACGACTGTGCGATATCTGCTGGGAGAGAAAATAGCTCCCGGGAAGCCTGTGGTGCTGAAGGCGCAAATCATTAATGAACTGCAGGCCAGGAACCTGGGCAGTGTACCCGGGTGAGTCATTCTGTGAACATGGAGGACTGTCAGGGAGCATTATTTAATTGGTGTTCATAGCATTCAGTCCATTTTTTCCCCCCTTGCAGTACTGTGCAAGTATTTTTGGATTTTTTCTGGTAATTATTTGGGTTATACTTTGATTAAAGGTTAAACCTGCACCCGTTAACTAGAACTAGATAATTTGACAGCTTCAAGATAAAATCAAATAAAAACTAAAGCCTAACAGCTCAAAATGGTTTTTATTGAGGTACTTTCTGTACTTAATGGTTTGTACTTCTTGGTTTGTTCCCTGCAGTGAAAACGTCGGAGAACTGATCAACAACACAGCCATCCTCGAACACAACACAGCCAGCAAGAGCACATGTGCCACCTTCAGGAATATGGTGTGCGCCGCTCTAGACTTATCAGCCTCGATTAAACTATCATTTAGTCTGGTTAACAAATTTTTATTTTGGTTTAACAGTCCATCAAGAAGATCAAGAGGGCAGACAGGAAGGGATCAGAGTCTGTGACAGAGGAGAAATTTGCTCTCCTGTTCTCGGCGGAGATCACCATCACAGGCTGTGACACTCCCTACAGGATACAGGTTCGGCCCCGTCATTGTTCTGTGTGTACTGTACAGGTCTTTACATCCTGTTGATGAAGTGTCGAAATGATGTTCCAGGGCTACTCACTAACTTTAAATGATATGATGATGATTATAGATGATCTCACTGCCGGTGGTCGTCATTGTCCACGGAAGTCAAGACAACAACGCTCTGGCCACCATCATCTGGGACTGTGCTTTCTCTGAAGCAGTAAGTGTCTGATTATTCTTTTAGTTTTGTTTTTCCCGTTTCCTCTTTTATGTCCTTACACTTCTTACTCTCTTTTACTAATGATGCCGTTTGTTTGTCTGTGCTGTTGTGACTACACCAACTCATGTGGAGCAGATTACTATGTGACTATAGACTGTACAGCATGAGTGTTGTGCGCCTGTCCTCCAACTTGACCACTTCCCACAAGGAAACGCCAAGGTCAGCATAGCAAGCTGATGATAGTCACTTCCCGCCATAGAGGAACATAGGCTAAAAAACCCCCCATAGGATGATGTTATGGTGGAGGTTGGGCTTATGAAGGGGGCAGATTCGAGTTGACTGAGTGAACGCATTCATGAAATGAGCTGAACACTATGTGCAGGATCGACTTAAAGAGCAGCTGATCAAATTAGCTTTCGGAGGAATTTTCTGCAAATATTTTGGGGTTTGAATTGAAATAAAATGTATAATAGAGGTGCACAGAGACTCCATTATCTATATCTGTATCTGTTTGACCAACAAAATGATCTGTCTCAGTCTCTGTATTTGGATAGAAGACCAGAAATGGGTGGGAGTTAATATTTAGCACCTATAGTCTCTGACCTTATCACTTGAGGTATACACCAATCTCCCCACTGCAGGCACAAAGGACTGACCATAATAAACTGCTCCCAAACCCACAGTCGACACAGAAGCTGGCGTCAGCTATTAAGTGGAATCTACCCACTCTGTGTGGGCTGTGTGGCCATTCACACCTTCAGCCATTGCAGGGAATGTACTATCTGCTAAACTGAGGTAGATAAATCTAAACCTAGAAATCCCCCCTTACATGCAGCAGGCTGCAGCAGATAATTACAGTATTAACTTGCTTATATTTATTCAGTTCAATTTCACTTCTATTTATACTGCGCCAAATCACAACAGGACTTCTCTTATGACACTTTTCGTGCAGAGGAGGTAAAGACCCCACTTAAATGTCCAGAGACCCAGCAGTTCCCCCATGAGCAAGCACTTGGCAACGGTGGCGATGAAAAACTACCTTTTAACAGGCAGAAACCTCAAAAAGATCCAGGCTCTGGGTGGGCGACCATCTGCCTCTACCAGTCGGGTAGAGAGAGGGACACAGAGAAAGAGAGAGGGAGAGAGAGAGAGAGAGATGCACGGCAATGCCAATACAAACAAAAACAGCTATAATAATAATAGAAATATGAGTAATAATAAAATTTGATGTTACATTCATACATGCATATGTATATGTATGAAGGTATATGATGGTATATGTAGATAATAATCATGAGAGTAATAATAATAATAATAATAATAATAATATGTATTTGATAATAGTAAAATAGTAGTAGAAACATAATTGATCAGGCAGGGCCACGGCAGTGTGCACAACTATGATCCAGATTCCAGGTGCCGCCATGATCCATGGGTACCCGGGGAAGAAGCCAAGCTAGTGATGTGTTCATGGGACATGAATGTGTTCAGAGGAGGAGGAAGAGGAGCTCAGTGTATCATGGGAAGCTCCAGGGCAGTTTCAAGCCTGTCTTAACCAGCCTGAGCCATTTTTAAGAGTTTTATGATGTAAGTTGTCTCAAAAAGGAAAGTTTGAAGCTTACTCTTAAATGTACAGAGGGTGTCTAGCGTGTGAGTGGATAGTGTGGATCAGACGAACTATCGTTTGTTTTTTAAAGCATCTTGAACATGACGGCTGAAGTGTAAATACAGGGATTTTGATGGCATGGGAAATGGGAAGACATGATGAAGACAGGCAGAGCAGGAGGAGATAGACATTCACCCGAAGAGGAATAAACATGAACTTTATTGAACTTCAGCCAAAGCTTCATTATAATGTGATGTAGTTCTCAGATGACGCATTAGATGATTGCATCATCTTTTTCACAGTCTAGAGATCAGTGTTAGCATAACTCAGGAAGGTCTGGCATATTAACATTTTCAGGAGAGCCATAGAGCACATGTGTGAATTTATCTCTCTTTTTTGGCATTTTTGCCATTATTTGGTGGCAGACAGAAATCAATTCAGGTGCCGTAGCCGTTCAGCTATCTTTGATTTAAGTTACTGTGCTAGCCTAACATCTGTATTTGGCTTCACTAATATGTCTGCTCTCACTCATGTTGTGGTTGTATCGACTGTTGAAAAATATCTGACAGAGTTTTGAATATGGAGCTCTAAAAATTGGATAGAAAAGTGCCAAAACATGCAAGCAAGGGAGATGGAGAGTAATCTGCATTGTGACAGTGAGCCAGCAGGCACAGCGCCAGAAGTCTGGAACTGACTCAACTAAATGCAATGCAGTCATTTTCACTGTTCTCAATTACACTTTCCCTGCTATGACAAGTTATAATATCTGCTGTGAAAAAGGTCGATTGATTTTTCCATAAAGGCAGTATTACAGGAGGATAATCACTGTGCAAGATGACATATTTACATCCCGACCACCAATATAAGATATCATCCTCTACTGAAGGTCTGAGTTTGCACAAAAGCTATTCAGCACTTAACTCTCAAAATACTCAAACATCAGGACAAATGTCTCCTGGCTTCTTTCATCAGACAGAATATTGTATGCAGCTTTGTCAGTTTCCTATGTAGAGCTGGAGGTGAGCCACAGACTTACAGTAATGTGCATACAAGCTCTGTGGATGGGTTTCCTGTTTATTGCTCTCTGTGACTGGAAATAGCCTGTTGTGGTCTGTAAGAAATAAATGGATTTTTTGAAATGCCTAACCGCTGAACAGAATGAATGTCTACAATCAACGTTTGTGAAGCCACTTTCTTTTTCTCTTCTCAGTTTGAGTTTCATTCACTCACACACACACTGACATTATTGTAACTGCACGTCAGCGTTGTCACCACGTCACCCTCTTTGTCGTCGTCATCAGGACAGAGTGCCGTTTGTGGTGCCGGAGCGCGTGCCCTGGAGGATGATGTACAGTACTCTCAACAGTAAATTCACCGCTGAGGTCCAGACACAACACAATCTGGACCATTACAACCAGCACTTCTTGGCCCAGAAGATATTCGACAAGCCTGACTTTGCTGATGACTTCAGCAACATGATGGTGTCCTGGGCCCAGTTTAATAAGGTACACGCAGGTGTATGTGCTCTCGCTCTGACGTAGGCAGGCTGACGCGCACTCACATCTCACAGTGCCTTGCATTCCCACAGGAGGTTCTCCCGGGGCGACCGTTCACTTTCTGGCAGTGGTTTGAGGGAGTGATGGAGCTGACCAAGAAGCACCTGAAGACCTACTGGAGTGAAGGGTGATGAGACCCCACCTGCTATTTCAATAGTAAACATTAGCAACCTGCTCCAGTCTGTTAATAATGACACGTGTTTGCTATGTTTTGCTCCACTAGGCTGATATTTGGTTTCATTGGGAAGCAGCATCTACACCTGATTCTCAAAGACAGGCCCAACGGGACATTCTTGCTTCGCTTTAGTGACTCTGAGATCGGAGGCATCACCATTGCATATGTGTCTGCTACTGAGAGTGAGTGTTGGTGTGGCCCCGGTTTGAGTTTGACTGTGTTTGCTTTACCCTTTTCATCCATCAACATCCTCTATTTCCTGTTTGGACCGTAGTGATGCTGAAGTGCACCCAGTCCACTCAGTGCTGATGTGGTCACAAGGACTAACGCACAGTATATCTTTTATTTTTATGTGAAGTAATTTCACAACTTCATTTAGATAATTGCCACTTGATGCTTTAACGCCCTCCCTGCATTTTGCAGTCCGAATGCTGGCGTATGCAACCAGTTTGCTTCTCCTGACGCTATTGTAAACGCACATCAGTGTTCTGGCCACGTCAGCAGGGAGGTCCTCCTAAATTAACACCAATGGACTATTTTATTTAGACCCTTGCAACACATTTGGTCATAATCTTTAAACAATTTATTACATTGCTGGACTGGAGCCCCTGAAAGGTCATGGTGGGATTTTTTCTTTTGCGTTTGCACTCTTCATGTTCAGCCTTCCTCTGAGCCGCAGAGAAATGGGATGATACAGCGTTGGCCATCGCTGTTGCTGTGTTTGTGGCTGTAACCATGGCTATGTTTTGATTGTTATGATTATGGCTGTGACATATTGGTTTGTAATGAATGACTACATGCAGGGGATGTGTGTGCGTGCAGTGAATTGACTTGGTTGTGACAGGAGTGTTGTTATTGAAGCTACTGTGGTGCTGTCATATCTGATAAACACACACAGCTACAGCTGTGGTTGTTTCCCCTAACTGGCAGTGTGTTAAGTGGACTGACTCAGTAGCTGTTCCTGTGGATGTGAGGGAATGCAAAAAGACACAAGAGCTATTGCGAGGAAATGTAGAAGTAGCTCTGAAACATGATCCCACTGTGACCCTTTGGGGGCTGTGTAGACATCCTGTTTGTGGGCCCTGTACCTGAATTATTTTTAGGACAGAGCATTCATGTTGAAGAAAGGCTCAAAAAGTGAGGACACTGTGAGAAACATAAACAAAATGTGCAAACAAACTATGTTTACCTGTGTTTTACAAAGTGTTCCTGAGCTCATGTAGTAATATCCTCCATCCAATCATGGTGTTTTGGAGCATGTTTTGGTCTTTTTTGTTGCTCCTGTCCCAACCTGTTTGAATCGTGTTGCTGCATCAAATCCAGAATAAGCAGATATTTACAAAATCAATGAAGCTGATGAGGTCAAACATTAAATATATGGTCTTTGTGGTGTTTTCGATTGAGCATTTGTCAAAAAGGGTTAGTAAATGATCACATTGTGTTTTGTTTTACACAGTGTCCCAACTTTTTTGGAATCAGGGTTGTATATACTGTTGAATGTTGATATTTATGTGGGTATCACAGTTCCACTTGTGGAACAGTAGCTACTACTAATAGTAAATATGATAATAATGCTAATAATAATGGTTAGGGTTGCAGTATGCCACTCTCTCACGTCCCTCTCTCACACATTCATGAGGTGTCACATCAAACATTTTTTGTCTCTCAGATGGGGGACAGAAAATCCAGAACATCCAGCCCTTCACCAAGAGAGATCTTGAGATCCGCAGCCTTGGTGACCGCATACGGGACATCAGCCACATAACATTCCTGTATCCTGAATTCCCTAAACATGAAGTTTTCAAAAAATTCTACACAGGTAATGATCGTGATGCACAGTCAGCTTCATGTTCTTAAGTTCAGGTGAGAGCAGACGACTAACAGATGGATTTCTTTCCTGCTCTCATTTGAAACAGAGCCTCAGGCGTCTCCCATCGGAGGTTATATCCCTGTGTCTCTCCATACTAAAGTTGGCATGTAAGGAACTGTTTTTACAGATAAACCCTGTCATTTGATGCCATTTTGTGTGAAATGAAAAACACTGGGAGCATCTTTGTATGTGTGTGTGTGTGTGTGTGTGTGTGTGTGTGTGTGTGTGTGCAGGGAAGCTGGCTCAGCCACACATCCGGCTCCCAATATGGCCCCTCTCGCTGAAAGCCCTCGCAGTACTGTCGGCTTCCCCGTGTAAGTGTCACTTCTACATAGATAATATATTCCTCTGTTGTGCTTTAAACCTAATAACACTCACATTAAGTGAAATATTCCAATCCAAGCTTTTTTACTCCACTTGTTCTGTATCACTGTAGCACCATTTTATTCGCATTTCACTGTAATTCAGTATGAAATACTTGGTACCTGCAAATATGTAACAGGTTAAATTTCCCTTTTAAATATTTCACTGGTATGTTGCAGTAGTTGCTGATACACTTGTATTACTTTCTTCCATTTTCAGTGTTTCATTGAGTACTTATCTTTATTTCCATAAAGGCTCATAAAATGAGAAAATGCCTGAGCAAATCGAAGGCAACTCACATTTCCTCTTGATAGCACAGTGAAATTATTATTATTAACAATAATTATTATTACTAGAAATGATTAAATTGTAATTTGACCAGTGTCAGGTTGTTACACCCAAACCTGCCATCTTTGAACGCTTTGGTCATGTGACTGAAGGAAGCGTGTATCTGGAACTGTTAGTGGTCATTAATGAATCTATGGTTCCTGCTGATAACGCGTCTGCTCCTGCTGTTTCCTTCAGGCCTCAGTTCCAGCAGCCATTCAGCCCACAAGAGCCCATCCCTCAAGACATTATGGAGACAGCACCAACTCCTGAGTTCACTCCGAACCCTCCTGTGGTTTTCACTGAACACATGTAGGTTTTCATCTTCAGGCCTGTGCATGAAATCCATTGTTTTGTTTTTCCAAAGTTACTTTTAAGCAGTGCTGAGATGCCACTTATGTGTATGTGTCTGTCATCTAGCTCTACAGCTAACAATATGGAGCTAGATTTGGACACTCTTCTCCAGACTCTGAATAATTAGGAAGATTTCCCATCGTCGTTTTTGGAGTGCAAAGCAGACATCGAATAGAGACCACAGAGAAACTCATCTGGCTGAGCTTCATGTGGAAGAAGCACCGTTGTTCTGGTCAGACTTTCATCCTCCACTTTCATCACTTTCATCGTCCATCTACACCTTCATGTACTTTTGAGTAAAAAAGTTGTGGAGACAACTTTGATTTCTCTTGGACTTACCGTGTTGAGCTGGTGCTACGTGAAAAGCAGGAAATCATTTTAAGGACAAAGTAAAACAGAGAACAAATCAGAATGAAAAGTGCTGTCATCGCTGTCTGTCGGCCATCTTTGCTGTGCAACCTTTCCTCTCTCTCTCTCTCGCTCTCTCGCTCTCTCTCTCTCTCTCTCTCTCTCTCTCTCTCTCTCTCTCTCTCTCTCTCTCTCCTGGTGGTAGGTTTGCTGATGTTGATTTCTTTACTTGTCTGTGTATACTTTACTCCAGGCATCTTGGAAAATAAGTGATTTACTGTACAGATTACAGTGCTTTTCCACCGTTGACCAAACATGCATGAAAGCAGGTAGTGTGATACTTCTGGCCCTGTACATATAACCCTTTCTTGTGATTGAAAAGCCTGACTAAGGCTCAGTTATAGCATGTTATACACTCACAGTAACACACAGTATGCATGGTCAGTACTTCATTAAAGGTTTGTGAGCCTAACCCATTCCGTGGTATAGTGAGGATTAGGAACATGAAAGGAACAATAAGCTTCTCCATCACGGGTGACTGTGAAACTATATACACTTACAATGCAGCGGATGGCAGAGCTGGTGGTGATGGTGCTGCAGGGAAATGCTTCTGTTACATCTGTCTACTTAGAGACTCATTTGTGTGTATTTTTTCTGTATTTGTATATACTTCTAAAGCTTTTATGACCTAACTTCAGCCAATAATTGTTGTATGTCTGCATCAGGTCCCACTAACTGAGCATAAATGTTACTGGTTCAGATTCTTTATCAATTTTGATTCCCTAATGCTCACACAAAAAGGCAGTTTGTTTATCTGTCTTCAGTCCCTGGAGTGCTAAAACTGATAGAAGTAGTGAAAGTAAATGATCAACAGTATATTTACGAACCATCCTTCCTTTATTCTTATATGCAAATTCTCAAATTTAATTTAACAACTAAATTAATGTAACGTTTGGAGTCTCAAATATCGTGTCAATGTGCCATTTAGCTGTTTTTTTTTTTGTTATAGAGAGCAATTAAGATCAAAAAAGTGTTAGGGATGAAGTCCAAAATGAAGAGTAAAGAACTAATTGGCGCTGGAATTAATTGGAATCAGGATAAATGAAAATATCTTTCTGTCAGGGGATGCAGGGAGCTTTGCTTTGTGGGAGCTTTAAATCTAATTATATTCTGGCTTTAGCAGCTTTTATTTGTATCTGGATGTATATTAAAACCAATTTTACAAACAAAGCTCTGGTTTTCTGAGAAGCTTTGCACTACCTGCCATCACTGTCAATGTAATGCATGGAAGAATACAGTGATGTGTTGGATGTACCATGCTGCATGTATGTTTGCCGGATGATAACCTTTTATATCTCGTGGCTTGACCTTTGGACAGATCACTCTGATGCTACTACAACAATCCATATACTCTTTTAACCGTGGTAATAAAATAAAAGCTCAGTTTTTCTCAAAATATCAAAAATATTTTTGTGAATTTATTTACAAGAAATTGGTTATCCCCCTCAAGTCAGTGACTGATATCAGAGGTGTTAATGTCAATTTTTGGAACAGTGCACACAGAGTGTCGTTGCAGACAGATGAATCGCAACTTTCACCGACCCTGTAGCATGACAGAAATAACCTCATCTGATTGTGTTTTGTGAATGGCAACTGGGTTTAGTTCTCAAAAGTGGAATATGTGATGACAACTGTTGTATACATCTATGATTTGTTTCTACATGCAAATGTCTGGAACCGTCTATTTAAGTCCCATATTTTTCTGCAGTGGGTCTAAAAGAAAACAGACAAAAAAAGGATTGGAAACATAAGAATTTTCTGATTTTTTTGACATATAAAAATAATAAATCAGTGGCATTGTGACTGGGAAGGTATGCCTGGTACCAAAGAGGCTGTCCATTGAATGAGAGCATATTGGTGTATAACATAATTGGCATCACTTCCATAATCCATCAGCCAAAGAGGAGACATTGCATAACTAGCATATTATATTTCCTATCCATCCAGTTTCAACAATCATGAAATGTTTTTTTTTTTTTTTTAAAAAAAGAAAACTTTACACTGTACATCACAAAGCTTTTCCATTAGAACACAAATTCTAATTTCAACATGTCACTAAAATTTAAATTCTACTCAACCACTGCCAGGGAAATCACACTGAAAAAAAAAAAAAAAAAAAAAAAAAGGTTATGTAGAGGAAGCAGAAAGAGAATCAGCTTACAAGCCTGGTTCAAAAACTGCTCTGGTGAAATTTGTCAAAATGGTAACTTATCTCAGTGCCCCGTCCCCTTCCCTCCATCCCAGCAGCTTTAGATGTCCCCTCATTAGAGCAGAACAAGGTGGCTGCCGCGTAAACAAAGGGAGGAGGTAGGGTGAATGAAGGAGGGATGGAGGAGAGAGGGGACACCAGGCCAATGTAGAGCTTCAACTTCAAAGTCCATTCTCTCTTGTGTAGATCGTATGAAAATAAAGGTGTACATTTATCACCCTGTACAAACACACTAAAGATTTCAGTCGCCTCACGGTGACCTTCTCTCTTCTCCCAAGTATCAGAGAGGGGCTTGTCCAATAAAACTATCTCACTCCTAAAGAGCCACCCAGCTCAGCATAGAAAAGAGAAGGCACCAGGTGCTTGCCAACACCAGCAACAAGCCACTACACCTCATGCACTCTTTCATTTCTAACCTCCAGTTGATGTAACAAAGACCCTTCAGTCGCGTCAAACAACACAATTCAGCTAGAAAACGCTTGTTCCTCATGACAGCTTGTCAGGTTTGCTTTCTTTGTTTTTTCCATGGCAGACACGCAAAAGTAAAAGCAAACCAACTATCACACACCTGTACATGAATCTGTGGTCAGCGCTGCTCTAAAAGCAAAGCTCCTGTCAGAAAGTCATTTAAAATGTAACCCAACACAAATACTGTATAAGTTTTCTAAATGTGGTACGAACCTGCAGATGTGCCACTCATAAAGCAATGAGTAACAGTGGCAATTTGGTGGCAATTATACCATTGAAATGTTTGTAACTTTGTTGAAGACTGAGCTCAGAAAAGACCAGATGGTTTTGTGTTTTGTGTTTATTTTAATATAAATATGAATGTGTGTGTGCTTCACTAGATGAGACACAAACTCTAAACTGAATGAATTTGGCTTTGACTCAAAGGCATAACTTGTTTTCATCTGATATAAAAAGGGGATCACTCTAAACATGGAGTCTGTTGAACTTTTGCAGTACCAGTGAGGGTGCGGAAACGGCCGCATCTTTCCCTAGAATATGCTTGCATGGTTAAAAAAAAAAAAAAAGAGAAAAGAAATCATGATACAGACAAAGGATTGTGGCAATGAAAAGTGAAAAATAAAAATGATCAATTGAAACAAGCACACACGCATACACATGCACAGAGACATGCATGCACGCTCACTCTCTGCCTCTCACCCA
This sequence comes from Chaetodon auriga, assembly GCF_051107435.1. Taxonomy (NCBI): domain Eukaryota; kingdom Metazoa; phylum Chordata; class Actinopteri; order Chaetodontiformes; family Chaetodontidae; genus Chaetodon; species Chaetodon auriga. The sequence continues at coordinate 14,342,202 of NC_135083.1, read as the reverse complement.
CGCACACGCATACAACTGAAAAAAAGAATATGAGCCAAATAAATACTGGTAAAGTACAATACGTACATGTAATTTACCCAAAGTTCATGAAACAAAACAAAACGAAGGGCGAGATCACACTGGATCAAAATGGAAAAGCATGCAGAAGTCCACTGCTCTACTGTAGCTTCACTCCTAGCAGACTACAAAATAGGGAGAAAAACAGAAAGAGAGAGAATGGGAAAGAAAGAGAGAGGGCGAGAGGGAGGGAGAGAGGGAGGGAGGGGGAGAGAGAGAGAGAGAGAGAGAGAGAGAGGCCCCTGTCCTGAGCAGTTATAGCCACCTGGTCAGCCAGGAGTGACTGACTCCCCACACCACAGGGCACAGGGTGCTTCCTTCAGTGGCAAGTCTTCTTCTAACCCTCCATCTTTGTCCTGCAGTCCAAGGGGGGAGGAGGAGGAGGAGGAGGAGGAGGAGGAAGGATGCGCAGGGGTGAAATCAGGTGAGATGGTCAGGGCTGTGGGTGCCCCTTCACTGTAATTCAGTAGGTCCAGTTCTGGATGCAGAACAAGGATAACAAAGGTGTTTGCGATCTGTGTTAGCATGTGTGGAGGCAGGGAGGAGGTATGTGTGCAGAAATGCTGAGTGGGCTGAGGATGGTCCGGGAACCGAGGGTGCAGATTAAGGGGGGAGGGGGGAGGGGGAGGGGGTCAGAAAGCCAATCTTCTTCTCCAGGCTTATAGGGCCTGTGTCTTGAGCTCGATGGGCTCTCCCCTGGTCTCCTGCTGGCCCTCGGCCTCTGGGGGCCGGGTGCCCTTCAGCGTGGCGAGCCTCTCGGAGAGGCCGCGCATGCGAGGGAACAGCATGAAGTCATACAGCAGAGCGCCCATGGCACCACCAATCATGGGTCCCACCCAGTACACCTGTGATTAACAGAAAAGACAAAGAGCAGAACGTGTTTGTGAGTTTGAAGAGTTGTAAGAGTTTGCAGCGTGAAAGGATGTACAGATATGATCATCTTACCCAGTGGTTGACAAAATTCCTGACCAGGACAGCAGGGGCGAAGGATCTTGCTGGGTTCATGCCTGCTCCAGTGTAGTACATCTAAGTCAAAGACAGAGAGGGTAGTTCAGCGTTAAAACTGTAAAAGTGGGACATGATCCTTGTATGAACCCAGTGAGCTGTTTCAAATCCCTAGATCCCCAATTTCTTCTCACCCCGAGAAGATGGCCCATTAGCACAGAGAAGCCGATGGCCAGGGCAGCAGAGCCCAGGCGTCCGTTGCGCCTCTCATCAGTCACGGCAAAGATGCAGACGACAAGCTGCAGGGTGAGGAAGACCTCCATGGTGGTGGCCATGCCCAGGCTGATGCCGGGCTGCAGCTGAAAGAGGAGAGTGACGAAACTAATGGTGAGAGTGCACAAAGTAACACGGTTTCAAACTCTCTGGCAAACTCTTACTGTTAGATACAGTTAAAGTGTTGTATATATAATGCAGGTGCATTTTTATTTAAATAAATACATGCACATTGTGATTTTTTTTCTTTGAATGACCTTGGAGACTTGTCAGGTTTTTTATAGATAATACTGCTTTTCAAGACAGAACTGGCAATGTTTTGCAAATATGAAGTACTTTCATGTACATTATGTAATTCATGGTACATTTTCATAATGTTAAACAAACTGCATGTGCAAAATGTAATGTAACATTTTTAATACAGGAGTCAGAGCCTGTCAGAGCTTACTTGTAGTAATGGATGCAGTATTCCAGTGACTGGCAGGTAATCTTACCGTGTTGAGTGCTAGGTTTCCCCTCATGTTGCTGGGCGTGACCCCGTAGAGCACAGCAGCACCAGCCAGTGCTCCGAGACACTGGGCCACGATGTAGAAGAAAGCACGGAACAGGGACATCTGGGAGCCAATCAGGTAGGCGAAGGTGACAGCTGGGTTGATGTGTCCTCCACTGATGTGGCCGATGGACTGGATGAGGGTGGCGGCCGCCAGCCCAAAGCAAAAGGCAACATGGAGGACATTATGGGGCCCAGTGGTCCAGCGGAGGGCTGCCCCCAGCCCAAAGAATACAAAGAACATGGTGCCATAGAACTCGGCAAACACCGCCCGCCAGAAAGACATGGACCTGAACTCCCACATGGTGGCAAAATGTCAAAAAAGGAACCTCTAAGAAATGGAGGGATGAAAAGTCAACGGAAAAACTAACTAATTAACTAAAAGGAGATGCTGTTTCTCCACAATGACTGTTTGAGACCAAAAAAAAAAAAAAAAAAAAAACCCACACAGAAAAAATAAAATTTGCCCTCAAACAGAAACTGCCTCTCTAAAGCTAAATGCAACGACACGCAAACCGCTCAACATGAAACTCTCATGCAACTGTGACCAATCTGCTGCTCTGTCCTCTGAAGTCTGATTTCTGTCATAGAGAGCTCCTGAGTGGAGCAATACGCCAGTCTCTGTGCATCTATGTGCCAACCCCGCCGGTTGTTAGTAGAAGAACATGGATAGACAAACGTTAAGCATGTCCTGCAGACATTCAGCCTCTTTACCAGAGCAGGGGGAGCTCAGAGGCCTTTTTATAACACCCCAGGGCCACAGCAGCCCCGCAGAGCCCAGGGGAGGGGCCAGCACACAATACTACAAATCACAACAAAATCATTTAACCCTTCTCCTGCCTCAACCTCCCTCTGTCTGCAGGACCCCTGAATCTGGACTAATGGGTTACAAGTTCAATAGGAGCGGACCTTGATCATTACTTACTTATGTATAAAAGTCCTCAAAATACTGCAGTCAGTTGGTTTAAGGGGTATTTTTTGAAACTGTGTCTCTTGCAGCTGAGAAGAAAGCAGTTGCGAGGGATGCTCTGGAGCATCTCATATTTGGATGTGGAGATCTAGTACCTGAGTACCTGAGCGGTAGAAGAGCCCATTCATTACACCAGTGACTGAAAAGCCCCAGTGAGAAGCTGCACTGACCTTCAAACCTGAAAATAGAAAAGCAGTGGGCATGTGGTGGGAAGAACCTGTGAGCTGCTAGAAGTGGAGTGCAGTGGGAGTTTTGCTTGGATTCCAGTCATTTGGGTGTTTTTACAAGTACAGAATTCATTTAATTTCAACGTCCACCTTTCACTCCTGTCCCATGGTTTTGCCCTCATTGTCTCATTTGTAATGTACAATCAACACTTCGCATTCACTCTAATCAAAGCCGTGATCACCAAAGCACGAGCAATTTCTCAATTTCTCCACTTGTGCTCTGGATTGGTACAAATTAGGTTTGTGGCAGCAGAACTGATTAGGCACAGTTTTACATTGTGTGTGTGTGCTGGGCGGGTTTGGAGGCTCAGGTTGGATAAAGCGGTGGAAAATCCACGGTTGGAGAGGAAGAGGGGAGAGCAGGCCTGGCATTGAGCTTCTGCACTGGAGCATCATGCTGACCAGGGCAGCCAGAGGGACGGCCGCAGCCCTCTGAAAGGATTATGCTGAGCTCAATGCTTTTCTCCTTTCATGCATGGAAACAAAACGCTGGCAGTAACAGTTTCTGCTGCTTTCTATGATCTGTTTGTCTTAGCGTCACTGTTGAATCTGTGAGTGCTATTTTCCATGGGCCAGATTGGCTAAATATAAATTTATTTGGGGGGGGGGGGGGGGTGTTTGCATTCATACTCCAGAGCATTGTGCTAGTGTGGCATCAAAAGATAAATAATCATCATTTTTATGTCTCACTTTGAAAGCTTTGTGTTTTACCAATATTCAGTGTGAGGCAGTTTGCATGTTTTTTCACCTGACCTTCAAAACAACATGAAAACATGGTGACCAAAATCTGCCATCATACAAGGAGCAGTGGTGGCTGTTGCTGCGCGACCAAAAAACAAAGAAACAAAGAAACAAAAAAAGCAACTTTTTTGCTAAAAATAGTGTTGATCCTGTCCTGTTTCTGACAGTTTATTAGTTTGCCAGTTGGTGCTCCTCTATTGTGATGAGTATTATGTCCTTCTCATGACTCCCTCCATCAGGGGTAAGCCACCTTTTGTGGCTTTAAGCCCACAGTTTAGTTTTACAGGGGAGGGTGTTGAAAAGGTGCTTGCATTGTATTTTCCTGTTCCCTGGGTCCAGACTGCTGACACATGCATAATAACGTGCAGCCCCTAAACATCTCACACTGGAGTAGAAGCTCTGGTCCGCACTCACCACGCAGCGGTGAAAACCTGTACGGCAGAACACACACAGCAAGGTCACTAATCACTTACAATGGAAACAACATAAAGGAATTTCAGGCTTCCATTTCCCTTTTTGCACTCGGTATAAAAGTGCAGAGGAGATGGGAAGCCCCTGAAATGCCCTGTAATGTCCCAGAGAAGTGAGAGTGAAGTGCTCTGAAGCATCAGCACTGCACACTGGTTTCAAAATCACATCTCACATTTTCAGAGGAATATAAGTCAAAGGATTAAAGTCTGTCTTTATATATATGCTCACACGACAGTGTATGAAATTCAAAGAGCTAATGGTCGCTGTGATTGTTCCTCTTTTCTATACAGGCTGTGAAGAGACTCTGATATGAGCTTTCAGCAGACTGACTAAGACAAATCAAGTGGGTATTATGTAAAGTCTTTTTAATGTGAAATTCCCTCTTTGGGTTACTGTCGCTGCTCAGCAAGGAAACACAGAGAGGCAATTTTATTCTAAAATAAGACTGCAACTTAGGAAGATAACCACTTGATTTGTCTGTTGAAGCCTCAGAGTATACACATATATTTAGATAAATTGGAAATGGGATCTCTGTGCGGCCAGAATGAACAATTATACAGACCAATAATTATTTCAGTGTGCGTTCGGCTGCGTCACTGTTGTTTTTTTTATCACAAACTAAAAAAAATGTAAACCTATCTTGTAAATGTATTAGAGACTGAGATCCAGTGGTAAAGAGTAACTATGTACATTTACTCAAGCACAATTTTGAGGTACTTGTACTTTGGGTGGATCAATTTTGCGCTTCTTTATACTTCAACCCCATGATGTTTCAGAGTGAAATCTTATGTTTTACTCTTCATAGCTTCAGTTTCTAGTTACTTTGCAAATTCAGATTACCAAATACAATCAACAAATGATGTTGTACTACTATAAATTAAGTTTTTTTGTTCCCCAGGGGACAATTCACAAGCTACCCAGCAGTGTAGATAATAACTTCATTAAACATGAGCACTTCCTACACCACATGCCTACTCTATGAATTATAATCCCTGCCTCAGCGTATACCATCTCTAGAGTTCACTGATGAGTTGAACTTTTTGGAAGTCGAAGAAGTGATGCTTCAATACTAGGCCTTGTATTCAATGGTCTGAAAGAATTTATTTGAAATGTAAACCCAAACTAACACAGCATCAGACAAATGCAAGTGCTCAAGCTGTGCTGAATCAAACACACAAGCCTCCAAAGCACAGTTCTAGTGTATGTAATTAACAAACATTTACAACTTGTATTGTTTTAACTATGTCGGAAACACTTGGTAGACTACATATGATTTCTGCCCTCACCTCTGGAAGAAAATATTTGTACCTGCTTTAATATACAACATTTTGTACACCGGCATAGAGAAACAAACTCAGCTTTGCAAAAATGTGACTATATGCAAAGACTGTACCACTCTAATACCATAATCTCAACACAAGCTGTGAGTTGCACAAGCATATCTGTTTATTTTAATTGCTGAAATGTTTAAAAAATGAAATTATTGTTAAATATTTGCAGATGTTGGCAAACACTGGAAAACCCATCTCAAGCAGAATTCCTGCTCCTTAAATTAACAAACAAAAATAAGTGCAATTTACAATACAAACATTAAAGGGGAAAAATCTGTCGTTAAAAAAACTACTTTTTTGGAAAATAGGCATTTTGAGTTAATTTTTTCATTAGAAATCACAATGTTCAATACGTAACCTAACATTGAAAAAAAAAAAAAAAAAAAAAAAAAAGACAGAGAGAGAAGGTGTAAGACATCAGCACATCCCATTACAGTCATTGAAGTCAACGAATAAAAACGTTTTCATTTGAGCAGAATTGTCCATGCAGAACAGAACAGCAAAGCACAGCACTGTATGTCGCTATGGATGTCTCTGTGCATGTCTGTATCCAACAGTCACTCCCTGTCACTCCCTTGAGGGGTTTCGCTTTGGAAACTGCGTAGAGAGATGAGGTTTCTTCTCCAACATGGCTGCCAACTCATGTCTGGTCTCTCTCTTCAACCGACTTATAACTCACTTTGTTAACAACGGAGGTGGCCTCCATCTTCATCTACTCAAAGTCAGACATTTCTAGAAGACAGACATTAAAAATGTGATATGTGTGAGCACCTGACTCTAGTCATTAGCCTATTAATGATAGCAAAAATGAATGCACATTTGAAGGTAGTTTGCATGAAATTAAATCCAACTGATGACACACATCCAAACTAATGCCTAAACATACCCATTTGTGATTTTATAGCAAAAATTAATCACATCTCTTAAACTGAATAAATTGATTTTCCTTCAAATACTTAAATATACAATGAAGGCCTTCCTACAATAATGTCAGGATCACCATATTACATTAGAAGATGTCATCTTTCCCCAGACATTGTAAAGCTCAGTTAATGGACCCTAAAATGAGTCATGTTTGTGGGCACTGTCTTCTTCTGTCTCTCAACCCATGGGATCTAGTGACTACCCATTACAAAACAGCTTTCTTAGAGAACAGTACTTACATTCATCGTCACTGTCTGCAGAATCATGCTGCAAAAACAAAACAAGGAAATATTCATTGACTGCTTTACTCAGTAAATTCCACTTGGTTAAAAGTTCTCCACACAAAACACCTGTCTGAGTGATGAAGGATATGAAGCAGATAATTAGTATTAGATGTATTTAAAAAAAAAAAAAAAAAAACATACCTCATCATCTGCACCATCAAAATCAGGTAAATCCTCTCCTCCCATGTTGTTCATCATCTGGAGAAGTGCACAGAAGACAACAATCAACACTACAGTATATCACCAGATATATACTGTACTCTCACTTCAGGCACTGTGCCTGTTCAACATGCTTACCTCTGAGAATTTGTCAAAACGTGACAGGTCCTCATCTGAGTCGTCTTCCCAGTCTTTCCAGTTACTGAAATCCACGCTCAGCCAGTTGTTCTATTAGTGTTTAAGTAAAACAATATTCAAAATGTAGTCAGTTTACTCAAGCTGCTTTGTCGACACTGATATTTACCGATGTTGATATTTAAGATGCGAGTTTTATTCATATGTAGGTTAAATCAATGAGCTAACAGCTTCCCAGGGTATATTTTCAAATTGATGTCTATTGAACTGGCCATATCTGGTTTGCAACAAGTCTGCACCTGCACTGCCACATGACTGACATCTGTGCATCGACAAGTTTTTATTTCTTTAAAGAATTAAAGTTACCTTTGTCTTATCTTTGGTAAGTCGTGGCCATGATTTCCCAGCTTCTGCTTTTCGTAAACAACACAACACAGACCTGTCAGTGCGTTTGTGTTTGGATCCCTGCATAGAACAGAGAGCATTTGATGATGCCTTTGAAGGAATATAAACAAATGTAGAACTGCGACTACGTCTTCAAATGGCACACGTACTTTGGGGTCAATCTCCCCAAAAAGGTCCACTGTATTCTGGTGTTTGATATTATCTGTTCCACTGAGACAGCTGTAAGGTGAAAAGAGGAGAGGTCACAAGGTTTCCTTCACAACCGCAAACAACTGACAACCAGGAAGTTATCTGTGTTCTCATCATTCTGTCCATACACTATACCACAGGTCCTCTTTTATCAAAAAGCATCTGAAGGATAGTTTGCTCTAAGGGTAATACAATTCTCAAGACTACTGCCATTTACCACGTTATTAATGCAACTTACCTGAAATGAATTTTGGACGTGTCAAAATTCACTTGCACATCTTTACTGTCCTCCACGCAGAACTCAACAAAAACAGAGTCCCGTCTGTCATACCACTTAGCTGTTGCAAGGTGCCTAATGACAAAGAGCAGGAGGAGGGAATAAATGACAATGTAACTTCATCCATGCTTCATTCTAATCTAACATGGTAATTACTCAAGCTTGATAATATTAGTGGGGTATATTATTTTCATAACCAGGGGTGGTTAGTCTGCTCTGATAACCCACGTGTATATAGTGCAGTACATTTAAGGTCACGCTTAATTCGTGTTGACAAACACTTCCCTCATTCACTCCAGATTAGCATGACAGTCTCCGAAGCACCACTTTCACTTCTTTACCGAGTTAACTAAAAACAGTAACTACTCTCCCATGAAAAAAACTAACCCCTCATCAAAATGGTGCACCTGCTAACCTACTAGAAAGCAAATCTGACCACCTATCGTCATGTTGAGAAGGAATGTGTAGTGACACATTAATAGTAAATTGCATAACTATTTGGATATGAACCACGGTGAGGTGATAAATATTTGACTGAACTAGGGCAGCTCTTGTTACGTGTATCACTGTCAAACATGTGTACATTAGCTTGCTAGCTAACGTTAGCTAAAGTGAAATCTTCCGCGCTAATCATGACTCCATGCTTTTTCAGTGGCAACATTAACGTCACCCATGTCCGTGTTGGTTGACATTAGCTTGCTAGCTAACGATACCGCGCTGATGTGACGTTAATGCGCCCTAGACAAAACTAGCATGGGGTTTATCATGTTGGTGTTAAATTACGCTGAACAAAAATTAGTTGTCGGAGGACTTAATGATGTGCTGTGCCTTTCAGTCTTGACAGTCGTTAAGTATGACTGCACCGCCGAGGCTAACTCGCGTGCGTGCTTAGCTCAGTGAGCTAATGTTAGCTGGCTGATCCACAGTATACTACACTACCAACACTTGTAGCTAGTTAGCTACGACCGCTAACGACTACATAATAAACCCAAGACTTACATCTCCACTGTTTTAGCAATTAAACTCCCTCTTCGGACCACAATTTGGAATATAGTGTTACCTAGTTGTAGTGCCGGGCAAATACGTACAAGCCTTAACCGCTATGAATAACGTTAGCAACAGATGCACTGGTGTGTCTCCAAACATCGCGTGTTTTCCTTGTTCTCTCGTGACGTACGGTCTCACACGCCCGCCCTTGCTTTGCAGACCGGAGCCGCCAGAGACAATTCTAGAACGAGTGTGCCCGCGCTCAAGAGCAGCACAACAGCGCCACCACCAGAGCAGCTCCGTAACAGCACACCACCTCAGATACAGGAAGTGACTACCTGAGCTATGTGAATACGCAGATGAAAACTGTGTACTGAAGTATGACAATTTTTATGGTACAGATGTGGGAGGAATATTCAGATTCTTTTCTTAGTAAAAATAGCAATAATTGAAGTCTTTCACTGAAAATGTAAAAAAAAAAAAAAAAAAGTAGTATTGTATGTGTAGGCTGTTAAAGTATTGTTAGCGAGCTAGATAAAGCCATTCAGATGAAGTTGCTTATCCAGCCACTGTAATTTAACCTGAGCAGATGCAATGTAATACACACCGCAGAACCTAGTGAAAAGCACAATTTAACTACAAAAAAAAAAAAACTGTAGTCTTGTGTGTTGGATTTCACCACATTGTATGACTGTTGCCTTGATCTAAAGAGAAAACTCACAAAAACATATTTAAGGAATTTTTTTTATTATTATTATTTCAAAGTCAGAAGAGAACTACAAAATACACTTTCTATTGTTGCCATTTACAACTGCAATTAATACAGGCTTCATACCAAGGGCAGCATGCTGATGTTGCAGGCTCCTCTCTCTGACAGCCGCTGGTGTTACAGGTCATCTCTTTGCACACACAGCCAGAGGTATACTTGCTGCAGCTGGACAGGTAGCATGAGCAGCAGTTTTTCTTGCTGGTGGTGCAGGAGCTGTTTGTGTATGTGCAGGTCTCGTCTTAAAGCCATCACTACGGTCCATTTTTCCATTGGTGTTGTCTTCATTGTCAGAGTTTGAAGCTGATGTTTCTCTTGATTGAGTCAAGTCTTGATTATCGAGAGTATGAGTTTACAAGTGATTAATGAAGTGTACTCCAGTTAGTGCCACACAAAACAGGCACGGATGCAGAGAGAATTCTTTCATTGTTCTTCCTGACCCCGGCCTCCATTAAGAAATCTTGGTCTGCAGCATGAGTGAGAAAAAAACAGAGGAAGCAGAAATCGGTAATGATGACTCCTTGCAGGCAATCTGTGATTTGTTAATTTTTAACAGGGAGGATGGCTCAATGGGAGCATGCCCTGCCCCCACACTACCAACCGACACAAACACACTCATGGGCACCTCCCAAAGGACATTGGTGTGTGTTACTCCTTTGCCATAACTGTGAAATCCTACAATTCTATTTTATCCGGTCAGCGTCTTTTTCTCCATACAACAATCCTCTTTTTTTAACTGTGAATCAAAGTATTGAGTAAATACATGTTTAACTTTTATACTCCACTCTGAGTTTACACCAAATATCTATTAAAAACAGTATCTGTATTCATGTCTAAAATATTTTGTCAAGTGTGTTTGTTAAGTGGCCCCCCTCAAATCTCCTGCTGCTTGTGAGATCTCCATTGCAATGTGACAAGTAAAACATAAATGAGACGACAGGTTCATTCATGAGTTGCAGGTCACCTATATATAAAAAAAAAACTGCTGCTGATTTAGAAAATGTACTTTGACAGAAGACTGAGGGCATGTTGACATGTGGAAATGATGAAAGACACAAGACTGTGGCTTCCGGTTATTTTGTCAATAGAGATGAGCATGGATGCAGTGGTGGAAGCCGAAGCATGTCCCTTCACAGCTTGCTTCTGAGCCATCTTATTAACCAACGTCTCTTTAGCATCGCTCTCAGCCATCAGAGCTCGGCTCTCAATTTAGGTCCTCGTAGGAATGGACGCTGTCAGATGCACCTGCTGCCGCTGTGTTTGACATCCAATGATTTTCTTAGCGGGCCAAAGCACTCAAGCAGTAGAAAATGACATGGAAACGGACAGATGACTATAGAAGTGAACATGGGAAGCTGTAGCTGCTTCAAGCAGTTGGACTTGGGCAAGAGAGGAAATAGGCCGAGAAGCAGTGTCACCAGTTTGAGGCTTGGCAGCTGTCGATAGAGCAAGTGGAACAATAGCACGAAGGCAGGGAAAGACAAAGCGGCACCATCAAATGAATAAGAAATGTTCACTGTGGATTGAACCACAGATGACACAGATGATAACTCTGACAGAATAACAATGGCAGACAGTTTCTGAGTGTGTGGGACATGACTGGAGATGTCAGGGAGGATGAGTAGAAAATATCTGAAAGGATAGGTATTTGAGTCAGATAGTGGCACAATATACACGACTGATGCAGAGAAGGGCTCAGTAGATGGGTATAGGTGACTGGTGGCAAATAATCTTTATTTGTGCCAGACATATTACTTTAAAGGTCCAGAAGTGACGCCAAAGCAGAGGCCTTAGACGAGCCCAGACAAGAGCAAAAGACAAGGTTTAAATTTGATACAGGCCTGAGCATTACTTGTAGGATAATATTATAAGACAGGGAACTTCTGTGAATTAAACCAAAAGCATCAATCTCTAATTTTTTTTAATGTGTACAGCACAGAGTTACAGTGTGACACAATGTAATTATGTTATAAAGCCACTGAAGACAGTAGCAGCTTTACAATGAACTAGTCTCATGAATTAGTCATCATTAGAGAAAAGAAAGACATAGTGCGATCTGAATTACCTCCAGGAGCTTTCTGCAGCTGCAGTGTGATTTGAATGAGGAATCAGCAAAAGCTGTGCTGTGCTGCTGTTTTTGTCTCCTCACTCTGGCAGATAATAAGCCATAATTTGGATCCATTATTGTCATCTTAAAACTTAATTTCCTTCTTCAGTGTCATCTAGTCAACAAAAGTTTTCCTACTGGCCTGATTGTAATGATGCAATTTGTTTGTCAAGCATATGCTTGACAAATAGGAGAGAAAATGACACTGACGACAAGGTGCTGCAGAGGCAGCCAGAGCCTAAGAGCATGAAACATAACCGTAAAGAAGAAAAGACTGGATTAAACTGACTTCACATTTTACATTGCACTGTGTGGTGATACACATAATGTTTACATGTTACTATACATAGCAGGTAGCAGTAGTAGTTGTCCACATGCTTTTTATTGGTTGTAAATTATGTAAGGTACAATAAACTTAAAGGACAAAAACAACTGAAAATCCACCATACCATAAAATATGTATTATTTTTATGTCTATTCTAATACTTTGCAGTTATTTGAGACACATTTCCTTTAAGCAGCAAAGAGTCAAGACGGTGATGATGCCAGCCAGACACAAATCCTGGAGCAGCTCCATATATTATGACTAATTGAGCAGCCCTTTAGACCCTATAACCACAGCCACGGGGGGCTTTACTGGGATATGATTTCATTCTCTGCTTTATAAATGAATAATCCACTGTTATGTCACACTCATTCGATGTAAATGGAAAAAAAGATTCACTGACCCTACAGAGTCAGGCTGATCTGGTTTCACTGTACTGGCTCCAGAAATCCATTTACACCTGGTATTAGAATGTGATACAGAATCCATTTTAATACCAGGTGAAAATGAGGTCACAATGGTAACAGTTCACCTCCTGCACTCTGGTCTCCAGCTTAAGGCGTTAGTGCCTGTGTATGAACATACTGACTCTATTGTCCAGCATCAAAAGAATAGAGCTATGTAAAATGTGTTTTAAGGAATACTTTCTCTGTGTGTGTGCCACAGTGAAAGAGATTAATATTTTGGACATTTATTACTGTCAGAAAAAAATAAGGTGGAAGATATACTGCCCTCAAATGAATTCAGGTAACTCAGGTAATTATGATGTTTATTGCGACTGACTGTGTTTATGCTATGTTGATTTGGGCCCACTGACTTTCATAACATGAATAGTTATGGTTGTGTTTTGCTGCTGCAGATTTAATTGGACAATGACTCAGAAACCTCAGCAGTTTTAATGTAATGTTTATACTATGATGAGTAAGACCACCACATATTTCCAGAGGTTCGCGGACGAGGTTTAGCCGAGTGCCAGGCTTTGATTAAATCCAAATTAAAAAACAATGTAATTGCAGTATGAAATGTGTTTTGGGAAATTATGTGAAATATATTGTGTGATATTGCTGGTCTAAGCTCCTCAGGCAGGGTGATCCGAAGACTATGAGCCCCGACAGCCAGGGCCAACTGTCACATCAGCTAATCCTGAATCTACCAAAACCCAAAAATGATGTGGAAACAGATTATACTGTGGTTTCAGTGGAAGCCCTCTGCACTAGCTGCAGACTGGAGAGGGATTTCTAACTTTTCTGATGCCCTTGTGTCAACAACGATTTTTAATTGGAAGAGGGGAAATTGATCAACCTTTTTGACTTCTTTTTATTGAAACCTAAAACAAGAATCACAAGAAATCATTGATTTCAACAGGCTTAATAATGGCTGACCTGTTACAAGGGTTGATATCAATCAGGCTTTGGAAGTTCTTTGTAAGTTCTTAAAATTCATGTGCAGGTGCTGAAGGTGCTGAGACATATTGTCAGTTTTAGACAATGTCACATGAGGTCACTTTGATACAGCAACTAACGGGTTTCTGGGTACGATGTAGGGATGATCCCTGTGTTTCCCATGTTTTATGTGGACAGCCTATTCCAATGTATTTACTTCCACTCTGATTTGGTTTTCAAACATTTGTCTTCTTATTTGTGCCTTTCAAAATGGAGTAGACAGTAATGATCTCTGGTCTGGTCTCAATCAGAAGTAAACATGTGATTGCAATTTTGTTTTGCACCAACTCTCAATGATGAGATTACACCAACAAAACAACAACAACAACTGGGGTGGCAAAACACTGCAATTCATCAAGAGAAAAATACCATTATGTTGGTTACAGCATCTCAAGCGAGCAAAAATCCAGCTTTTTAAAGTTTCATTCTGCTTTTTAGATTAAAAATAAGATTAAATAAAATAAACAGGCAATTTTAAGACTTGTAACTTTGGATGGCCACTGGGATGAAGTCAGTGATCACTTAATTGATTAATCAATGATGAAAATAATCTTTTCAGACAGCTTTCCAGACAGCAGCTAGATAGATAGATAGATAGATAGATAGATAGATAGAAAGAATAACAGTTCAATTAACACCTCTGTATCAATGTCAATCAATCAAACAATATATTTGTGTCTTAATAATAGTAACAATAACAGTCGTCATCATAATAAATATCATTTCAGCTGTAGTGGTGCTGTGATACCCAAACAATGCCTTCTGCTGTAGGTATGAATCCGGACTGGGTGAGTGGGTTTTCCCTCTCTGACGTGTAGGCTGGACACTAGTGTGCACTTAGCGTGTGTTGAACGCTGCGTTATCATTAAAGCTGTTAATCACGACAAACCTATGATTCACTCACAGCATTAAAAATACACACACACAAGCACGCACACACACAAACACACACACACTCTCAAGCCACCATTTGTCAGCCAATCGTGTCGCTCAGTGACGAACTTCCTGGTCACATTTTCTCGTAGGTCCTCTTGTTAATGGGTATGTTTGGTCCTGTACAGTCAACAGGGAGGAAACCAAAGCTCGAAGGCGAGCATCCAGACTCAAAAGGAGACGGAGGAGCGCATAATCTGCCCGGAGGAAGGTGTCACATCGCAAACGTGGTCGGAGGCAGATAAGGAGAGAGACTACATGGTGTTTACGCGGTGTTACGACAAGCCCAAGGACGTACGAGGAAGGCAAACACAGGCGAGACTGGGGACGAAGTGCGGGCTTTGGATGGCGTTTTCCGGGGCCAGGGAGGGGCTGTGTAGAGCCTAAAGAGATATGAGCCGGAGATACGTTTGGAAACCATGTCCTGACCACAGAAGACCAATTATCCGCGGATAAAACTGCAGCAGCGCGTCAGAAATAAAGGCCTCCTCTGATGGAGCACCGGGCTCTTTAATCCAGCCAGAAACCAGAGACGAGCTACGGCGAAGGGTGAGGTACCGGAGCAAGACCCGCTCAGCTCAATGTGGACGCCAAGTGTTTTAAAAGCTGAGCTAATGCTGCGAAATCGCCGAATTTCCCTTTGCTGCTGCGGAGAATGGCTCAGTCAAACCACCGCCGAGCAGCTGTGATCACGTTCGTTCCAGCCCGTCGCTCTTTCTGCCTCTCTCTTTCTGTTCAACAGGACGCTTCACTCGCAATTGAAGGGATTTATGGGATCACAAGGTAACCTTTCAGCCCTAATGGGTGTCCGTGTTGTGTTTACGTGTGGCCGGGCGTGTTGGTTTTCATGTTTTCCGCGTGTGACGGGGGTTTTGGTTTCCTTTGTTTACAGTGTGAATCTGTGAACAGCTGATACGTCCTCAGCAATGCCGCGATACTGGCGGCTGTGTGCTTCCTTGACGTGCTGCAGCCACTGCAAAGAGCTCCCCGTGGAGTGTTTAGGATTGACTTTGTCATGCACAGATAGAAGATGAAAGAGACAAACTGCAAACGTAACAGCTGGAGGAGATGTGATGTTCCTTTTTAACCGGGGCGCATGAGCTGTTAAGGCCATGTAGAGAAAGGAAGTGAAGCCAGCACAGCCTGCAAAAACAAAAACACTCTTGTAGCCATGTCTGAAAGATAGCATCGTTCCCTGTAATGCATCTGGAAATAGGCCTTAGTGGTCAACTTCTGCAAGGGGAATTACATTCACACAAGTGCAGATTGTGTTTGAGTATCTTTGGTCGTACACTAATGTGCTGGTGACTTTTTTTGTGCCTCTCTTTGCAGTTTCTTCTGATGAGATGAGTGTGCGTGCTGGCCAGGGCAGTGATGAGGTACTGGTTTCACAGGCGGTGTGGGATTACCTGGCTGCAGCTGGGCGGCCCTGGCTCATTGACTTCCAGCACAAGCAGGGGATGAGCGCTGGTATCATTAGGCGAGGAGAAAGGGGGGGCTGCTGCGCCGTGAGGCTGCAGCCGGTGGAAGGCACCAGGAGCTCTGGAGCCGGGGTGATGGATGGAGCCATCTCCAGCGAGACACGAAAAGCCTTCATTGACTTATGCCGCTGTGCCCGCAAAGAAATGAGCAAACAGGAGGGGGGACCCAAGAGGAAGAGGGCTCTGCTGCCCTGTGTGGGAGTCCTGGAGCCAAACGGAGAGGGGAGCCTGCTTCAGCCTCCGCCTCCCCAGCCTCGGCGCTCCCAGAGACAGCAGCAGAGGTTCAGGAAGCCCGCTGATGAGGAGGCCTGCGCTATGTTCCACGAGGCAACCCAGAGGAAGGAGATGGACTCCAGCTTGGCTTCCCACAGCGAGGTGGAGGACAACAAAACCTGCTCGATCTGCATGGGGGACATAGTGGAGAAGACGACCCTGGAGAGGTGTGGCCATTCGTTCTGTCGTTCTTGCCTGGATCAAGCCTTTAAAGTGAAGAAAGCGTGTCCTGTGTGTCGGCTGGTGTACGGCCAGTTGATTGGGAACCAGCCCGCCAATGGTACAATGATCGTAGAGCGAGATCCTGATCTGGAGCTTCCTGGCCATGAAGGCTATGGGTGTGTCTGCATCATCTACAGCTTCCCTCCTGGCCTCCAGGCGGTGAGTAAACCAAGAGCATGTGCGGAAGCAGTATGGAAGTGCCGCCGGAGTAGCACTCACAATCATTTATAGGTGTAATGAAACTCAGAGTTGTTTTGAATAAATAATACAGACCATTGAACAAGTTCAATATAAGAATCACATAGAAAGTGTAGAAAAATCTAATACATTTAAACAAGAGTCTTAGTTTGGCATCTAAACTAATTGATGTTACTTCTTTAGTCATTTATGTAGGTAATACTACATCAAACCATGAGGTCTTTTTACGCAATCATCCACTCTGCTTGATCATGCTAATCTTCCTTTCTGTCCTCGATTGATGTCCGGTTTGTTTACACTTTGATAATCTTTACGTTCCCCTGTGTTACATCCAAACCCTAATATCCAGTTTCAATAGCAAATACATCAAATTAAAGGTACGATCTCAGATCCACAATCAGCCCACCACCAAGACTCTAAACACAGGATATGATGTAGCTGTAACTCTCAGATTAGTGTCTTTTAATGCAGGGAGGAACAACAAAAAATGCTGTTTTCTGATGCTTGTAAGGTTTGTTTACATCAGTATTTTTGTATAATAGCAGTAAAAAGAACTGCTGGAATTTGGCAAACACAAAAGACTGCTTTTTATTCATTACTGTAACCAACTCTTCAGACATTTTGTGAATTTAACCCAAATTTAAATGGCAGAAAACACCTTTGTATCGCCTACGTTTGTCTGTATGTAACTCATGTGCCCAAGCATGCATGAGAGAAACAAAACAGGTGCCCACTCACAGAAAGACAGCTCCACAACAGATTTCTTTAAAAAGTCACCTTCAACATTTCATCTTTGTGTCTTTTTGTCTATTTTATGGGTCAAGAATGCTTCATCCTACTTTTCCTATAATGGAACCATTCTTATCTTTTCTTTAGCCTCTACCCAACGTCTTTCAGGCTCCATGTCCTCAGTCTGCACCAAGAGCTTTCAGTTATAAATTTGTAGTCCAGGCCAAAGTAACAGCTTAGGACATCAGAAGAAGAAGAAGAAGAAGAAGACATTCTAAAATTATTTTTAGATGCTTTAATGCTTTGTAAAATCAGTGGAGTTCCCCTTAGACAGGAAATGGTTAGCTCACAGATGTCATGCCCATATTTGCTTTTTATCTCGAGGTTCAACATTCTTGGTTGCTTTTATCGTGTCCCAGAGGAGAAAATTGTTTTGGATTGAAGGAACTACAGATAAACATGTAGCAAAAAAGCAGTTAAAATAAATGACGTGGCCGTGGCAGCACCATTAAACATCCAGCATAATGATGGGTCTGTTTTTAAATGGCTGCTGTTGTAACGACCCCAACAAGCAGACAGACACAACTGTCTTGAAGCCATTAATGGCACTTTAAACTGATCCTCTTTTAACTCCTTTGTCGCCAACAGCCAGAACACCCCAACCCAGGTGTTCGGTACCCAGGAACAGACCGTGTGGCCTACCTCCCTGACAGCCCCGAGGGGAACCGCGTGCTGGGCCTGCTGCGCCAGGCCTTCGAACAGCGCCTTATCTTCACCATCGGTACCTCCATGACTACGGGCATGCAAAATGTCATCACCTGGAATGACATCCACCACAAGACCTCAATCTGGGGCGGGCCCCGCTGGTATGTACGGACATTTAACTGGAGGCAAACTTCAGGCAAAGAGGTGCAGCAGCTGAGAAAAGGGCTCAGAAAAGACTGACTAGTTCAAGTTCCTGACAATTAAATCCTATTTGTTGATGTCCTTGGCTACATGGCACTATTGCTGCCTGAGCTCATACACGCAGTGACAGCTTTTTTTCTGTTTCTCCTGACAGTTTTGGCTACCCAGACCCAACTTACCTGGTGCGAGTGACCGAGGAGCTCAGAGAGAAAGGCATCACGGCGGACTGACGGCACGAAAGTGGCAGACTCTTCCAAGACTTTGAAGGACTTTCCAAGCGTCCGACCTGAGTCGGCTCCAGGCTGCGCTCTCAGACTGCTCGTCCCTTGAAGGATGGCTGAGGACAAGGCCCTCAGCAGACAGGCGTCTAATGCTGCAGCAGAGCCCACATCGCTCCACTAGTTGTTCCTCTGTTCGCTCATTTTTCCTCCAGAGTTCATCTTAATCCAGTGCTACATGTAGAAGAAAATACTGTGAGTGCAGTGAATTCTTGTATTACACAGTCCTCTACCTGCGGCTGTTGGCAACCGAGATCTGATGCACTTATCTCAGAGCGTCGTGGCGTGTTGGAATTCATGGTACTTATATATAATTTAGAAAATCTAAGTTTAATGTTACAAAGACGTTTTATGTTAATGTTTATTTCTACTCTGGGGTTTGTTTTATTTCTTACAAGCACACATTCTTTGTTTTATTTCCTCAGAAATTCGGTTGGGTACGTCTCTAATTTTGATTGTTACTAATTACCCGGTGTAAGGAAAGTACTTGGGTTATATGGCAGAATAACACTGCTTCAATAGAAAGAGTTCATTTTCTGAAGTTATTGCAATCTAAAGCACTCACAGGCACTTTGGTACAGGAGTTTGTTTTTCAGTGAAGTCGCCGTCATGGTCGTCGCCTCCTCTGTGGAAGGATGCTCGGGGCAAACAGGTTCGAGCAGCCATCAGCGATCAGCTCGGTGGCAACAAGTTGATGTCATTTGCTTGGAACTCTTCATTTGTGTGTGATCTTCATGTCTCCCCGCCATTTGTACTGAAATAGGAGGAATGTTAAACTATGTCTCATCGCAGCACTTTTTATTACACACATTAGGACTTTCTGACGTTTATTTTTTTTTGGCCATCGGTCACTCCTGTTATTTCCAGATGTCTCCCAGGTGTTGAGCCCGTTACCTCAGTTGTTAGTAATGTGCTCATCTAATTACCAGATTTATGACGATGTCAAATAAAAAGGGCATATAGACCACTTAAACCAAATGAAAGGCACAAAAGCTCTTTAAATATCTATGCCTCCGTCCCTGTCAAACTGGGAGATTTGCCTGCTAATGTTCTCATTTAAAATGAGGTAACTGTTGTAAATCTGTTTATCAATAGATAATCAATGATACACAGTGGAAAAAGAAAAAAAATATTGTGGGAACAATTGATTTGATTTGGGGGGTGGGGTATCGATCTCATTTTGTTGTGCCTTTCTTATATTCGCTTTTGATAAAAATCAAGCATGATGTTACTAATGAATGAGCAGTTTGGGCGTATTTGGTGTTATTTCATAGATAAACAGCATTATGTTTGTAGCTATACTATCTGGCTTTAAGTACAATGAAAATATGCATACTAATGTATATTATATTAGCTTCGCCTTCATAAACATTCTTGTAGTCCAAATGCTGAAAACCCCCTGAGAACTGATAAAGCTCTATGCGTGAAAGTGCTTTGCTGAGTGCAGTAACCTGCTTGGCTCGTGGTAAATTTGTCATTAATTTGTCTGGTTCAGATCCACACATCAAATACCCCTTTATTACATTTCCATCCCTTTGTATTTTAGTTAAGGGACCAACTGAAATATTTTTGGGACACAGGATTGTAGTTTACTAAGGCTACTGTGCAAACATTTCTATGCATTACATGACCGAGGAGGAGCCAGTAGAGCGGAGAGTTGGAGAGATTACACACATTACAAATTGATTGTTGAGGAAAAGTTGGAGTTTTGCTTTTCTAATTGTGTTGATTCGTACTTTGTCGATGTTCAGAATAATGTGCTTTACATTTTAATACTTGAATAAAAAGTTATGTTTGGGTTTGTGTTGGATGTTCACTGTAAATAAACCAGGTGCGTCATCAAGCAAGTGAATATTGAACCTGTGTCCATCTGGAGAGAGTCCATTTGGAATGAGTTGGGGTTGTGGCCTCTGATCAAGGTTTGACCTCAGATCTCCTGTAGTACAACGGAACTCCAAGATACTGAACTCTGCTACTGCCATCTGGTGGACAACAGTGTGACTGCGCCATGAACAGAGCTTGAAAATGCCTCATACTAGATCTTTAACTCTATCTTATTCTGTACAATAACTACCCTTAAAAATGGGTAATGACATGGATTATATATCGCTTAAGTTTTTGAAGCAGGAGTTTCATTGTGAATCACTGCTCAGTATCACACTGGCTAAGATTCAAATCACTCAAACCACAACACTCTGGCTTGAATCCGGTTTGGGACCTTTGTGATCATGTCATCTTCCTCTCGCACTACCCACATTTCCTGTCTTCCTCTTTGCTGACAGTTAAAGGCAAACATGCCCAGTAAAGAGTCTTTCAATGGAATTATTACATCCTGTGCAACCACAGATAAGACTGACGGTTTTAGGCTGTGTCATATTGAACATGAACAAAAGGAACACTAATGTGAAATGAATGAATTGCACAGAGGAACCAATGCAGCATCTGTTCATATCATCTTTATGCAGAAACACCAGTTGTAGCTCAGTACCTACACTGTTACTGCTTGGCTGACTGAAGAATTAGACTCTACCACTTACTTGTTGTCATTCTTTCATGTAATTAGATTTGGAATAGTTTTACAAAGGCACAAGACTAAAGTTGCCACTCAATATCGTGATTTTGTTCCCCTCTTCCTTACAGCTGCAGGCAAGAAGTTATTGGCTAATTATTACAAACTGTCAAAGCAAACACTAAAACAACCTGTTTAACATCCAGTGTATAATAGCTTATTGCACATTCAGATTCATAAGGACCAGCCAGTTTGACAGGATAAGTTACAGGTATGTTGACTCAAAGAGTCTGAGTAACAGATTCTTTTTGCATTTTGTGTTTTTCTCATCTGATCATAATCTAGGCACGGTTACTCCCTGATACTTACTGATGCACGCAAAACATAAGCATTTTTAATAAATATTAGCTTACTGTGTCTAGTGGCAGTCTAGATTTAAATGAACTGTCAGTCAATGTGAAAGTGATGGCAGATTTTAAATCTTTTTTAATTTGGTGGAAAAAGTGTCCAGATCCTTTGCTTAAAGCAAAAACAGCCCTGCCAACACTCAAATACATTCATTGCATTCAAAGTTATATGTCGGCTAAGTAAAAGTATGTAAGTAATATCAGAAATATGTACTCACTAATGTGACATTAGAGAGTACTATGCAGGCAAAATCACCGCTGTCACTGTTACAGTATTATAATAAATTATACTATTGGATTTTTATTACTGGTGCAACATGTCAGCAGCATTTTTATGTATATCTGTATTTATATACGCGTTATACTGGTATTATTATAGTTTGTAAACTGTAATAAGTAGCGAAGTATCTAGTAAGTACCTGTCTCGTGGAGTAAAAGTATTGCTCTATTCGTAAAAGCTACGATTTCCCGTCAGAGCCACCTATAACACATTCAAACCAATCAGAAGTCAGTGTTTGCAGCACTTCCTGGCACATGGACGTGCGCCACCCAGTGAAAGTGAACCGGGGCTTTCCTTGTGCTGACGTCACATGTCTCCGGACGCACAGCAGCCTATTTGCATCCTTACACGGAGAGACAACATATTTGTCCTCTCACACCGCAAAAACAATGGAAAACAGAGCGGGCAGTCAGTCTGGTGAAGACTGCGCCATCTGCTTGGACACAATTCGCGGGAAGAAAACGTTAAGGTGCTCCCACTCGTTTTGCTCGGAGTGTATCGACTCGTTTTTTAAGTGTAAACCCGCTTGTCCGATATGCAACACCTACCACGGAGAGTACAGGGGGAACCAGCCGGAGGGCACGATGACGGTGACGCGCAGCTGGCAGCGCCTCCCCGGCTTCGAGCACTGCGGATCTATCGTGATACAGTACGACTTTCCTGCCGGGATACAAGGGGTGAGGCTGGCTGCTTTAAGGAGAGGCCACCGGTCAACAGAGCCGACGTTTACTTTGACTACACCTTCCGGGTGCTGCTCCTGTCACCTTTGTTCAGCAGAGGGCGCTGTTGACTTGTTTTACACGGACTCTATAATAAAGCATCTGGATTAATTATGATCAAATGGCTGCTAATTCTATTAGCTATTATACTCCAAAAAGGTTTTTCTGTGCAGTTGTTGTAAAGCAACAGCCACTGAAAAATATGTAGGTTTTCAGCCGCCATGCAGGCATGTTTAAAATAACTCAAAACCAAAGAGACTTGCTGAAGTCTGATAACCCTCAGCTGGGGCTGCAAATAATCACTGTTTTCATTATCAGTGAATCTGCTGATTAGTTTCTTGGTTAATTGTTTTATGAAATGCCAAAAAACAAAACAAAAAAAAAAACAAACAAAAAAAGGCAGTTTCCTCCTGAGCCCAGGGCGATCAGCATTTCAAAACTCAAAAGATATTCACTTTTCAGCCATATCAAACAGAGAAAATCAGCAAATCTTGACATAAGAGAAGCTTGAAGCTGACACTGTTTGGTGTTTTTGATTGAAAATTCACTGAAAGGATTATTGAAGTAGCTGCAGAGTCATCTAATATAAACAAATTGATTCATCCTTTAGCTTTTTAGCTCTCAACACCTTTAATATGTGAAAGAAGTTCTATTTCCAACCATTTTATGTACGAGGAACCTACAAACATCCTGACTGTGGCAGGAAATGTGGCAGGGACAGTCTGTCTGTCTGTCTGTCTGTCTGTCTTGTGACAGGAAGAAAACAGTAGAAATTAAGCAACACTGACTGATGACCCAGTTTTTCCTCATAAGAGGTTATAACAGGGGGAGATGTCTGTAGGAGACGGACAGTGAGAGAGCGGGCTGATACAGATGTATAACAAAATGCATGTTTTACAAAATGCATCAATGTCCTGTAGGATTTTCATTTGATTCATGCCTTAAAACAAATGGGCTACAATTTTTGATGAGTGTTAGTTACATACAATATATGCTGTTGTTCCGGTATTACAGCCTGAGCACCCAAACCCAGGGGTGAGGTACAGCAGAACCTCCCGTACTGCCTTCCTGCCAGCCTGCGAAGAGGGAGAAAAAGTCCTGAAGCTGCTGAGGAAAGCCTTCGATAGGAGACTCATCTTCACCGTCGGACGATCTGTTACCACAGGCCTCAACAACGTCATCACCTGGAACGACATTCACCACAAGACCAGCACAGGAGGTGGCCCACAGTGGTATGCACATTATTGATGTAGAATAACCACGTTTTCCACCCACCACCGTGCAGAAATGTGTAATGCAGGATTTACAACTCACATCACTGTTTTTCTCCAACATCACAACTCGATCAGGTGTGTTTTTTAATCAATACATACCAATACTTATTTTCAGAGAAGAGCACTATAAAAACAACCCCAGAGGCCCTCTTAGGCTGTGCTTAAGCATGCAGGTGCTCTGAGCTAAATGCTAATGTCAGCATGCTAACAAGCTCACAGTGTCATTGCTAACATGTTGATTTAAGCAGGTATAATATTTACCGTGCTATCCAACTTATTTTAGCGCATTAGCATGATCAAATTAGCCAATTAGCACAAAGTGCAGCTGATGCAGATGGGTGTGATTGGTTTTGCAGGTGTTTGTATTACAGGTTTTGACCTAATGACAGAACTACATGACAAGTTCAAAATTCATCCAGTAAATGTGGAGACATTTCACTGAAAACCACCAAAGTGAAGCTCATTGTGGTGCTAGAAGAGAAGTGAGGGCATCATCAGAGTCATGAGACTCATTAGACATAAGAAGCATTCATTAATCTGCACAGACGATGACAAATATGGATGAATTGAAAACACACGTTCAGTGATGTAACATGAAAGTTTTTTCTTTGTTCCAGTGATGTACTGATGTCATTTTCTTGCTTGTTTGTCTCCAGTTTTGGATATCCAGATCCAGATTATTTGTTCAGGGTTCAAGAGGAGCTTCGTCTTAAAGGAGTGACAGAAGATAACTGATGGGTGAATCAGAAGACATCCTTCAAATAGATTTAATACTGTGTATTGTTGCAAAGCTGCTGATTTTACTTCTGCACTTTTTGCAGTCCTCAAGCAGGGATCTTCATCACTGACACCTTAAGGTCTTTCTTTTTTTTCTATGAAGTGATGGTGAATTATTATATTGAGGCATGAATGTTACTGACTATTCCCAAAGATTCTTTAACTGATTATGCAAAAAACACAGTCTATGCATTATGTAATCCAACGAAACAAAGAGTACACGAGTAAAAAGGTAAAAGGGGAAACGTAACGACCCGTCGTTAAGTTCAATGATGTAATAATTTCAATGATGTAAAAAATATCTTTTGTATCAGTGGATCAGAGGTCTGGTGCTGAAAAGCAAACATGGGAGACAGAAAAGGTAGTAAAAGCACTTGATGAGCAAAATAATCCTGACATCTAAAATGAGCAGAACAGGATGAAGGCTCCACGCCGTAAACAACGAAGACTATTTAACAAAGAGTGATTGCTGGCTGTGCTCTATCTGACTGTAACTGTACGAGTCCAACAATGTGTCATTCCTGTTATTTCTGATGTCGGGTGACTGCTTTGTCATTGTTTAGTGTAATATATTCAGGCCATCTTGAATTTAAAGGGTCTAATAAATCTTTTAAAAAGTATATACAGTTGTCATTTCTGTGAAGAAATGAAGTTGAAATAGATTAGGTAAAATCACTAGATGAGAAGACCTGAACACCACGAGCTGTACTGACTGAACCTTCACTCTCTGCTAAACGGCCTTGTTCTGCATTAGAAAAGCACACGGTTACAACAACCAAAGAGTTAACAGAACGATGTGTCAGACAGAAGACAACACTAAATTTGTTAAAGAATAGCCAATGAAGTGTGCAGGATTGTTAACAATTAAAAATAATACATAAAACACTCAGAGACTTGCTCAGGAAAACTCATCTCTGATGGAATATTCACAGGAAATTCTGCTCCAAATTCCACAAACTTCCTGCACTTTTTGTATTCACTATTTGGGTTATTTGAGTTGATCAGCTTTGCACTTGTGTTGTTATGCACTGAATATACTGTGAAACATCCATAAAATATATAATTTAGTCAAGGGTTGTCAGTTTTTCTTGTGTCAAACAGCAGGAGTGTCGGCGCTCCAGCTGAAGTGTATCATGTGTCTGTCAAGCTCTTCTAGTCCATAAACATGTTTGATATGTTTCCAGTCCTGCCTTTTCTCTGTCTGGTCCACTAGAGGGTGATGCTCTCCTCAAAGAAGACTGTGATGGCGTCTGCTTGGTATGCAGCTGTATCATCATCACATACCCACAGTCCCACAGCACCTCCCAAACCTCATCGCCCAAAGTCAGTGAGAGGAGCAGAGCATCTGCTATAGATGATGAGTCATGTGTTTCTATGGTGCCCGGGGCAGTTTTAGCAGCAGCAGCTCACACTGTATGTACAACGCAGAGAGCGGCTGTCACCTTGTGCTTGACCACACTGAACTCATCACCTCTGGGTCTATTATGACGGTGCAGGTGTTCTTAGATGAGGTAATTACATGCATACAGATGCAGATTCAGTTTAAAGATCCTCTCCTGTTCATCAAAATGATATATTTGGAAGTTTTTTCTATGAGAAAAATCCATTATACCTTAAGAAGTCTTCAATGTTACTCTCCACCTTTGCCTTCATTTAGAATGAGTGGATCTAAATAGTCCTTGCCGCCTTCTCCACCCACCCCTCCAGTGCTCGCCTTCAACTCTGCTCATCAAGCACACAGAAACCTCTGATTGGGTTCTGTGTTACTACTTACTGTATGCTGCACAATGGCAGGTGGTAATATGGGAGTAATTCAGCCACACAGTATAATGAATATAGCCATCATCTAGTTCAGCAGCTGAGCTATCTGACAGACTGTTCTGAGTAACGTTTACTATAACTTTCTTCATCAGCTCCCTCAACCATGTAAAATGTCCTGTCTGCATTTGACATGAATCATCGTGTAGCTTGGCAGGCTAATGCTGGCTAACATTATCCATGAGAAACATGAACAAACAAACAAACTCGTACTCACCATGACATGAGGATAATGGACAGAACAGTATCTGGCATCAGCATTTCAAGTTTTATGGCAAAATCCTTTAGTTTCTTTGTAAAAAGGCGACTGCTGTCTACAGCTTGGCAAAATATGAAGGCTCACCATATATCCTTTTGTAGCTTTGCAACCAGAACACATCTCTGCCAGTGAAACTCTCGTTTCAGGTGACGGGATTGGTTCCCTAGGTATGTGATGTATGAAACTCTGGCTGTCTGAACCTGTTTGTGAGGCACTCATTGGTCCACTGCAGTCCCAGTGGGGAAATGCACAGACATGGCATTGACAGCTTATTTCACTCATGATGTGCCATGATATGTAGCATATAAAAACTTGATTTTCATTGGAGGAAGTCTTGATAAATTCCACAGTCATCTGTTGTTGAAGTGACTTTGAATGTTAAATGTGTAACAGGTGTCCAAGTCCTCACTAGCGCCTGAAAATACTGCAAACAAAGCAGGACACATAAGCTCTGCCTTTGCTTTTCACTGACCATTACACGCGTCACAACTGAATATGAGCAGTCTCCAGCTGATCTTCCTTTCAGGGGTGACAGCACAGAGTTATAGGCTTAGAAAATACCTTTAACCTATATTTCTGTATCAGAGCGCACATGTGATAAGGCGGACTTACTGCGCTCGGCCTCTTTATTGCTCTGGTGTTTAGTGGCTGGGGGCATTTCTGTGGCCTAAGATCTAAGGGCATCTGCTGCTCTCTCATAGCAGAACAGGACCCATCTGGTCAAATGTACCACCTCCCCTTTCTCCCTTTTCTCCCATAATTCATCAGTCCAGTCCATCCATTTCTCATCATTGTCCCTTTTCCTCTCTTGTCCCTTTAACAGTTTTCTATTGAAGTGGCTGTAAATTACGAGCATTTCCCTGCCAGTTATTTTCCTTTCTGCTGTATTGTCGCTATGGAAAGCATGACCAGCTTGACCTGATAAAACTGAACTTTTCATTACATATTTGCATATCCTGTTGTAATATATTTCTATGTTTTAGACCTTTTATTAACAGAAGAGTGACTTACAGCAACAGACTGACAGACAGATAAATTGGCTTTTTTTGAATAATAATAATAAAAAATTGACATGGACTCTCAGCATCTTGTTTGCCCTCTCACTTTATTTACTTTAATTTATATTAAAATTGAGTGACTCTTTGCCCCTCTCTGCAGGTATTTCCCTTCCCTGTCACTGTCCATCTGGACATCTGGGAAGAGGGGCAAAGAATTACAGAAAATGTCACCCAGGACATAAATATGTATCAATGATTATGCAGAGCAATATTGTGGGTGGATTAAACATGCATCAATGTAAATGGCCAGTGACAAGCCTCCCCTATAAAATGGATTGATGTCAGTGAAAATAAGCACTGAGTGTATGGATTAAGACGGATACATCCGTCGCCTCTTTCATTAATTTCCCCCAAACGTCGCTCTGCACTGTTGTGGCAGGATGCCTTGAATATTCTCCTGTCAGGCACTGAAAATAGCACCAAGACTTTCTGGGTGTGACTAGACGGCCGCTCATGAGGGGCTCCCAAGAAACACACAGACGTGCATACCTATCAGATGAGAGATGTGCAGTGTTTCCTGTACTGGAGATGATAAGAAAATCATTATGTGACAATGCAGAGCTGTTGTTCTCGCCCCCTCTCCCCACTGTGCTCCTTAATTAGAGTGTCTCTGGCTGCGGGGAGAACCCTGGCACATCGCCTGCCTGCCTCCTCATCCTCTCATCCTCTGGTGCTAAAGCCACCCAATCACAGACTTACCTGTCTGTCTGGAGGCAGGGCACGCTACTCTTCGTCTCCCTTCGCTGTAATGAGGATCAGCTCTGCCAGACGTAGCCTACTTTTGCATACCTTTGAAGGTATGTTTTATATTTATATATATCTTCACCCAGTTTCCTTGTTTAATACAAAATTCGACAGAGATAAAGAGTCTCTGGCTTCCCTGAATTAAAAATCTCTATATCCATGTCCTAAAGGACAAACAAGGATATTTCAGGCTGTGTTTGTGTGTTAGGTAAATGGACAGGAGGAGGCTGAGGAGGCGTCTGTCTCCATACACACTCTTTGTGTGACAGAATGTCAGCCTACACCGCTGACATGCTCATTCACTGTGCCTAAGGCTGTTTACTTAAGAACAGTAAAGTGAAGGTGGGTGTGTGGGTGCTTGTGCTTCTGTGGCTTTTGTCTGTGTGCCCTTGACTGCATCTGTGCATACAGTAGCCTGTGAGGATATGCACTAGTGAATAATTGAGTGTGTGTGTGTGTGTGTGTGTGTGTGTGTGTGTGTGTGTTTGTCGAGGTGGTTTCTCACATTCTGTTCTCTGATTCATAGCCGGGGCTACATGGCTTTTTGTCTGCCTGATTTAGCAGAACAGACCCTCTGCTTTTCTTAGTAATGCTGACAGATTTACTGACTTACTTCACCGACAGGACACAAAAACAGAGCTGGCAACTACCGGGGTCCTTGGCTTGGTTGTCAGCATCGCAGATTGAAGGCTCTGCTCAAGCTGTTCTTCATTAGCGACAGGCGAGCTTCTCCTCGCTTAGAGAATGGCAGGTCCATCATCTGTCCTCTGTGAGAGAAGATGAAAACAATGTCCAGTAATTACCTCTCCAAACTTAAATCAAGAACAGTGTTATTATCAGTTGCTTACTGTGCTTATGTAAGTGTTTTTGTCCGTATCACCCACAATATCTGCACTAAACGGCCGTACAGCAGCCTGAAAATATTCAACAGTAGCTGAACAAAAACCCCAGCAAATACAGTCCAGTGAATATTTTCTGGGTGTGTTGAGGAATACCAAACTCCTTTGTTGTCCTTCCTGTCTGCATCCTCAGCCTTGGCCATCCACGCTCAGACTGCTTCATGTAAGAGCAATTAGCTGTGGCTGTCATGGCAACTAGCATGACCTTTCTGTCATTTTACAAACGAGAATTTCAACCAAGGTCCATCTTTCATCTGAACAACTGCAACAGCTGTCTGGAGCTTTTTCCACTGTTATTTTACTCCAATAGCTGTGCTGAGGCTGGTATCTCTTGGCGAAGACAGTGGCCATGTCATGACTCCACAGGCTGTAAAGAATATGATAGTTAAGTGATATTGAGGATTGATCTTTAATGCAGTCTTGTATACTTTACATAGCTGCTTAAATTGCATCCCTTTTATATCTTCAATCATATGGAGAAGATCTCATTTAGACATACCACGAGTTTAAGTTTGCGATATGAATCTAACCATTGATTTACACTTAAAAACAACAGAAGGACTGATGTAATTAGCTTTAAGTTTTCCAAAAAACTGCCTCTTTGCAAATGTCAGAGAGAAGGCAGCATTATTATATAAACAACTGGGCTTTGGCATGATCCCTGCATACAAGCTTTTAAGGCTTCACACTGAATATACAGGGTAAATATAAATATGGACCAGCTAATGAAAAATCGTGTGCTTGCACAATTGTGGATTTTATATTGCTGTGCCAGAGTGTAGGCTGAAAAAGCATACTCTGCTGCAGCTGAGTGCTGAGTGCACACACACAGATTTTATTTACCCACATGTGATGTAACTATTTCTTGTACTATAATCCAGGTTGAGTATCCATGAGTGCTGATACAGATCCAAAGAAGAACTGCAGAACTATCAGACCGGTAATGCAAGTCTCTAAGCAGTTTTCTTTTAAATGTCTGAGGGTTAAGTGTGTGAAGACGGGGAAAATCTTTGCGGTTATGAAGTGGCCTCACTGCTTCACCTGTGGTGTGTTGATGCGGAGACATCACACTTCCAGAGGGATAAGCAGAAGTTTGTACAATTAGCGAATGGAACAGCTGCACCTTATGGCAACAAACAGCTCACTCAGCAGTTTAGACATTGAATCGTACGAGTAAACACGGAGCTTATTCATGTCAGGTAATTATAGCAAGAGTTGAAGATGTTGTGTGAGTAACCACTCCTGTCACAATAATGTCCTCGTATGATACCTAAATCAGTGAGTCAGAGGATATGTTTTCATATTCACAGCCCAACTGGTGTCCCTTTTGCAGAGAAAAAACTGGTGAGGTTATACAAAGAAGCTCTCGCAAGCTCAAAACAATACAAAAATCTTTAGAGGAGCTTAGAGTTTGTCTTTGGAAAAATCATTTTCATGTTATAAATTCAGTTGAGTTTACAGTAAACATACTGTACATGTCTAAATCAACTGCAAACAGAAATAAAGTCTCAGATTGCCTGCTTAATTTCATTGTGAGGTGAGGGTAGAATACATAGTAATATGATGTAAAACATCAGTTAAACACAGAGCGGATCTATGAATAGTTTGTCTCCACACAAGACCTCTTTTGAGCATCAAAAGGCATCTCAGTAATTATAGAGCGAGCGGGAGAAGAGGGAGAGACTGAGCATTTAAATATTGCCAGTGTGGCACAGATTTCTGTCACAAAGGTGCCTCTAAGCCTTCTACAGTCAGTATCAAGGCAGGAAGGATAGCAACTGGGGAAAAAAATGCATATTTACCTATCAAAGATGCCCCCCAAGCAGCTGTGAATCAAAAACCGGGGATATGTGAGTCAAACAGAAGAGGAAGAAGAAACAGATGTAAAAGAAGACACAGCTTTGGGAGGGAGGACACAGACAGAGGGCGGATGAAAATCCTCCACGGGAATATCTGTGGAGCTGATGTGTTGCATAGTAACAGACTATGCGTTCCAGTATCTAGCCCATGCGTTGATTAAAAACTTCTTCTTTTATGTCAAAGCACTTTCTTTCCTACCTTTCTAAATGTGATGATGCATAACCAGAGAACCTGGCATTATTTAGGAAACCTATCAGGACTCGTATGATTGTGTAATGAGTGTAAATGAGCAACGCAAGGAAGTGGAGATATTCTCCACTGCTGGATAGGAACATCAACCAACCTTTTTCTCAAACAGGAATATCGGTGTGTTTACGCATGGACAGTATTGACGTGATGGCAGGCAAGCCGTGAGTTTACTTAACCTTTGTTGTGTGATTGAAAATATGAAATGCACCATTGCTGTGCTCAACCATGGTGTTTGGTAGTGATGCTGCCCTCAACAAATGTGAACTCTGGCCTGTGAATCTGTTGGAGGTCAAGGCAAAGCTTTGTGGCTGTGTCTCGAATTTGTCATTTGCATAATTTTAGGATAAATAAATGTGGACTTCGGCATGCATGAGTCATATTCACTGAGCTCATCAACTGTCTCATATGTATCATAGTGTTCATTATCTGTACCGCATGTGCTGCTGGAAATACTGCTGTGAGTCAGTGACTGAGGCTGATACTGTAAATCTCCACTAGGCTCTTGACACCTCTGTTATGCTGCAAGACAAGAAGATGCACACTGCAGTTAGATGCCAAAACAGGACTGATACATTTTCTTTGAAAAGGCGTCTGTGCAGCTCTACTGTCTCCATCAAAAAATTCCATGCATCGTACGTCTGCGTCTTCCTATCGTCTATTTTAAAAAAGTCAGGAAACATGCTTTTAGCACAGATGTGCTACCTGTTGTTGTCATGACAACATATCCCTGCAATGAAACACTGAATGCCAGTTAAATAATTGCACGGATAACGACGCCTTGGGAGAGTGACCATACAGGCCATGTTTCCTCATAGGTTGTCGGGTTGATCGTCACGTCTTTGCTGCAACTCGTTTCGGTTTTCTGTGGATGCTGCCTGCCAGCCAAGACCTCTTCCCAATGCAGTGCTTATGTAATCTGCATTGGCTCTATGCTTCAGTTCCCCCTTTGAGTACGTACATGCAAGAACATCCCTCCAGAGTGTGTGTTCTCAGTGCTTTTACAGCCCCCTTGTCACTAAGGATCAATGTCATTGCTCGGCTCAGTGTTTCTTTTAGATCCACCCTCCTTTAGCACTCTAGTGTCCTCATCTGTTCCAGCAGGGCAAACATAAAGCATTTCTCTGTTCAAAGCCCACTTCATTTTGAAGAAAAATAGAGATGAGGTTTAAACTTAGACATTAAGCTATTGAAGATATCCTCCCATCTCCGCACACACCCTCTCCCTCTGCCTTTGCTCTACCCATCTCCTTATTTCTTTACGCCCAACCCCCCCAGGCAAGAGCTGGAGTTATTGCTCAGTGGGAGGGCCCTCTGTTCCCGCGTGCATCCCGGACTAAGCTGAACACACACCTCACCCTCTCTCAAACCACTAAAGGCACATGCTCGCCTGTAGCCATGGTTCCCTAAAGAAGAGTGGCGGAGAAAAAAAAGAGCAGAGTGCTGTCTGCAGTAGCCTCGGCATCCCTTTTGTGTGTCTCCCATCCTTCCCCCCACTGCTAATACTTCTCTCATAGCTGCAGGGACCTTAGGGATAACAGTTGCACACATGCACGCACATGCATGCACACGGATCACTGATGGAGACGTGCTCTGTTTGGAGGAATGCACTGGTCCTTTTAATGGTTGCTGATGTTTTCCCTCTGAGTTACAGAGCAGGTTCCTCCACCAACTTTGACGGCTTAGATTCAGCACTTTGATGTGTACAATTAAAGCAGTGCTTTCTGCACACGACCGCTGAGTAAAAAGTAAAATGATGGGGGTGAAACACAGCAGAGACACAATGTGTATTTAGGTGTAATTATGGAGTAATTATCACTGCTGTGCACTCAGTCTGCTGCAGCTGACCTAATCTAACATTTTAATCAGCATGAAGGACAAAGCATTGGGCCCTGCTTATATCTCCACTGGTGCAGCTGAGGGGACGGCGCTTATGGCTGCTGTACTGGATGTCTCCATGTTATTTTGGCTTGTGCAGACACACGCAGGATATGGCCCGTAGCCAAACTCACTGTGTGTGTTTCTGTGTGTGTGTTTGTGTGTGTTAAGGGTACAGCCTTGCGCTCAGACACTGTCACATTGTGCACAGCAGAGCACGCCTCAGCCTTTGTGTTCGGTTGCCCAGTGATCACAAAGAAGGGCGCAGAGCGTGTGCATTTTGTGTGTCAGTGTGAGTGAGCTTGTGTAATGTTTTTATGTTTTGGATGTAAGGTTTGGATCAGTACACTCGCTTTGAGGAACATGCTCTGTATAAAACATGTAAAAATAAATATTATTTAATGAAATACATGCAAAATTAAGCATAAACATCAACGTTTGGTGTATTGCAAAACCTCATCTGCAATCTTTTAGGTTTAAATCATACATACATGTAAACATCAAGCACTGAAGCTTGGTACAGGGCACCTTACGCTAACTCATGGACAACACAACATCCTTTGTATGATATTTTCAGCCTAAAATGTGCACATTTTTATTTTCATGAGCAAATACCTGTCATTTCATGTAAACAAGACTGAGGAAATTTGCTCTTTTGGCAAACAGGAGCAAGTCAACATACACCAGAGGCAATGCTCACTACACAAGTAGCATATAAGGAGCAGGATAAACCGATGACTACTCGTCCAACCCGCATCTACTCAATTTGCATGACTTGTGCCACAGACACATTTCTGCCCTATCCCAGTTAATGCATTAGGATGTGTCCTAAAAACAACACAGCGATTTGGAGATTCCTTTAAAAAACAACAGTGAGTTTGAGAGGAACAACTTGTGCTTCCCCACTGTGGCCACAGGGAACATTAAGCAATTGCTCACATTTGACTGGGCTCATTGGTGTTGCTGCCAGGGAAACACAAGGTCAAGAGAGAGCTCTAGGCAAGCCGTAGGTTTAGCCACAGGCGGGAGTTTGGGGTCAGGGGTCACACATAGAGGTGGGGGTGGTGGAGGAGCTGCAATATAGTGTTTAGTTCCCCTCTGAAGTTGAAGATACAGAGGGAAGATCTGTTCAGATGCACAGTTACCAGCACTGTGAAGCACTGTGAGCTACATTTTGAACTCAGTTCTGTATTTTATTGGAATCTAGTGATGTGATCTAAGTATGGGAGTAACATGTTTGGTTTTTCCTGTTCCCGTGAGTTTTCTCAGAAGAAGAAGGGCATTACAGCAATCAAGCCTAGAGAGATGATGAAGGCATCATACAGTTCTTTAGCATCTGGCTGAGACAAGATGGATTCATTTGGACTTTTTTTAGATGGTAAAATGCTGTCCTAGTCACACTTGTAATGTGGCTTTTGAAGTTGAGTTACGAATTCAAGATAATACCTAGATTTCTAACCTGCTCACTTCGTTTTGGGCTTTGGGTCAAAATGTTGGGATGCCGTGTTAAACCTAAATAAAACAGAATGTGATAATTCGCTAATCCTTCATGACTTAAATTTATGTTTATTCTGAATTTGATGCAGCAACACGTTTCAAGCAAGTTGTGACAGGAGCAAGAAAAGACTGTGGAAGTGATGGAATGCTCCAAAAACACCTGATTGTGTATGTGGAACATTCCCCAGGTAAACAGGTTCATTGGTAACTGTTACGGTTTGTCACCAATCCTTTCAACAGGACCCAATGATGCAGACCAGAGAGAAGGCAGGTAGAAGAACAAAAATTTATTACAACAAAAAGCGCACTCAAAAGGAGCAGCTGAAACAAATAACCACACCTTAAGTGGTGGCACATAAGAAACACATTAGCAAACTCACGATGGAACGAGAGAGAGAAATTAGTCACGATACTGAATGCACAACCAGGCCTGGAAAGATCTCGGGAGGAAGAGACTGGAACAATCCGGCACAGCAAGGAGAGAGCTCTCTCCTTTTATGCTGTGCCTAATGAGCCTGATGAGCTGCCGGTGTGCTCTGGGTAGGCGGAGCCGGCCAGGTGCAGGGACACACCCAGCTGTACAGACAGGGGGAGACAGACAGACAAAATCCACACTAGGAAAAGGGAAAAGGAAATGCAAGGGTGAGACAGGCTGCCAGGTCCTAACAGTAACAGGTGATAGTATCATGATGGGCTATGAAAGGGGCGTCCTCGAAAGGCTCAGTTGTTCGCAAGCGAGGATGGAGTGAGAGTCACCACTTTGTGAACACATCATTGTATTAAGGAGATTACTACATGAGCTCAGGAACACTTTGCAATGAGTGTTGCATATTGTGCTTCTGTATGATGGATCCAAGTAGCAGCATATATACACTGAACATTAAGGGGCCTAGAAATGAGCCTTGTTGGACCCCACAGCAAATATTATAACCGCCAGATTTAAAGTTGTCAACACACACAGGGAATGCTGTGCCTGTTTGTTTCTAGTTGCTGGGTAGACAGTATCAAAGACTGACTGCAGACAACCTTTTCAAGTATTTTACAAAGAAAACAAATATTGGAGATTGGTCTCTTATCATAGATGGGTTTAAATTGTCCTTTTTTCAGTATTGGTGCAATAATAGCATGTTTGAGGGAAGAGAGAAAGACTCCTGATAGTAAGGAACTGTTTCCAATATTCAGTACATCATGTGACAGTGACAGTGGAACACACATCTGAAACATTTTTGTGGAAACTAGGTCAAGGGAGCAGGTGGAGGAGCTTAGCTGTTGTATCACCTCTTCGAGATCATTAGAGGTGGTAGGTAAAAAATTCTGTGCCCACGACGGTATGATGATGTCGGAGCAGAGACAGGCCAGATCCACAGGTACGTTAAAATTCAAGATGAGATTTTCTCTAATATGTAGGACTTTTGCTTTGAAGAAAGGGGTAAATTAAAAGTCATCAACAAGTAAAATAATCATATACAGTAAAGAGAATATTTTGAGTTTCTCATGAATCCATAAACACTCATCTCTCAAATCTCAGCCCAATATTTCCTTTGAGAATATGCATCTGAAAAGATTATCATTTAAAAAAAAAAAAAAAACCTAGATTTTACTGCCAGCCTTTGCAGGAACTTGTGGAGACTGTGAGGATAAAAGGAATGATTAGGAATGTTCAGTTAAACCCAGTTATCCATCCCCCTTTTCTCAGAGCGAAACTGGCTGAATTGGGAATTGATGGGTTTGGATATTCTGGCCCTGCCCTGCACTGCGGCAGAGAATCTGGTGTCTCTGTGTGTGTGTGTGTGTGTGTGTGTGTGTGTGTGTGTGTGTGTGTGTGAGAGAGAGAGAGAGAGAGAGAGAGAGAGAGAGAGAGAGAGAGAGAGAGAGAGAGAGAGAGAGAGCACACTGCAGGACTCAACACATCATCAGCAATCAAACATTAGCACATATCTGCACAGATGCATGTGGATGAATTTGCACCGTAGCATTCAGACTCCCCTCCAGATGACGATAAGGTATGTGTGTATTTGAATGTGCCTGCGCACACACAGGAAACATAAAGTGACAGGTTGCTTCTGGAATGTGCTGTTGTGTTGTTGTGTTCTTGCAGAGAGTTATCTGAGGACCCAGCACATGATGTTAATGTTACACAACAGCACTGAGGGCTGTCCACTCAGTGCTGCATAACTCCCCTCAGATCACCCTTTGTACACCACAGTCCAGAAAAACTGTCCAATCCTGGCCTGAAAACTGATTTATGGCCCTGAAATAATCCAGCGTTTGATCTATTTATTTATTTTTTGGAGGCACATACCTTCGAACTAGAATGTCATCTCTGTTACTACAGTGAAAGCTGGAGCATCTTCTATCATCAGTCTGGAATTTTTAATCAATTGATTTAAATGTCACCACGGAGATAATGATGTTAGCACTCTTATGAATTTAATTTTGTGATTGATATTCTGAAGGGATCCGTTTAACACGTGTGTGTGAATCAGTATTAATCCACTCTGTTTTACAGTCCGTTAAATTGGCTTTGTGCGGGTAAAAATGGCCTCTCTCCGGCTTTTGTCTGTGGCCACACAGTAATCCTTGGTCAAAGTGACCCACTGTTTGTGTTGGAGACAAAGAACTTTTCTAAGGTGGCTGTGTATGGCAAAGTCCTAACAAAATGGCAAAATGGCAGGGTCGATCCTGAAAGCTCACTGGACTGTGCCATGATGCCACTTCTCCTTAACCGAGCCCTGGAGGTACAAGCCACAGCTGAGTGGGCAATTGAACTCTGTGTGCCTGTCCAGATGTTGGCCTAATTTACTACGACTAGCAGCGTATGTGGCCCATTTACATGTCCTCACACCCAGTGTGTGTGCCTGCATGTGTACAATGTCAGCCTCTACCTCAGGTGCTCCGGCATCCACTCCACTGACACCCCATGATTCATTTTGTTTTTAGCAGCAGAGGGTTTTTGGCAAAAAGCAGCAGAGGTTTGATATATGAGGTGTGAACTGGGGACAGCTCAGATTCAATGTCCTCACACCAGTTTCTTAATGTTTCAGTGCATTTTGATGAAAAGAGGTGGAAATCACAATTTTTATCTTTCTTTGAACAGTTTGTCATCATTTGGTTTCGGGCAAATACACAACTTCTCCCAGAACCATCTGACAAGAAATCGTGTGAATAAGATTTAGTTGCAGTAATGGTCCCTCTTCTGATCCAGGACTATTTATATGACCATAAATGAATCTCTTCTGGTGCTAAAGTTTGAGTCCATTAAAGCTGCTTTGATCAATACTTTCATCCAGTTGTAACAATGGATCAAATGACTATTTATTTGTGAAAATTGTTGCTTGTCGTGATGAACCCACAGATAATCATCACCCAGTTTCAGTATCTCTCGGCTCATTGTTTTGATTTTACAGGCTGCAAAAATTCACTGTACACTACCTGCTCAGCACCAGACAGCACAGACTCACAGTTAACTACTAGATACTGAACATGGAGGAAAATTTAGCAGCTGAGGAGCCTGATATTTCACTCAGGAGTTAGTGGAGAGCAAAACACAGTTAGAAGGAGAGTAATGACTACAATTCATCACGTGCACACAAACACGACTCAAAAGAAAATCTAATGTTGCTCCATATCGGTCAGGTCAGGTCGCTACGCCAATTTAAAAGATGAGGATATGTTTGCGCTT
This sequence comes from Chaetodon auriga, assembly GCF_051107435.1. Classification (NCBI taxonomy): domain Eukaryota; kingdom Metazoa; phylum Chordata; class Actinopteri; order Chaetodontiformes; family Chaetodontidae; genus Chaetodon; species Chaetodon auriga. The sequence goes on along the minus strand of NC_135083.1, from coordinate 14,303,710 downwards.
TTGGCACACTGGCATGTTCACCTTGACAGTGCACAAGAAAGGTGACCAAGCAATGCAACCAACTTACTTTAAAAAGTTCACACACAGACACGTTTTCTGGTTCCTTGATGCCTCATTGTGATATGGTTCTGTGGTGGTTTGGAAACCTTGGTTTCCAGAGGTGTGGGGCTGTGTTTCCTGTGTTTCCTTCACACAAACACACTAGTTCTCCATGTGGTTTGGGAGCTGGCTCCTACACAGCTGGGACTCATCACAATCAAGCACAGCATAAAGACTGTGGACTGCTGAAGACTCGTTGTGTTGATTGTTTCTGCTGCTTAGTGGTATTGTTGGCCGTTTACCAGTATAACTCAAGAGAATTAGTAAATATCTAGTGTTTGCTCTCCAGTGTCTGTCCCCAGTGTCTGATCTCCTGTGTCTTTTTCCCTTTTTGATCAGTGAGATTTCCTGCACCGACCCCCTAGTGCGCTCCATTTATGAACTGCTCTGTTCCTCAGTACCTCGTGCCTCACCTGCTGTTCTCAGGACTTCCCAGCTATGAGTTTCCTGTTTACGTGGAATCTCCACTCATTGCTCAATGAATAAACTCCTAGTTTCCCCCTTATTCCCTCTCTGTGTGTCTGCTATTGAGTCCTAATCCTATCGAAAGACACAACACGGTTCGATATTATTATGTATTATAATATATAATATTCAACTGACTCCACATCGCAGACATCGCTCAGTGCAGAGTGTCACTAGAGCTTATTAGAGCCTGTAGTGCCTGAAGAAGAGGCAATGTGAGGGCACATGGGCTGGCTGGCACCTCTGCCACATTCTGTGGCATCAGGCCAGTTTTTGACACCTCTGCAGCTGGTAGCGACCAGATGTGGCATGTTTGAAGACAGACGAGAGCAGCAGCCTTGTGCATCTTCAAGAGACGGAGAGGCAGTGAAGATCTCCAACAGCCTGTCAGGACGACTGCTGTGCCAAGCGCTTGCTATCTATCTATCTATCTATCTATCTATCTATCTATGTTAGAAAATGTTCATTAGTGTGCTTTTCATTACCTTTCACATAATATGATACATAATTAATCCCAAGTTAGTTTTATCGTTCCATTTAGCAGAGTAGGTATTTTACATTCTGAGTGGTGAATATCAAAATTTCCCTATCATCCTTGTTATGCTTTTCCTGATGCTAATCATTTGTCAATTACACATCTGACTGACACTTTTTTCTTTTCTCACTCTGTGATAATAGCTCCCTGATCATCAGCGTCTATGATCTTAGTTCAGGGTTGAAGTAATGCATAATGACAGTAATCCCCCATCCGCCGTGATTTAAATTTGCTCTGTCCTTAATGAGACATGCTCTGCATGCATGCAGTGACACGGAGCCTGTTGAGGAATTATTAGCACTGATAGAGTGGAAAAGATAAGCACCTCACTCCTTACAGAGATGATTGAAGTGATACAATGCTGGAGACCTCAGTTTACGTTCATTATCACAATTTCAGAAGAATGTGATCTGAAAATGACAAGAAGGTTTAAACTAGAGGGCCATCGTAGGTGTGGGTTATCTTAAAAAGATATTATTTTAGTATAAATGTATTAAGATTTGATATATCTTATATTTGATATATATTAATCTTACCACCAGCTCATTTTTAAGGATTACTGAATAAATATTACTATCATTTTAATTAAATATTTATTTTCAACACTGTGAAACTGGGTGTATATTAACAAACACCCTCACAGACAATATTAATGAATTGTTAATAATTTAAATTTTAAATGATGATGACGAGAACGATTCAAGGGTGCCAGACAGGGCGAGCTTTATTTAACACAGCAAAAACAAAAAAATTAACCAACAAAAAAAGGAAATAAAGTTCAATTTCCAAAATAGATTGTAAACAAATGTACATGTCAATCAAAAAAAAAAAGAGGCAAAAATAGCTACAAAATAAATATTCACATCAACAACAGTAATTTCATGTGACATCTTTGAAGATGTCTTACAATGATTATAAAACAAGAGACGGTATGTACAATCATACAACTTCAATAGGACATGCTTAGGAGTTTGACTGCACCACTGTACCACACACTGACTACAACACAAAGGCTGCATATTAACTGACACGGTCCGTGAGCCACCCATCAATCCCGTCTTCACAAGGCCTGGCATCAGCTCCCTAACCCAAAGGAAAATACTCAGATTTTTTTTATTCATTTATTTATTTTTTTTGAACAAGCCTGGCAATAAATGCATTACTGATGCTGTAAGAATGGATGCGGGGATGTCTGCTTGTGAGCCAACCCTCCCTGTCCACACAACCAACCCGAGAGCCAGACTCTGCCTCCTATGCTGAACTGTTGCTAGGCAATGCTGAGGAATTTGGTGTGTGACCATGAACTGGAAGCCTTTGTGCAAATCACCACTTTAAGTTCCTCCGACTACCGGGGGGCAGTCCACAGCTCCGGAAAGATGCTACGACCATCTCAGGGAGAAATTTCCAAAAAACAGTGGGACTGACATCATGCTTTAAAAAAAAAAACAAAAGAAAAAAGAAAATACACATCAATCATAAAAACAAATAATGGAAAAATAGCTTTCTTTGGACAGGGCCAGCCTGTGCATTTTGATTACTTATTCTCCTCAGTCCCACGTTATTTCCTTTTCCCCCACACACTAGCCCTTTTTTTTTTTTTTTTACAAGATGATTGTTTGACTTTTGAAGGTAGAGCTCCAATTTTACAAGCATATGCAGCGGTAATGCACTCAAGCAGTTTATTTAGATCCTGCTGCCTCAACGCTTTTTTATTTTAATTATGTAAAACTGACAGCAAATTTGAGCATCTCCAACTCAGAGAATCCCTCTTATTCAGATACTCAGATTTATGTCACAGCAAGACATTGTCATTGGTTGTTTCATATACCAGTGGCTACTTACATGGAGGAGGGGGGGCGAACATAGATCAGCAGCCTTTTTGTACAGCAGAGATGGTTTCAGTCTATAACGTGGATGTCCATGGAGCGCTATAGCATGACAGTAATCACAAAGCTGCATCTTTATTGCCACACCTTGCATCACAAGCACTTAAATCATTATTGCTTTATGGTTAGAAGCACAGAGATCAATGCTGCACACACACGTAACCATGAAGCCAAAGATTTAAGCTCAGAAAAGGGTCCGATTTTTGCCCCGCATCGCAACCTACAGTAAGTGCTGCTTATTGGAGGTCATTAGATTAACAAGAGTGTACGGCACAAAAACTTGAGTCATCCTGGAAGAGTTAAGTCAGGTTGGGAGTGCTACATTGGATTTTTGCAAATGATAGAAATCCACAGGCATATTACAGTAGTCACAAACTCTCAATGACCTCTGGGAACATGATATGAAAGGCATTTTTCAGAACTGCATACCACTTGAGAATTGTTGAAAAACTCTCAACAATACAATGCTACAAATCTTTTCCGAAGAATATTTGAAAACGACAAACCGGATTTTCCCATTAGCAGTCAGCCTGACTTCAGTAGGCGTTAAGCTATGCTTTTAAATACCCCCTCACCCTGACTGGCATCAATAACCAGTCACAGCTTCATAAATAACGCTCGACAGCTCGACATTGAACTCTCACGTTTATGCTCCTGGTCACAGCAAAGGCATCTTTTCTCATCCATTAAAATGTGTCTGTCCCATCACCAAAACAGTATTTTAAAATCGACTCCAGCTGTGACAGCACAGACACCGGAAGCCCAACCAAACTTCCCTTTATTTTTTGTGTGTGTGTGTCCTCATTTTTGTACACACAGAGCCTCTTCAGCCTCCTCCACTGAAAGCTTGTGGAGCAGTGCTGTCCAGAGCCACACAACCATGCATCAACAATCCATGCAGGTTGAAACAGTCCAGACTGCTGTCTGCACAGCAGCCTGCACTCACAGCTCTTATCCCCGCTCTCATCACCACTGAGACAATGAGAACAGCTCTCTGTGTAATAGCTCTCACTGCGGTTTGTCCCACTACTCCCTCTACATCTCTGTGCTCTCACAGGCCTAAATGGGGACACCGGCGACAAGCTACTTCACACCTCGGACACCTTACTAAGAGGGATATACAGGATTTTGCTAATTCCTGACAGTTTCATGCTAGATATATTTTTGTACTTAGAAAAATATCCATTGAATTGTCTCAGAGGCAATTACATCACAAGATTAAACGTCACACGTTGCACATTTCCAATTTGGACAAAATCAACATGTGCCTAGAGATAGTAAAATCAGACAGATGTAACACCATTGTAGTTGCATACTGTTTACAGGTGAAAAAAATGATAGCTCGATGATCAAACCTCGACTGATATTGTTTGTTCGAAAGCAAGATAGACAGTAGTGGAAAAAGAGGGATGTGCGCTAAAAGGTTCAGGAGCAAGTGGACAGCGAGGTGTCCACCTCTTCTGAGGGGTGTTTGGTTTTTGGGGGGGTGAGGGAAGGATTCAGCAGGAAGCCCTGATAAAACCATCGTGCCCACCCCCCCCTTCCCCAAGACCAAAGAGGCAGGGGCTTGGGGTCGCATGTGATGACTGTAACCCAAGAGGTCTCCACTCACATGACCGAGCAGCTCTTGGCCTTTTCCTTCTTGAAGGTGGAGGAGAGCAAATCTGACTTGCTGGGCAGGTGGAGAAGTCTTTTGGAGAGGCGGCGGGTGGGGCTGGTCTTGGGGAGAGGCTGCAGCTTGTTGATGCAGGCCATCGCTGCGGTGCGGAACACGCTGTGGATGCTTTTCTCCGAGGTGAACGCTGAGCACTCCAGGTAAGCCTCTGCACCCAGCTGCTTGGCCATAGCAGAACCCTGCAATAAACGGAGTGATGAAGGGTGCTGCTCATACATCCTTTACTGTTTTCTATTTGCAACAGGGTCACCGTTGCATGTAGTTCAGGAAGAGGCGCCCCTGCAAGCTCATAAAATGGCTGTGAGTTTTAAAAGCGAGGGAGCATGGCATCATTGACTATTCTAGGTGACTATAGGTGACTCATTACATTCTTCGCCACTTTGTCATCATAAAAAAGTATTCAGAATTTATCAGCTGCCATTGTAATCTTAATGAAACGTCATTATCACCACATTTTTCAAGCAATTGATGAACCAAATTCCCAAAATGATTCATGAAACACTGGAGGATGCCAGCTGAAAATCGCAGCTCCAGTGGAAGTGGACTATATATGTTGGTCTCACCTGCTCATAGGTGATGGGGGTCTGTTTCTGATTGGACAGCTCCATCAGTGTGCAGACATCCGTGCGCAGGTCAGTCTTACAGCCAATGAGCAGGATGCGTGTGCTGGGACAGAAGTCCAGGATCTCAGTTTTCCACTGGGGACACAAAAGGGCAATCAGTATCAGACAGTCCTACTTTGAAGAAAACAAGCCGGATTTGAAGGAATTGCTGATATTAAGTCTGTGACAATGGGGTACAAAGAGAATTATGATTGTAAAGTATAGCACTGAAGCCATTACCTTCTTCAGACTGCTGTCCACAGTGTCCGGGCGGCTGATGTCAAAGCACAGTAAAACTGCGTCTGAGTCGCTGTAGCACAGGGGCCTCACATTATCGTAGTATGGAGAACCTAAGATGGCCGAAAACAGAGACTTATTAATGTGGATAAAAGACAAACACCTGTAAACACATGAGTGACCACAGCAGCTCGAAGCAGAGTGAGTCCAGTGTTGAGTATTTGCTGATTTGTGAGACAAAAGAATCTTGCACAGCCACCATTTTGAAATATGGATAAAAAAATCCTCTTCTGCCACAACTACTCTTTCATTTCATATTTTCAGCACATTGCATTGTAAAATGTTTTTAGAGTTCCTGATTTGAGCCAATGATTCATTCATTTTCAGTGGAGACTGTTTCAGGAATTGATTGCTGTGACAACAGGCGGTTGGCCAGAGCAAAAAGGGTGGCGACGGCAGACCGAGAGAGTACAGCTGCAGGGATTACGCGCAATCGGAATCACTTCTCCTGCTGAGCCTCACTTTGCTGTCCCTGAAGCTGCTCTTTTCCCTGCACCGATATCCTCTGCTGCCATTTCAGAGGCAGAGAAGATGACAATCGAGCACTAAATCCTCATTGATCTTCTCTTGCAGTAGATTACGCAAGTGGAACGGTGGGGCTCTGGGCAGGCAGACGCTCCCACTCATGCTCAGAATCCTTAAGTAAACCACCCACCCCCCCCAAAAATCCTCTGCTCGGCGCGCAATACCTCCAGTCCCTCTGTTACCACAGCAACAGCCTTGGAATCCACCATCTACATCAGGCGTTCCTCCCACCTCTCCATAAAGGCTCGCCTTAACTGCCAGTCAATCATTTTACACCGCAAACTGCCCACCCACCTACTGTTGGGGACATTCCTCTGCTCTGCAATAGAGCTGGGGCCCACAGACACGCATCCATCACTAACACACACACACACACACACATCCACATCTAATGGCACACAGACTCACTATTTAAATTTGGCAGCAGCCAGAGGTGAACCCAATCTAGGATCAGATGAAACAGAAGAAGAGCAGCTCAGTGGGATTAACATGTTTACTTTAGGCTCCGTGAGGATCCCAGGAGGGATTCAGTGTTCCTCTTATAGCTACACATAACAAAAGCAGAGTGTGTAATCTCTCATTTAGATGTTACACAAGCGTCCTAATTGATTTACGGCGTAGAAAACAATGCATCAGAAAGAAACATATGAAAAAAACACGCACAACATGGATGTGTGCATATAGATCAGTTTCATGAATACTTAATGATTTTCCACATTATCAAAGGGTAAAACTGAATTTGCCAGCTGCCGGGCGCTGTGAGTGGAATAATGACAAGCTGCGATGAAATTCCTCAGGGCTCAATGTCCGGAAGAAAGTAAACACCTCTGCAAAGGAACAAAGGGATGCGCTGGTTGTATTCTGACTCTGTTTCTTTGCCTTTGGAAAGAAGAATTACTTTGTTCTACTCTTAAAAAGCAAATGAACTGGGACATCCTGATTAAAGCAAATGATTTACTATGACTGTATTTTTTACAAACAGGACATACGGCACCTACAGAATGCCCTTACACCATTTACACCTGGGGCTGGAGGAAAAACAGCCACGCTCATCTGTGAGACAACTTTGCGTTTGCTGACTGTGAAAATTGACACACATTAAGATCAGAACAATTAGCACCACTGGGATGATGAGTGTGTGTGTGTGTGTGTGTGTGTGTGTGTGTGGTGACTCTGAGGTATCTCATAGGAGAATCAGAGGCAGGGCCACTCTATAAATCTTCTCAATCTCCCACAAGGGGTTATCAGACTGCCGGGAAACTGGGTGTGATTCTGCATTAAATGGCCACTGATCTAAATGCAGCAATCAATGGAAAGCTGCACAGGGGGTCCAAGAGCCTCTGCAATTAAAGCTGACAAATTAGTTACCCTGCAAAGGAGGAAGGGAGGCGGAGGGGACGTCTGGGGTGTTTTTTTTTTCTCCACAGAAATTGATTCAATCTTTCATTTTGGACAAGCGACGCACGATTCAGTACACATATTTATCCTATGTTCAAAGGGAATAAATACAAAATGATATGAATGTGTAAATATTAGTATTTGAAGAACAGCATGCTGTTTGGGTACGAGAGCAGCCTTGGCAGCACTCTCCCGACACTCCAGGACCCAGTTTCTAATCCTGGAAGAAATAGCTGTTTCTATTGTGGCAAGAAAAAGCCAAGAGGAAGAGAGGAGGGAAAGCAGGAGTGTTGCCTACTGAGGCAGATCACAAAGAGCCCTCCTATGCCATTAATCCTTCACCCCCTGCAGTCTGATATCACAGAGAGAGTACCAGTCGCTCCTTTCCCTCTCTTCCCTCCTTCTCTCCATTGCAACAACCCAAAGAATGGCTTGGATGGGCCAATCAATACGCACGCAGAGCCTAAGCATGCTCCAAATGTTCCCTTTCTTCCTTTTTTTCGCAACAGCATGCCTCTACAACAGATGGAGAGTTTGTGAGGCATGAAACATGGAGAGTGAGGCTGACTAACGGGGGAATGGAGGGAAAAGAAAAGAGCATAACCAAATTCCTGCGGCTGAGCTCTACTCCATCCGTCTTGATGGTGCTGTGCCCAGAGCTAAGTGTCGAGGTGGAAACTGGGCCAGAGCAGAAGTAGGCTTTGCAGGCCGAGACGACGGGCCTTATGCTGGAGCGTACAGGTGGGGGAGGGGAGAATCTACTTTTCTGAGTGTGCACGAGTGAGACCGTGAGGGAATTTTTGTGCACGTGCGCTAAATCATCTGAGCAACAGAGCCCGTCTTCATCGTTAGCACACTCCTCTCCTACAGTGAGAATGCAGGGGTCAGACAGATTAATGATCCAGTGATGAGATGACTCACTGATTTGGGGATGGGACTAGCTCTGGCCCTCCACCCACACTCAGCCGGCTGGGAGCTGTGGTGGTGGTGCTGCTGCTGCAGCTGATAACTACAGTCTTCACAGCCAGGCCAAAAAGCACACTACATTGCGTCAGACAGTTGTTCCCTGGTTTCACATGCCAGAGCCAGTCAGAATCGCAGCTGAAGCCCCCTGCAGGGAGGGAGAGGACGGTTCTTTGTTCCTGAGCATCACCACGTCTGAGCTGTTAACAAGCTTTACTTTGTAACTTGACACTGTCAAAGCTGATCACACTCGGCGTTTTGAAGTTGAGTCAAACAACAGATTGTTTAAAAAATTCAAAGCGAAGCCTTGATGTGCACTGAATTAAAAAGTGTATTCTGCTGGTAATCTTTCACAAAGTTACAGTCAGAGCCTCAGAGGTATAAATCTACAACTGTGTGAACACTTAAAAGGTTCATGTGAACACTGAATTAGTGCACTTTAAAACAATGTATTTTAATGCCTTATCCCTTATTCTTAATAAAAACTGAATTAGTGCTGAAACAATTACTCAATCAACAAATAAACTGACTACCTGAGTATCTTGTGGACTTTTGGTTGGACAAAACAATTAAATTACAGGCATCAAATTTTCTCCTTCTCTGACATTTTATAGATCAAATAATTAATTGATTAATCACAAAAATAGCCGACTTATTAATCTATTATTAAAACAATTATTAGTTGCAGCCCTAAAACAGACTGAACCCCAAAAACAGAGCGGTCATTAGATGTGACTGATATATACCCATTAGCATGACTGTTGTCCACCAACAGCGCCTCTCTTTTACGTTTTCGCAGATTGTTTCATGAGCTTAAACGGATATTGGGTTCATTAGAAATCAATCTCATTCATTAATCATACAAAAAATGATGAAATACAGTATCCTCTAAGACTCAAAGGCTTTATCAGCAAGACTGTTCAACCTGAAATAAATTACTAACACCATAACAAGATTCATTATTCACCATACATGAGTTACAGCCACTGGATGGTGTTCCCCTCTTTCCCCTGCCCCCTCCTCCACGTCCGATCGGACCAGGCTGATTAAAGCCGGTGGATTGATTTTGGTCTGTAAATCCATGGCGGGGCTGGGAGAAGGAGCTGCCTGCCATGTGGAGCCGGTGATGAGGTCAGTCCAATCAATGAAGGGGAGTCGGGATAATGAGGAGACCCGCTCAGTGTGGTGGGGCCGCAGCGGCACAACTCCACGCAATTAGAGCAAATTACAGTAAGAAGGAGAAACTGTACGGTGTGGCCAATAAATAGCCTCTGCGCCTGTCGTCCATCACCAGGAGCCTGACGTGAGGTACATGAGATGCGTCTATAACAAATGATGGGAGGCGGTGATGTAAGTCTTCCTCTCAGTGGAACAAGAAAGTAGAAAATTTACTTGAGTCTTTAAATCAAACCTAAAGCCTGTCAAAATATTCACATCATCATGAAAAACTTCCTGTGATGCCTTCTGTGGCCAATTTAGTAGGCATAGGTATGTGTGATGTTTATGTTACGCTGTATTGCATCGTATGTGTTTGGTACTGGGTATGTTCATTGTTCCTTGTGATGCAAATTAGGCAGAAACTGGATTGGATTGTGCCTGGATAGCTAGAAAGGGCCAAAAAAGGGTCAACAGAGGGAAGAAAAGAGTTGAAACAATGAAAGATGCGAAGGAAAAGGGTGTAAATGGGAACAGAAATGCTGCATAAAGAAGTGATGAAGAAAGAAAGAAAGAAAGAAAGAAAGAAAGAAAGAAAGAAAGAAAGCCTCTCAAACTCAGTGGGTCAGTCAGAAGGGGTGGCCCAGTGGTCCTATTCAGAGTCTTAATCCACTGCATCATGCTGTTCGAGTGGGTGACCCAGAGTAGCATATGGAGGCGAATGCAGGTCACCAGAGTTTCTGAGCTGCCTCCTGTCTGTCTGCTCCAGAAAACCTTCCTGCTCAACAGGATGTCTCTCTGTGCGCCCGTCATCCCCCGGCACCAGGCCCACTCCTGCTGGCCAGACCAAAGGTCCACAGTCTGGGATTAAAAACCAGGATTTGGTCTGGGGAGGGAATTACACTCACTTTTTTGCCTGTTGCCGCTTTTGGATAATTGAGGAGTGGTGGTGGGGGGGACGACACAGTAAATACTGCATCATCTCATACAAGTGGGTCTGTTACATAAAGGATTTGTTGTACGCAGACACGCATATGCACAAAACACACACGCACACGAGCCAACTTGCTCATCCACGGTGACCTAGTGAGGCTGCAGATACAGCCAGCACGAGTGTGGATGGAGAGGACGCGAGCTACAGAGAGGATGCCATTGTGCAGTGAGCATGAAGGGAATCAAACAGGTGCTGCAGACCCGTGCTCACACTATCCAGGTCAACACTCTAAACAGCCGATCCCCGGGGAGATCCACTCTGACACATTGACCCTCTTTTTCACGCTGAGTCTAAATGAACATATGATGCACAAAGTCAGCAGTAACAACAAGGGACGCGGAATAATCACTGTCTTTCTGTGTAGTTTCCAGTGACACATATCAGGCAGAGATGCATCTGTATCAATCCTGATCAATCCTTTATCCTGCCACATGCAAAAGTGTGATGTAAGAGGATATATAAGCCTCAGTTTACAGATTTGAAGGACAGCTGAGGCTGCAGTGCAACAAGTGCGCATTTTGTGCCCTTGCATCAACAAAACAAAGAGTACGAGGTCTGCCCAAAAACACCACTTTCATATCATCTCCTTTATTCCAAGATGGACGGGGTCATGACAGTTCCCAAAAGATGAACATGGGAGGAAATTCAAAGGCGCAGCTCTGCTCTCAGCTGAGACAGACGCTCATTACATTCGCAGCGCACTGCCTGATAGCCCAGTCTCCTTCAGTGCTGCAGGCAGAATGGCAAGCCATGATGGGCCAGACAGACAGAGAAAAGGTTGATCAGTTACCTGAGGTGTCCCACAGACTGAGCTCCACTCGCTGCTCCTCCAGCTCCAGACAGGCTGTGTAGTTTTCAAATACCGTGGGCACGTAGGTCTGGGGAGCAATTAGCAACACGGTGCCATTAGTGGGGAGGTGTCAGTCAGTCAGTCAGTCAGCTACAGGTAATGGAATTTGTCCAACTAATTAGGCGGTGACACACGAAAACACGCGCTGAGGGGGGGTCGATCAAATAATAAGCTTGATAATTTTTTTCCTCAGTATGAAGGAATTTTGGATCAATCAATCACATGAATCACTGCAGCTGCAGGAAATATTCAGCACAGGCCAATATAATATGAAGCGATCACAAATCCGTGGGTAATACATTTCCATTAATCAACCATGCCATCAAAAAGCAAATGCATCTTGAAATATTACGGTAAGTGTAGGAAAAATAAACCAAAGGGACGAAATTTTAGGAAAATGCGCACGAAAACTGTGACTGCAACAGACGCACCGATGTTTTTTCTGCCACATTCAATGATTTAAAGAAAACTTAACACTCGGATTATCACTAATACACAGATCAGATTTATATGCATGTGTCAGTAGTTATATTTCACACACATTAGGACATACCTCTGGATAACAGTCCTTCGCCAGCACTTGCAACATCGCCGTTTTTCCGCATTGAACGTCTCCAACAAGCACCAGTTTACATCTCACCACCAGCGGCTGTGTGTTTCTCCTTTCCTTCATGGTGTTAATGCTGTCCACTTTTTTTTCCGCAGAAATTATCACAAAAAAAAAAAAAAAAAAAAAGAACAAGCAACAGAACAGCCCAGAAATCGCCCCAGAGTGATCGAGCGTCCCGGTGTCCGGATCTCTGAGGATGCTCGCAGTGGATCTGATTGAGTTTGCCACTGCGGCTCTTTATACAGGCGAGCAGCAGCCAATAGGAGCTCACCATTCCACAGGCTTTCTAACGTCCCTTCACTGCACTCGGTGATGTTCCCAGAGAGCAAAACAAGTTATTTTGTCAAGGATGATAGAACAGCTGCGATATATAAGCAGGGATTTCTTTGAAGATTTTGTTCGGAATGCATTACAAGAGGGATATCTCAGTTATATGCTCATTAATGTTTCCCTGCAAACTGAGCAAATCCATTGTTATGTACTTCCAAGATTAGGGCTTCAGAAATACAGCAGTCAGTCACTGCAGACGTCTGTTTTGTCACCTATGGGTCCTGTCACTAAGCCTGCTGCATAGTGATTGATTAGATTGACTTGACTGGACACATCATTAGCATACCACTGGCCAAGGACAATGGGGCTGATAGACTAATCCACAGCACACTAATTAGTTAACTTTAATCTGCACTACAGTGTCAAGTCAATTTTATCAAAGCAACTCAGCTTCTTCGCCTTGAAAGTGATTCTCCATCTTCCACAACTGGTCTGAAACTCCCTGACTCACATTAAGCCGTGTGAAAGTGTGTGGATGGTAAATATCATTGACTTTGGAATGAGACAAATTAGCACTGAACCTTTACTGTCTGCTGTGGTGTGTTTAACGATACGATGTTTCAGTGCGTGTCTGCTGATCAAAGGGCAGTCTGACCGGTGTTAGCATGGTGCTCAGTATAATACCACCATGTCGGCATGTGGTGGGATGGTGTGAGGCCCCCTGATAGGTGAGCAGCGATGGGCTGTCCACAGGGTCAAGTCAGAGGTCTTTCCTCTCACTTGTGCCGGTCAAATCCCTGGAGACACACACACGCACACACATAGGCACACTGACTTTCACACCCTGAAGGTTATTACCATATGGAAACAGCATCTCACTGTAAGTAAAAGAAGAATTAAAAGATAAGAGTCAATTAGCCACCTTCCCCTGTGTCTGGCAGTGCGTTGGCTAATTTACTTACTGTTACCAATCAGAGCCCTTGCAGTTTTTGCCCCAGTGGGTCAAAGCAATTTGCCTTTGTTCACAAACAGCCTGTATCATTCACCCCTCACGCTGGGATCCGTCTGTGTTTTACAGCCTAATATGTCTTGTTGTCATCATGCACAGCTCTGACTGTGGGGGTTGTGTCTGCATGCCGAGGAGAAAATATTTAGTATTGCTGTTATTTACATTTGACTAAGCGCTATTTCTCTCTTTGTTCATAGCAGTTACTGTGATTTCTGCACCAATCTTTCAAGTGAGTGTATAATAGTACTGCTCATAAAAGAGTTTTTGTATTGTATTTTGTATTCATCCTGCAGTATGGTGGGCAAAAAAAAATCTTTTTTGTTGAATGAACACAACTTACTTAGTGTTTCAGAATAATTTAATATTTTTCTGTGACATGGCCAGCTAGTTAATATTCTAACAGTTGCATGCTGATAGATGAAGCAACATTTCCTTCAATTTGAATATATGGACTGTGCCTTTACATGTTTTAAGTTCCAACATGCTTCTTCGATGCTGCAACAAACCGGGTGAGCATTTGCTTGAAACTAATTCACTTTAATGCAGCAAATAAACCACAATTAAACAGAGACTTACTCAATTGTCTATCATGATGCAGTAATGCATTAAGGGAGCAGAGCTAGATAACTTTCCACCTTTATCTTGTTGCCAGGGTGTAATAAAGACCTAAAAAGACTGTGACAGTAATTAAAGTATGTGGAGAAAAGAGGGCTGAAATATGCAGAGATTGTGCTTTCTTCATGCATTATAAAAACTTTATTATTTATTTGTACAGATGTGGCAACAGCTGTATTCAAGAGCAAGGGGGCCCACTAAGGCTTCATATGTGCAGGACCCAGATTTCTGTGCTCTGCTGTTGATTGGTAGTGGATAAACCTTGAGTACAGTACTTCATACATGAAGACATTTCCAAAGAAAAGTTGCAGACTATGAACTCTCTCTCACCCTTTGAAACTAACGGTGCAGCATTCATGAATGCCTGTGTAACCGCCACAGAGCTCCTCTGACGGCGCAGAGAGAGACAGGTGGCTGTGAATAATCATCCGGCATAAAGTGACACCTTCCAATATGGCTGATGCTGGAGGATGAGAAGGACGAGGCTGGAAAGGAAAGGCTCACTACTGGCAGGGTAAAGCATTCACACCTTAAATCATCACAGCTCAATATATTTAGTGACAGCGTTGGTAATTATCATCAGCACAATGAGAGGGTGGCAGCAGTCTACACACGGCCTCAGGAAAACACACGAGAGCTGAGTCACTATCTCTCTTACAAGATTCTCAGGCGCTTAGAAACATGAACTGGGAGACTTCCTTATTTTCCTGCCACAGACTCATCAGCAGATGGTGTTGTTACCCAGGGTTTCTTCCATGACTTTCACACTTATGTTCTAGATTTGCACATGAAGCAGCAGTTTACATTTTTTCTGTGAGTGTGTCCGGGAAGACGCGTTAGATCAAGTGTAGAAGGAAGTGACATTCGGCCGCCAATCGATGAAACGTGGCATTCCAAGCACGGGACAGATGGTCAGTGATGATGATGTCCAGATAGAGGTGGTAATAACATGGCTTGCTGTCGGAAACAGAGCACAAGCTGAATCTGAATGAGTGACACGTGGATGCAGTTATGAATGATTTGAACACATTAGTGTACTGTGGCAGATGAAATAAAGCATGCATTTACTGAGACTTGGAAAATACCATGGCTATGACATCTTTGACTTCTCCTGATCTTAGAAAATTTGAGTGAAGGGATGTTTGTCTGAGATGATGTCGCGCAGAGTTGACAGGGCATCCCAGTTTAGCTTTGCTGTCACCAAAAGTATGTGTACTCTCCATATGTTGCACCCATGTTACTGCTAAACGTGTCATTCCAAGCCTGTGGCCATTCAGATGGGGCAGCTGCTTCGCTTCTGGGAAGAATTTCTTACTGATTTTGGAAGCCGGCTGCAGGGATTTGGTCCCATTCAACCATGAGAGCACAAATGAGGTCGGGCACTGATGGTGGGCCTGGCTCGGACTCGTTGTTCCAGTTCATCCCAAAGGTGCCGGACAGGCCTGAGGTCAGAGATCTGTGCCGGCCAGTCAAGCTCTTCCACACCAAAAAATCTAATAAAGAAATGAAACAGCAATGTGTCTTTCCAGAAATTGTGTCCCTGTTACTCTGAAAAATCCAGAATCCTGCATGACTGTGCAGGTTTTATAGAGACTGTTTATTGTAGAAAACAATTCCAGTGAAAACAGTTCACAAGTTTGGGGTGGCAGGAATCTCAAAGACAGATACTGTAGCTAAAAACCTGGCCAGAAAAATCCCAAATTTGCAACCAAAACTAGGTAAGTGAGAAAATAAGGTTCCTTTTTTTGTTATTACAGCGAACTGACCCTTTAAATAGATGTTTAACCAGAGACAAGAACCATCACTGTATGATTTTCTGGTTTGCGTTGGACTAATTATTGCACAGCATCGTTCAACCTGAAGGTTCAGACATGACTCTTCTGCCCTCTGTTGGTTAAATTATGAATCACTGAGGAGGAATAAAAACATCACACACGAAAAATGTTACTTAAATGTTGTGTTTAATTCACCCCCTCTTTCAGATGTGCTATTGACAAAAGACACACCCTGTACACATCATCATCAGACGCTGTTGGATATCATTTATCTCATCGACTTGTCAGAAACCACGTGAAATGTTGACATCATCTTTAGACCAGACAACTTGTTCAGCATTGGAGGTGGGTACAGCATAACGTTTAGTGCATTTATTGCATCGTAAAGCAGACGTATAAATGATAGTAGTGCAATTATACCCCATCATAACTGAGGAGATATCTTGATAGTCTCAGCTAGTGTCTCGTCAATGCTAGACTTTGTATTGCATACAGAATTTAGGCAAGTCAAACGCAATAGGAAATTATAATTATAAAAAATTGTGCTTTGGACGTCCAAAGAATAATTAACTTTTTGTAGAAATTTCCTGCAATAAAAATTAAGCAAATAGAAGGAGCTGATATACAGTATATATGTCTGTCTCTCTCTATACAGATGTATAGAGAGAGAGATAGAGATATATATAGATATATATCTTTCTGTCGAAAGAAGGTTCTGTGCTCTCTGTGTTTCATCAAGTAGAAGTTTTGTATCTCAAACCTGGTCCTTCAGAAATGAATGTGGGTGTCAGTGGAAGCAAACTTTACGGTGGTCCTAAACAACTGCAGTGCATCATTCTAAAAAGAGAGGAAAATAAACATAAACACATGCTTTCTGAGGCGTTTTATATAGAATTTTGTACTGTGACTAAAACCTTTCTACTCTCTGTCAGCATTTGTTTGTTTCTGTGCAATTTGAGAATAATAATAATAATAATATCTGCATATTGAATATACAGTATGTACAATGAAGCCTTGATAATGTAAGACTGGTTATGTAGGTCATGTTGACTCTGATGAGTGAATGGCTCATGTGAGGATGGTCCCAAACAGCCCTTCTGATGAAACAGGAATACAATATGTCATGCACATACATTAGATTATTTACATAATGTGGTATGTTAGCTGAATTCTATAGTTTTACATGATAAAAGCAGATGCATTAATGTGAGGATCTCAGTGCTTACTGAGATGCATTCATTTTTGTTAGTAAGACATGAAATTGAGGCAAATGGATGATTAAATAAACGCAAGAGAGACTATTGGTTAAAGTTCGGATGAAGCTTTTGTATTTGCAGCAAAGGCATCTAACTAGTCGTATGACTGGAAGTTGTACATATCCTTCTATAGATGTATTTTAAATGCATGTCTTGCAGCTTGTTTGCAGTGGGCAGAGAAATAAGCAGTGGCGGATATAAGACTAACATATATATGCCACCAGAGGTCGCCCTCCATATACTTATAGGCCTGCAGTACACATGCTGATTTTAGCTGTTTATGCCAAAAGATCATGAGATAATTTAGTGAGCTTATTAGAGAGTAACCCTTTGAAATCAGCTGGGCTGCTCAGAGGTGATAAAGTCTAATGGTGGTGTAGTGGAGGCTGGGTGCAAGCGGACGCAGCATTGCTACTTCATATTCATCGAAGCTCCATTGAGGTCTAAAATCACCCTCCCATCAAAAGAGAAGTCTACAGTCCATCCACTTCAGCTGCCACGTCACCACGGAGGAGCAGTGAAGTGCGAAACTGAAATGGCACCACTGATATGGTAAAAAAGAAAATGCAGATATGTTCCTGTCTGTGGAGTTTGTGGCGATGTGTTTATTTTAGTTTAGTGCTAAAATCACCATGAATTACATTCAGCACACACGCTGAGGTAACATTTAAAGGTGTTATTTATCTATTCATCTATTCTCTTTGGAAACAATACAGTAAATGTACCGAACAAGGTGTTTTTTATATTTTCCAGTCTGCTTGGAAACCTGAAGATCAAGTTGCTTTGTCTTTGTTTCACCTCTCTGCGATTTATCATTTTGTTCAAAATAACATACAACAACGTACAACAAACAGCCAATAGAAAAGAATTAAAAACACAACGTACAACACCGGGTTATAAATGTTATCATTGTTCCAGCCTCAAGCTTTCAGTTTCACGTTAAATCCATCATCAGGAGCAGTTTGGTCTCAGGAAACAGCAGGTGTCAGAAACCAGGTGTGTCAAAACCAAGAGCCTCAGACTGCACCTGGATCTGTCCGTTTTTGGAGTAACCTGCATGTTAAATATCAGCGAATCTCCTGATATCTGGTTATGCTACATGTTATATTTCTGGGTGGACCGAATTATGTCAGAAAGAAGAATTTTAATTTCTTTGGGAGAAAAATTGCATATTACTGCGCAGCAACCGACAAACAGTATGATTAGAAGAAATGATTAAATATGATTAAGTAGAATCACACTTGAAGCCAAATGTGAGTTAGCGTCTTGTGTTTGTGTATTACTTGCTGGAAGAGCCTTCTTGTCTCTCTACAAGTGATATTAAAAGCCACAGTTTTTGGTAAATATTGAACTGCATTTTCATTTTAGTTAGTTTGATTATGGGATTTGCCACCAACCATCTGCAAACAAACCACAGCGATTGTTAATAATCCTCCCTAATTCAAAGGAGCCAGCATTTATACATTCACAGCTGTGACAGAAGATGCATATAGACTGTCATTCATGGGTTTTGCTTCACTGTTGTTGTGATCAGCTATAGTGAGGGCAAAGATATGAATTATAGATTGTGGTACAGATAGTTACTGTAAAAAAAAAAATGAATGGAAAAGGATGATTTTTAAAAAAAGGCTGCTGGATAAACAAGTAGAGAAAACAAGTGATAAAGGAGTAATTGTGCCTTTGAGGAAACATTTGGACTGGAATGACAGCTCACAGAGAGCCGTAGAGATGGAAGACACACAGAATCTCTGTACTCTTTGGCCAGAGGGGGAAGCCACGTTTATCAAGAGTAACCCTACAATGGGAAGATATTCATGTGTTTTGTGTAATACTGATAGCATTGCTTTGCTACAGTTCTGTATGCTAACTTACTCTGACTTCACAGGTGTGTGCTCTGTCTCCAGTGAGAGCTGAATTAACCTATCTGTGTCTGGGACAGCCAGTGTCTGATCACACATGGGCTGGCTCAGCTGTGCCATGTGATCGCCAGTGTGAAAGCAGGGAGTTGGGAACAAGGTCAGGGTGGGAGGGAGGGGGGGAGGGTGAGGGAGGGTGGCATACAGTGGCTGCACTGCTGTACTGGTCTTTGTCACCAGCAGCCGTGCAGCTGTAGAAAGCGGCCCTGAGTTGTGGCGTGGCGGTGGGAGCAGGGAGCTCTTGCCGAGGGGGCAGCAGTGAGAGGGAGGCTCCTCTGGTCAAATCTTCCTCCTTCTCCTGCTCCTCTCCTTATGTTTGTCTCTCCTCCTCCAGCTCACCAGCCTCCTGCTCTTTCTCTCTCGAGGGATCCTGTTCTCTTCTTCGCCCCAGGTGTGGCCAGAGAAGGTGGTGGCTGGCTTTGGAGAGATGAGGGCTGCTGCTGCTGCTGCCCCCTGGTGGCGCCCTGGTCCCTGTGCTCTATGACCTCCCAGTCTGACAGCACAGGCTGCTCCTGCTGGGGAGCAGTGGGGTACAATTCAAGAGAAAAAACAGTACCAGTACAAGAAACCAGTAGCAAAAGAAACAAAGACCAATCAAAATAAGAAAGAGAAAAAAATGTCCTCTCACCTATGTCAGTGGTAGTAATCATTCTATCAACTCTTGAGTTTCAGAAAACTAGGGAATGGATACAAGAGACAGAGAAGCTGTAAGTAATAATGCAGCCTAACTGTTAATAAATCAGTCAGTTGTGTGTTCGTCTTACCTGTTGGCTGGAGTTAGCTGAGGGTGGGGTGATCACGCTTTGGTCCAGTAAGGGGTTAACAGGGGCAGAACAGGGGAGATGTGTAGCACGCCAGTAAATTTCCAGGTACTCCGCGAGGTGTTCACATGCATCTTCCAGCTGATTCTCATCCAGGATGACATCAAACATCTCCTAACCAATCAAAAACAGGAACATGAGAGAGGAGGAAGGTCACACCAAAGATCACTGCATGCATTCTCAACTCTTTTTCAGAGGCATTTTCTGAGCCTCATCATGAGTGTTTGGCGGAGTGACGTACAGGTGGACACTGAGCCAGCTTGTCCCCTGCCATCATCTGGACGTTGAGGTGTTTGCTTTGCGACTTCCCTCGAGATTTGATCAGCCTCTGGAGAACCTGTGGGAGACAAAGAGAGTCAAGCAGGTTTTCAAATTAATGCTTCTCAAAAAAGTGAAAAATGCTCAGTTCTGAGAGTCCAAGTCTCGTGTCTGACCAAGAATCTAAGACCAAAGACATTCAGTTTCATTGATAGAAACAGAGAAAAGAAACAAATCCATGCATTGGAGAAGGTAGAACCAGCAAATGTTTGATTTTTTTTTACTTGAAGGAACAACCAAAATGATTGCAAATTCATTTTCTGTCTTTAAATAATTAATCATTTAACTGTCTCAGCTGTACTATACAGGCAAAAACATCCGCCTTGAATGAATTTGTTTGTTGAGGTTGATGTGAGTTGTGCTGTACTTTTGGCGAGGAGACTTTGACGTAGACGATGATGGGAGCCAGTGAGGTTTTGAGCAGCTGTGCTGGGTGGTTGATGGTGTCTGCATCCAGGACGACCAGCTGAAGAGACTTGGCCAGCTCAAAGATCCTCTCTATCTCACTCTGAACCTCAGCTGTCAACAAAGCAAAAGAAGACATGGAGCTGGCACATTTAACAGAGCAGCATCACTTGAGTTTCTAGTGCAGAGCTGACTTGAAAGGAAGAAGAGGCATCTATTCTCAGCTGGTGTTAATCTTTATTTAGCCTAAAAAGATCAAAGACAACTTTCTTGTCACTAACCTAGACTGGAGCGAGTGTTGGATCTCTCCATTATGGCCTTCTTGTTCAGCACCGAGCGCTTCGCCAGTGACAGATCAGCAGTCACCCGTGTAATAGAGATCCTACGGAAGAGGCGTCTTATCACATCACATCCACAACTGTTCCGTTTCAAAAGGATGAGATGAACTTGTACTCTCTTGCAACTAAAAATAAATCATCATCATCATGTGTCCTATCGACCGTGAAACGTGAATCTCACAAACGGCTCTGGAGCGCGGTCACAGCGTTACTGTACGCTGAGCTGCAGCTGAAGAGAGCAACGCAGACCTCTGTACCCACCTGCCGTCAAATCTGTGCTTTAGGAAGTCAAACAAGGCTTTCTGCATCATGTCTGTTACCTAGGCGACAGATGGGAGGAAGGAAGAGTGGAGAGAAGTTAGAAGAGGCTCGTGTTGGGAAATATCTAATAATATTCTCTCACTTTTGATGAAGGTAGCATACTAAGCCTCCCATGAGCATTTATAAGCACTATATGAACACTTAATTAATGCTTTACAGCACACAATAATGTGTTTGTATGCTGCTAAGGACAATTTAAGAGCAATATTTGAAGACATTCATTACACCTGTGTTTTATTATATTGTCATTAATTGTCTTTTTATACACCAGCCTCAACTCATATCTGCTTACAACTACATTACAGTGTGTTCTAAAACATTCATCAGATGCTTATATACTGATTTTGAATACCGAATAGGTGGACTTAAAGTAAAGTCTTGGTTAGATTGTTGAGTTTTATATTATCTCTTTTACTAATGGTAGCATTAAACGGTCAACACATAAGTACAATCAATTTGGCAAATTCACATTTATTACAATATACCGGGACCGCGAGGACATTAAAGCAATAATATGCTTTTGTTTCCTCAGCAAATAGATTCTTCCTGAAGGAAGGATGTCAGCACAGATAGAAATGAGCACCATTAAAGTCGCCCTCCACTCAGAAATGAGTCTTATTGTTTCTTCACTTGAACGTTTGAGCTTCACTGTGCAGGATGATGTATGTGAGGGTTTGACACTAGAAGGCTGTTTCCACATTCATCTGTGGAAGAGGAAAATGTCTCTGTGCTCACCTTATATGTGAGTTTAAAACACAAGCATGATTTGGAGCCATCACAACTCGTCTGGAGCCAATCACGGTCCAGAGTGTCAGCTTAAGACGGCTTGCGTACAGTAGTTTTTTGCATATCGATAGATTCAGTGAGGGAGAAGGAGGAGATGTAATTTTCAGAATTTTTAATCAGCTAATCAAACTTGTAACAACCATATCAGACTGAAATTATTATTCCAAGCAGACTTCATTTATTTTTTCAATGTGTGGAGGGGTCTTTAAGGATTTTATTTATTTATTTATTTATTTTGCATCTGCACTGTGAGGGTGAAGTGAAGCAGCCTATCTTCAAATAGTCCTGAAAAATGAATGGTCTTTGGAAGAAGGGATGCAGCGCTCAGCGGTGTTGCTCTTTCACAGTGCAACACAGGGATGGAATACAGCAAGAGCGCATGAGAGGGAAAGAGGACGGCAACGTCGTACAACAATGGCGAGAAAACGAATACAGAATGTAGAAGAGAGACAACAAGCGGAGAGAAAGAGAACGAGGAAGGAAGAGAGAAGAAGGCAGGCTGGCGTTCACCACTGGAGCATCCCCAAAGCACATCACCAGAGCGATGCATAAATATTTCACACACACACACACACACACACACACACACACACACACACACACACACACACACACACAAAACAAACGGCTTGGCACACAGCCTGCGCAGTCACAGGCAGAGAGAAAATGTTGAGGCACAGAGACATTCTGTTCAATTACACGCCTCAAATTTCAGCATATTCATCCGCAGATTCATTCGAAACTGACATATTCTATGATTACTGAGTTTAAGAGCAGTGTGTTTTCATACATCCCATCCTATATGTGTTACAGAGAGAGCACATCACATACAGTAGCTAATACAAAGGGCCATGCATGCAGACTCAAAATGGATCTAAGACTCCTGTTGTATGTGCTATAATTTCATCAGGATGTGACTGTGGTGTTTAGTATCAGTGTTAATGGGATAATGGAGGCCAGAGCGATTCCCTTTAGATCAAACCCGGCGAGTCCATACTGGACCAGAAAATACAGAGCAGATTAAACTGGAACAAACAGTCCAGAGAAGACAATATGTTCTCAAACATAAACATAGAAATATAAACTCAATATAGGCTCAAATATGTCACATCTCTGGCTGGTATTAACAGATATCTTCATCACTGATTCATTTACTGATTGCCTTTTTTGTTCTATGAATCAAAAAGTGCTAATGTCAGCACACAAACATCCTCTCAATGACCATGCTCACATGCAAATGTTAAGCAGGTTTACTGTGTTCACCATCTTTCTTTAGTTTGATAATTTGCACTACACACAAAGTGCAGCTGAGGCTGATGGGAATGTTGCTAGTCTTTCAGGTATGATCCTAAACCGAAATATTGGACAAAGTGGATTTGATCTGATGATGGTGCTAGAGAAAAAGTCAAAAGATCCCCAAAATGATCAAATATCTATCTGTGCTATAACATGAATATCTACACAAAATTTCATGGTAATCCTTCCTCTAGATGAAACACTGAGGTGCTGAGATATTTCAGTCTGAACCAACTGACAGACTGACATTGCATGAGCCATGCTCAACTGCTAGCATGGCCAAAATGTTTTCTTGTGTTTGACATAACTGGTTAAATGGTTAAATAATTTCAGCACATGCTCCATATCTGACCACATTCAGGAAACTGCTCCTCAACTCAAGGCAACATTTGAATAATCAGAACCAAACTATACAAACTGAAAAGCACATTCATGGTTGTCTCACCTCATAGCCTTTCAGTGAAGGGCCCACCAGCACCACTGGCCGCATAGAAGGGACCACATCATATGGAGGAACGTGTTCGGTCTGCACGGGCCACAAGCACAGACAGGGCGTGGAGGTGGAAAATGAACACACGTTGAAGTGAATTTACAGTAGTGGCGCACGCAACTTGCTAACACCCTCAAAAAGTAGTCACTAGCAATGCATAGAGTCGTGAAAATGCATTAAGGGTAGCAGTATAATTAAGGATGCTCTTAAATGAATTGTTAAGATGAAAAGTGGAAGAGGCACAATGCCAAACATACCTGTTTCTGCTTCTGTTTGGCTTTCAGAATAAACAGAACCAACATTAGGCAAGAAGGATAAAAGCTAATGACAAGGCTCTGACAGTAAGCCTTTTCTTCAGGAGAAAACATTTCAGCTTTAAAGCTCTGTAACTGTGTGCTGTCAGAGAAAACGTGCACGTCATGTGGGATTGAAGAAAAATACATTTACATTGTGGCCAATCAGTGTTCATCTCACATAATCATTCATCTTAGTTTGATAAAGGCAAATGTTTTCACCCAGGAACAGCTCTGTGTGCAAATCTGACCCTGTGACAGCATGCAGTCCCAGTAGAGGCAGAGCAGACAGACACAGTCCCACTTACCTGCAGATGGCGGGGTGGACCTCCAGCCTCCGGATGAAGCGTTCCCTCCTTTCCTGTGGAGCAACATAATGCAAAGCTTCGTTATGCGTGAATCCCCTCAGGAGGCAATTTAGAAAGAGGGACTCGCAAAACTGAGCAACACGTGAGCAAGAACTAGATCTAACAAAAAGAAGTTTTCAAAGACTGTGCTAGACAGGAAGCAGGTAGAATGAGGGCAGTGGAGAGAGACAGAAAGCCAGAGACACAGAGATAAGTAGAGGTCTCTCACAACTGTGTGACCTCTGACCTTGCTGCTGCTTTCTGCTCTTGTTTTATCCTCATGGCCTCCAGTTTGACTGGGCTCGGGATGAAAGTGATGTCTGCCCCCTCCTTCACCAGCCGACCGATCCACCAATCATTGTTGTATTTCTGCATGGCAGTCAAACACACCTTTTATGACTCCGCTTTGATCTGCAAGTAGTGTGATAATCTTAATGGGGAAGGTCTCTCACCTCTTTTATGTGCAGAAAGTCTTTGGTTTCAAAGTTAATGGCGGCACCTTGGACTGGACAATCTTCATCAAGGGCCCCACAGTAACTCACATTGGTTTTCACTGCAAATGCTACTGGTTTCGACTGTCGAAAGGTAAGAAAATACAAAATATAAATGAGATGCAGTGCTGTATATGCCATCACTGCCTCTCTCCTTCAGGCTGATGATTAATTTTGGCTCTACAGACCTGAATGAATCTACAACAAGATTAAATCCGTCAATTGAAAAGCAGCCTCTGAGTATTAACATGACTCAGCCGTTTACATGCTGCGCCTCGGGAACTGAAGGTGAATTTAATGACAAGCATTGACCTTTGACCCCCGGGCTCTCACCTTGGCTCTCTCTAGTTGCAGCTGAGCCTGGCGCTCGGCTTCACGCCGAGACGCCTCCTGGTCCTCCTCCAGGGACAGGTCGGAATCCGAGGGTCGACTAGTGTAGGAATCGGCTGAACCCTGAAAGACGAGAGGAGAGAGAGGAGAGGAGAGGAATGACTGTTACAGCCCAGGCAGAGAGGAGGTAAATCCACCACAATACCTTAGCTAACGCCTTGCAGCAGCTGTTGCTATTTGCTCAGAATTCCTCATCATATAGCAACTGTTATCTTCTAGAAAACCACTCTGATGTAGCTCCAAACAGATCACCTACATCTCCCTCCGTGTCTCCCATGTCTTTCTCCTCGTTCTACCGTCTCTGAACCTGCCAGTCCTTTCCCAAAGCCATGTGACCCAGTCTGCGAGGACCAGCAAGTTCCTGCAGCTTTCCAAAGCAGCCGTCCCAGGGGAACATGTGCACATGTGCTGCAACAACACCAACTACCAGCACCGCACTTGTTGTCTACGTATCCACTCAACCAGGCACACCAGATGTTGGCTAAAGCCCGAAGACTTCAACCAGGAAAAAAGACACAACCAAATCCATGTCTCGATCCATTTTCTACACTCCAGATTGGTCTGTATCAGCATGTGGTGTCGTGTCAATAGGCAAGTCAGTTTTAATTATATGTTTTCAGCTTGCAGTTCATGTTGTGAATTTGTTTGTGTATCAGTGAATCAAAATGCTGCAGCTTACATCCGAATTCAGCATATTAAAAATGTGTTTATATGACATATAATCACCTAAATAAAACCTTTTTGTTTTATTTAGTTTGTGGTACCAACCTGACATTTAAGAACAATAATCGCCAATAATCGCTTGCTGACATAATGAAACTGCCTCTCATTCTGTGGTCAGACTGTATATGCTTGACATACTAGACACTGACATTTGCATTATGAAAGAACACATTGCCACAAAAGCAAACAAGCTGAATTGAAATTCTTTTGGCTCACAGCACATCTCCTGAGAAAGGACTTAAATGTCAATCACTAATAACAATAACAAGCCTACCTCTTTCCCTATGAAACACTGCCATCCTCTTTACACTTAACACATGCTGTAAGACAAAACTCTAACAAAAGCCTCACTTCACCAGATCCTACATTTCACTCCATTAGCATCCTGCTCTTCCCCGATAGCTGCAGTCCCAGATGGGTGCAGGGCTGGAAGACACCTCACATACCAGACAGGAGCACCCACATAAGACAGCCAAATATAGCTCAATAACAACGTCATCCTTCTTTTACCTTTTTTTTCTCCACCTGTCTCCTCCTCCCTCTTCTCTTCCCTCCTCCCCTACACTTCCCTCCATCCCTACTTTGCCCCCCCCCCCCACCTCCAAAAAAAAAAAACGCTTTAGCTGAATCCAGCGCAGAGTTTGTGGATATCATTTGAATATCAAAGCCTGCCAGAGTCTGAAGAGTCTACCAGCAGAAGAAACAAAACCTAATTAAAGCACACAGAGTTCTGTGGATGGATGAAGAGGAATGATATTCTGAAGTGCAGTCTGAGCCTCTTTACCACAAAATATCTGCACATATTCCTCCTCTACACTGATCGCACTTTTATATCTTCACAAATAAAAAAATATATGCAAGAGAAAACTGAAGACATGTTCCCTTAAAGTTGAAGCACAGGACAGCCAGTCTCTTTCTCTCTGTGGCTAAAGCATCACATCTCTTTGCTTAATTCCACACGGGTTCCAAATGAGCTTCAATTATGCAAAATACTCAGATTTTCATTGCTGTCTGTTTTTTTAGCAGCTGCAGAGAATCGGGTAATAAGGATAACATGCAATGTTTAATCTTTGATCTCTGATATTCTCAAAGTAGCCTCCACTTGCTGACACCAGTGTAGCCATTTACAGACAAATATTGCACTGCATTAAGGGATTATTACAATAAAGCCAGTTCACGTAATCACTTGATATGTACAGTATGTTTTGTCAGCAGTGTGTTGCTCCCTGTTTTCCCACTAGTCAGTACATTCCAGATGTTTTTAGACATGTTTTAACATTAAGAGTCTGAACATTCAACACAAAGTGTTTGTAAAAGATTTCCTTCAGTCGTGTGGGAAGTTTTAAACATCTCATGTAAACGGATGCTGCTCTCATTCTCTCTCTTCCACAGTGCCTTTCAGCTGTGTGATGAGTGACTGATATTCACATGTTACGGCCAATTACTATGAAGATTTGACAAGTCCCTCAGTGCTGTGCTGTTCAAAGATATTCCCAGTCAGAGAGATGTCAGACTCTTGCCTGTTTTGTACGACTCGCCATGTGCATGAATGAAAATGTTTAAATTCACCTTGGTGTTGGCTGAAGACACTGAATAAAACCTCATCAACTGACAAACTAACAGGACAGCATTTTGCAAGTGTATTTTCAATATGACATTGATGCTGTGATCTTCCCTTTGTTCATACCGGCCTTTAAGAGATCCTTTCCTGGAATGCTCACCTGTAGAGGTGTACCATGCACTGTATGTATAAGACTGAGTTCCTACTGTGGTGTCCAACTCCTGTATGTCACACCCTCTCTCTCCCACCTGTCCTGTCTTTCTCCAGCTGTCACTATGTTAACAAAGCAGAAATACTGAAAAAAGAGATCCCTTCTTAACATGCTTCCGTTGTAGGTGATTTGGTTCGAAATCCACAGCCCTCGTCCTGTGCAAAAATATTTTCCAGAGTTTATCTGAAGTTTATTTGAGGCTTCAGTAGCCTGAGTTAATCACATCAAGCGGGTGCCTTCCACAGTTGCAGTTATTTTACTGCAAATTTCCTCTTTATGCAAGGGAATTTCATACTAAAGAAATCATAACCTTGAAATATTCTCACTTGGCTGGATATGGTCCTCCACTTCCATTTGAAGCACCATATATAAGGATCACTTTCATTTTTTTTAAATTTCACAGTGAAAATGGCTGTTGCACACCCAAAGTAACACCATGAAACTGACTGAGCAAACAGAGCCACAAGGATGGGCTCAGCTACAATATTCAAAAGTATGAATGACTTCATAAAAAGACAGGAGATGACACAAAATAACAGAGTCAAAAACCATGCCATTCAACAGATGGGCTCACAAGTTCAATGCAGAGCAGAAAAGAAGCCTATCCAGAGCTGAGGTAGACAAACTGCATGTGCACAGTATGTCCGAAGATGATGAGGAGGAGGAGGAGGAGAAGTCGGGAGATGCTGGCAAAGTGAGTGAACCAGAATAGACTTCTGGTGAGACAAGAGTGAGAGGGGAGGGGAGCAGAGAAAAACAGAAAGAAGAAGATGTCTCAGCACAGAGACAGACGGGGGGTACTCATGGACGGAGAGACTGAGTTTGCATGCAGAGTGATGACACAAAACGGGGAGCATCAGCAGCGTACCTTGTTACAGATGAGTCCTGTAGCGCTCGAGTCGGAGGCAGACATGATTGTGCTGCCAGCGCTCTCTTCTCCCCCATTGCACAGAAAAAGGCAGAACCCTCCTCCTCTCAGCCCGTGGTTACAGGGGGGAGAGAGAGGGTGGCGCGCTCAGTCTAAGTGCTTCACAGCTGACGTTGCTGCGCTGCCTCAACAGCCATTTCCTATACAAAATTGATGCCCTGACTGCAGCACTGGTGTGTACGCGGCTGCATACTGGTACAGTACAGTGGGTCTCTTCAGCTTTGAGCCAGCCCTCATGTCAGAAAAGGAGCAGGAGGGATCTGGTTTCATGCCCCATCTCTCCTCTCCCCTCCTCTCTTCTCCTCTGAGTTGACCCCCCCCAAGCCAAAAATCTCATGTATGCCTCCCCAGCATCAAAACCCTTTCAAGTTTTTTCCTCCAATGCATTCCTCTTATGTCAATTAAGAAAAAGTGACATAAAATGACTCTCACAATGCAGAGTATCGTTTTTCACACATGGGCACAGATAGGACTTCTATAAATAAGACAGAACAAAGACTGAGCGGTTATGTAAGCCATGCTAAGTGATAATAATAATAACCAGTCTGTAATTTGCCATTTACTACCTCTCTTTGCTTAACAGGTGACTGCTTCAACAACAGTCATGGCAAAAACTAACAGAAAGGGTGTAAAGTTAGCAGAGGACAGAGAGGCATATCGACAGGAGGACGTGCATGGCCAAAGAGGGAGAGGAGAGGACTAGAGGGCTGTGGCCGCCTGCCTGTCTGCCTGACCTGCACCATCCTGACAGGAAGGTGATGCATGAGCCTACAGAACAGAAATGTAGCGGTGAGTCAGCAAGCAGCCATCTAGAGTCCATCAGATGTCTTAATAAGCCAGCAGAGAGGTCTCTATTGTAGGAGACAGCCTCGTTGTTCATGGCAAGCCGGGGCTGCATGCCTGCTCTCCAGGTTGCCCCAGGCACTGAGGACCCTATGCAACCATTATGCTGGCAGCATGCACTCCCTCACCCTCATTCAACTTTGGCTGCTTAAGAATTAAGAGCACTCCACCAGGGCTTTTAGCAAAAAATGTCTCAGGGCTATATTTCTGCGTGGCTTTTTAAAATTAAAGGGAAGCAAGCTTTCAAGCACACACACACACACACACACACACACACACACACGTGCATACACATGCACACACAGACACATTATTGTAGTTAGAGCAACTAGCTCCTCAGAGAGGCAGAGAGAGAGAAGATAGGGTGACTATTTTCATCATTAGTGTTCTGCATGGAGCCGCCATTGAATAACAGCCTTTCAAACAGTGGGAGAGGAATGCAACGATGGAGAGGGAGCAAAAAAAAACCACAGGAAATAAAATGAAAACTCGAAACAGGCAGCAGAGAGGAAATCACACCTGAATAGCAAATTAGGCTGATGGTGCAAGAAAGAACGAACAGACACACTACGACAAAAGCCTGAACTGTGATTTTCATGAAGGTTTATCGTGTCATTTGTCTGCTTTGCCAGTGTTCAAGATCTTTAACTTGAATTGAAGAAAGGGAGACCGACTGATGAAGATAAGGGAGGAAATGTGGAAGAGTGTGAAGAAAACAGGGACAAAAGGAAAAAGGGAGAAGAGAGGAGGAGTTGATACATTAGAACAATAGAACCAGAGATTAACAGTAGAATGTTTTTTTTTTTTTCTTTTTGTTCTTTTTTGCTTTTCAGTCAGTCTAAATATAGCTCTCCTCTCCTTCCACTCCTCCCATCACAGACTGGGGTTGGCAGTGGGGAGAGGAGAGTGGAGGATTGTCAAAGTTCACTGAGTTTTGATGAATTCCCTCAAGAAAGAGCAAAGCAGATTTGAGACTGGCTCAGCTATATTCACCGATGCCAGATAGCCCATCTGAATGTGAACTAAGTGCCTGTATGGACAATAAGAACAGACAGCCAGCGAGGCTCGTCCCTCTTCAGTCTACAGCGAGGATTCAGTCTCAGCTGCAGTTTTTTTTTTTCATCTTCTTTCCAACAGGATGATATTACATCTAGTGTTGTTCAATCCTCCTGATAATGTGATGCAGGTATACTTCATAATGTTTCTTTTTTTAGCATTTCTCTTTACAGTCCACACAGGAACATGGTTACACAAAGACACAACGCTGACCATTTGATGTGGATGTGCACAATAAGAAAAGTGGGTAAAAGTCATTCAAAACTAAAAACTGACAACGAACAATACTTTTCTTAATATGTGTTAATGAAATGTGTTCTACATCAGGAAACATCTGATAAAGTCTAATTAAATGAGAGTATGAATATGACTTTCAATGCCAAACTTTAACACAGTTTAGGGTTAGTACTAGTACTAATTTGTGCTGGTGTTGCCACAGGCACATTTCAGTTTGTACTATAAAAAGTATTAAGGCTCGATACTGAGCCCTTTGTTCATTTTTTTTTTTTTTTTTTTTGCTGAGCACCGCAGAGCCGCCCACTGCCACCACACTTTTGTACTGTAAGCAACTGAGAAGCTCTGCACCAACTGGGAGCTCGGTGACTTGCGAAAGGGCACTTCAGGGAAGAATCTGGAGATTAAAGCAGAGAAGCTTTGCAGTCACCGCCCATATCTCCAACCCTCTGACTTGTGAGGAGGCACCTTGCAATCTGTGTGCAGTGGGAGCTGGGGTAGCATTAGAGCCAGAGGTGGACCATCCAGAGCCAGAGAGAAGGTCTCCTGACAGTGCAACCAGAGTAGGGCAGAGTGGATCAATAGGAGACCTACCCAGATTGATACTCCATCCTGTCCCGAGCTGCTCCACCCTCCGCCCGCTCTAATGTTACCTCAGGATACTTTCTCCCTGCCTGTAATGAGTCCTTGGCAGCCTATAAATAAGCACTTCCAAGTCATTTCAATGCACGCTACACAACTGCTTTCTCACCAGAGGCACCAAGACCTCACGGCAACAGCAGTGTGTATGGAGGTTTAAGAGCAGTGGACATCTTGTATTAACCAACTGTGAAGAGAAATGTTACGGATGCAATGAGGACAGTGTAATGACGTGAATCATCATGAATGAGGCGACAGTGATGCTGACATACAGTGGAGGAAGAGGAGCGGGATGCAGCGAGTCTGGCCAGGAATCTCTATTTTTCATCGATGCTGTCGATGTGGCCTTGCCGGCTATGCTGTGCATACTTAGGCTTTCATCCCCCCCGAGGATCCCTCAACCTGACTTCACCAAACTGCTTCAAAGTGCAGAGAGGCTGGAGCTAACCCACATAAAGCTGTGTACCTACAGTGCAGCACAGAATGGCACAGTGCTGCTGCATCCTTCATTAAATCAGATGTGTTTGTTAGAGGCTGACCTGATTTAGACTCTAGGTCTGAGTTAGGCCCAATTGGTGCATCTTGACTAGTGGGCTGAGCTAACTGAGGGAATGTCAGACTTATCAATATGTAATGGTGCCCTACATAATTGCACATTCCAGCTTTACATCTAAAAACAGTGTGTTTTCCTTCAAGTTTGAGTCTTGAACATTTTTGTGAGCACATCAGGCTGGTCTATCAAAATAAAAGTCATTTGAGCATACAGATTGCAGCTGTTACAGCCAAGAAAGCCGGATGAATCAACTGGAGAGATTTAAAATAGTAAAATAAAGCAATGTCCTAGATAAGACCAGCCAAACATACAGATGTCAAATGAAAAAATGAGAGAGCGTACTCCCTCGCATTCTGACTTCGTTCTTGTCTTTAATAAGTAAAAAATCATAAAAACACAGTTTCTAAACAGGAACCAAAAGAGAAGCTGAACTGGAATCTTTGGCCCTCTCAACATTGCTGGTTCATCAAATTTAATCAAGGCATTGCACACTGATGCGCCAACACGCACACACATACAGTATGCATGCACGCACACACACACACACAAACACACAAAGCACTTGGCTCCTCACGGGACAGGCTTTTAGTGCTCTGTCTCATGCAGTATTTAATTGACCCCACACAGGAAGCCTAGCGGTCCCAAATGCACTCCTTCCCCCCACCAACAGAGAAAGCATGAACGCCTGCAAGTATGCCCACAGCTTCCCACCACTGCTCCTCTGTCACACAGCTGCACTAAATGCCATTTTCTGCTTTAGTGCAACTCCGACTTTGCACAGAAATGTCAGCTCTGAGGGTGAGGAGTTTGGACATTCATCAAATTTGTTCAAAACGCTCAAATGTAGACGGAAATTCGGCCATGCCCCACTTTGAGTGCCGCACACGTCAACTCCATTTCTCAAACTTTCACTCAAAGGAGCAGAGTTGAAAGGTTTTCCTGCCTCTACAAAGTAAACCTGTATCTTTCATCACCATCTAATTAGGTATTATCTAAAGAGGATGTACAGATCAGCTGCCAGGTTTATGGTGGCTGTCAATGCAATTTGCAGCAGAGATTAGATGCAGAAGAGATAGCAGTATACTTACTCAGTTGGAGGTAGGAGAGCTCACTCCCCGTCTCTCTCGCTCGCGCTCTCTGCTAGTCAGTCATGGTGTGCTCTCTCTCTTGGGTAACACTAAAGTGTACTGTAGCGTGCTTGTAAGCAGACTATCCCTCTCTCTTTCTCTACACCCCCCCCACCCCCCCCTTATTCTCTACCACTCTCAGTACACAACCCTATGCTACGTCAGTGAGACTCTCTCTGCTCTGCATATCATCCTTCCCCACCCTCTCTCCTGCTCTCCTCTCCTCCCTTCATCTCTACCTCGCCTGTCCAATGGGGATCTGTATCTCAACCGCATGTATAGTTCATTCAGGACTCTGTCACGATTCAAACATCAATATGGTGAACAAGATTTTGGGTGCGATTTTATCTTACTTTCAACAATCAGGCTTGTAAAATCTCTTCTCACTGTTATCTCACTGGAAAATCTGCCCACACTTTCTAGAAACTCATGCTGGCAAAAAACAAACATGTAAAAAAAAAAAAAAATTATAAAGCATCATATTCTCAATTTAGTCACTTCTTGGGGTTCCCACGTACACTAAATAGACAAAACTATGTGGATGCATGAGTATTACATCCCTACAGTATGTGATTTTTGAACATGTATTTCACAGGCATTAATACACTGCCTCCACTCTTCTGGTGAAACTTTCCACACAATTTTGGAACCTGGCTGCAGGGATTTGCTGCCATTCAACCTCATGAGCATTAGTGAGGTCATGCACTGGTGGTGGGTGACAGCCTGGCGCACAGTTGGTGTTCCACTTCATCCCAAAAGTGTTTGATGGTGTTGAGGTCAGGTCTCTGTGCAGGCCAGTCAAATTATTCCACACCAAAGCACATCACTTTGTGCAAAGAGTCAGTGTCACGTTAAAACCGCAAAGTTGAAAGCACACTAACGTCTGGAATATAATTGCATGTTGTAGCTTTAACGTTTCCCTTTATCGGAACTAATGCGTCAAGCCCAGACTGTGAAAAACAACCTGGACCAAGAGTGCACACAAGTAAGAGGGCGGGCATATCCACAACCACAGCCATGCAGCTTACAACCACAAAGACAAAATCTACAGTCCTGTCACATTGTTATGTCAGCCACTGTGGATTTCAACATGTCAAAATCCAAAAGTTTAAGGCAGGAGGAAGTCATATGGTGGTGAGGAGCCATGGGAGCCATGTACGTTGTCTCTGTTCGACATGTGGAGGCGTCCCCAGCGTAGCCCTCTGTTCACTCACTGTGTTCTGTAGATGTCATGGCTGCCTGTTCTCTGACAACTGCTCAGCTGCTGAGTGTTCGTGTTATGGGTATGCACAGATGTGGATCATGGTTTCTGCTTTTAAATTGTACAAACCAAACAAACACCTAAAGAGACAAAGGATGTATCTGAACGTCTAGCGAAAGGTACAGTGTGAGATCGACGACGTGCGTCTAAAGAACGACCAGTTGGACAACATAAAACCATAACTGTGGGCTATGTGAAAATCTCCAGCAAAGCTGAAATTCATAATTCATAGGATAGGTTGCAGGAAACAGTGAGGCGGGGGAGAAAAAAAAAGAAGGAGAGAGAGATGGAGGAGGCATCCATTCGAATTCTGCATGAGCAGTCGATGTGAATAAAACATGAATGAATGAAGGTTTGAAAGTTAAACTCCACGGTTCTTTGCGCTGAGCGGCAGACAGGCAGAGAAACGGGAGAGAGAGCAGCTTTAGGAGCTGCACCCAAGCATTGAGTGCAGATGTCTGTTAGTCTGTCCCATATGAAGCGCCTCTGTGGGCAGAGCTGCTGCTGGTGCATTATGGATGAGGGGCTATTTTAAGGTGCTGGGGGTGCTGCATTTTGATTTTTGAGTGGAGGGAGATGACACCTGGCTGCTGCCAAATCCTTTCATGAGGTTTGTACACTAGTCGATGGGTTCAGACATGCAGGTACAGCTTGTGTTCCAACAGAGACCTGATCCCTGTTTGAAGTGTGCACGCAAGGAGGAGGGAGGAGGTAAACAGACTGGTGGGATGCCAGTGAAATGAGTGAGCAGCTTTTCACACAGAGTGTACTTTAAGGTACTGATTAAGTACACCAACATAAGAAATGTCCTAAAAAATACAACACATTAGCGTGAAATGTGTGCAATTTATCAACAATAAGCAACACAAATTTAATCTTTGGTAATCTTGGTTAATTGCGATGGTAAGAATTCAATATGTCTGCAACACATGTCCTGTTCTCTGTCTTCTGCTACAACCTAATATTTGATTAAACCAGGCAAGATTTCTGTCACTAACTTTACTTTTCAAAAAACTCTTCTCTGTAACTCGACTCTTTTCTCAAATAGAAGGCAAGCAAGGAAAAAGACATCATTCCAAAGCAAGTGTCTCACAGCTCACTAAATGTTGTGCATCTCAAATATAATGGCACAGATTGCACATGTCATTTACAGCTGATTTTCCAAGAAGAGATGTTTAATCTGGTGTGCAAAAACCTGCCTCAATGCCATGCTGGAGAGACTTTTAGCACTCCAGCATGCAGGATGAATCTAGTGCTGAGAGACTGACTAGACCCCCTGCAGTTTGCCTACCAGACACACACTGAAGCAAATGATGCAATCATCTAGCTTCCATCGAGGACTTTTTTCCCAGCTGGCGGCACGGTCAAAGTCGCGTGTTATGACTTTTCAAGCACCTTTAACACAATCCAGGCGCGCTGGGTGGGACAACAAGCTCACAGAGATGCAGATGGATGCCCCAAAGGTGTCTTGGATCATGGATTATCCCACCGGTGGGCCAGCGTTTGATAACCTTCAGAAACGTGTTCATTCTAGAAAATATCAAGCATCTATCTCTCTATCAGTCAGTCTGTCTTCAATCAATCACACCTCCAGGCTTGATTGATCCAAAGAGAGTCATGCTAACGTTTGATTAAAAATTAGGCAAACACAAAAAAAGATGAAACAACCTACAAAAATGAAAGATGAAAGTTTTTTGGTGGAGTTTCTGCTCACTTATTGCATTGTTATTTCATCACACTTGACTTCATAATAACACAACTCTGCACTCGGTCCACACAGCTAACGGATTACACGACATACACAGAATTATTACATTAGTAAACATATTGGGATTACAATTCTGACTCATTTGGGTGATTACATCATATACATGCATATTGCAATATCATTTAGACCTATTACATCATCATTTGCTACACATAACATTGTTAGAGATGGATCTTGCACTCTAAATTTCCCCTCTTTCATATCTCCACATTTTTGATGTTAAATATACATTTTTTCCCAGTTGCATAGTGTACTGAGAATATAGATTACAGTTAGAATATCAGATTTGTCAGAACATGAATTTGAGTCGGTCCCACATGTGCAGACATCACAGCAGCAGGTAAAGAAGTGACGGAGAGAGTTGTTGATGAGTCTAAACACAGTCATAAGATTTAATATGAATGTTTTTCTCATTCAAATATGAGTAAAACCCCACTTTGTCTGCATGTGTGACAAAAATGATTATTAAAGCCTAATTATTGTTGCTTTTTCTTGCGCAGAATTGTAATTATTTATCTCATGAGCTAATAAATAATAAGGTGGAAGCATGAACACACCCCTCAGTGCTGAGTGATTGTTTTCATCTGTTGCTCCAGCTGACCAGTTATTTTATTTTGGTCCACATGTTTTGCATGAACATTTCAAATCCTCCTGCAGTCCTGCTCATCTGTGTCTAATGTCTGCTGGCAGACTGACAGTGCCGATGCATGCCGAGACTTCTATACTCCGAAGTGGAAGATTCCCAGCGAGGTCAGTCTGTCTAATTTAATTATCGGCATCCCAACAAGGACCTGCTTCCACCTTTGCTGCTTGTTTATGTCTGCACAAGGCACAGCAATGAAGGGCTACACGACACATGCAGCTTCACGCAGCGCCGCCAAAATCTCCCTCAATTACCTCGACCACCCTCGGAGAGATCCACAAGAAGAGAAAAGCTGACAATCACCCACCTCGTTAAGCAGAAAGACGCTTGAATTGGTCAGGGACATCCGCAGTTTACGGGGATCTCGGTCACCTCAGCCCAAACTTGGGTGAAAGAAAGGGAATTTAAAAAAAAAGAAAAAAGAAAGAAAAAAGGCCACAGTTTATTTTACAGTAAAGGCATCAACTACAGGCGGAGCACCGCGCCTCGTCCAAACATTTTCACAACCCGGGAGAAGACGGTTCGGCTGCTCCTCAGCGCTTCATCTGGACGCGAAGCTCCGGCGGCATCTGCGCGGTGAAATCTCCAGTTTGTGGGTCCAAGGCATGATCAATGACTGTACACAAAGCCACACGCACGGACACACGGATGGATAGATTACAGCTTTCTCAATAAATTATGCAAGAACTGCACTTTTCACGCAGCCCGACAATTTCTGCTGCTTTTTGTGGGATTTCTGTTCCATTTGAGTACATGGCGATCGTCTTTGAGTTCGGCATCAGTCCTCTTGGATTTGTGCCCAAACTCGTTCAGTGATATATGTATTTTTATTTGAATGTAACTGGGTGGACTTCTATTTGCAGAATTAAACTGTATTTCCTCTCAGTGTGGTTCAGTATCTTCTCGACCCAGTTATTCACACAGCCCCTCAAGATCCGTGTTCAGCAGGATTTATGGCTTAGAAAGAAATGAGTGAAACGGGATGACTCAGACATGTCATAAAATGAAATGTGTTACATCATTATCGGTCTTCCTTTAGCGGCACTTATGCCATGTCTTGAGGTTTGTCTGGTTGGGATGCTGTTTTCAGCGCGAGGATGATGTCCAGGCAGGGACTGGATGCGGGTCGTCTCGGTTTTCACTGATCCAGCACTTTGGCCCCTTCTCATCCTGTAAACGCCTTCCATTTACACAGGGCCAATCGACCGCTCCAGTCAGGTAGCTTATACTGCCAATGTCAAAAAGACAAGAGGCACACACACACACACACACACACACACACACACACACACACACACACACACACACACACACACACACACACACACAGGGCCACAGAGGGGGTCCATAAAGTGGAGTGGGGCACCTTTTGTGCTTGGTGTTATTTCACACTGTCCTGGATTTGAAGCAGCTTGTTGGTGTATGTATGGACTGTATGGAACAAACAGAAGTAAAATTTGGTACACAGGTGAAATGTAATGATCACGCTTTAGAAATACCATCAGAATAATAACAATGTGAAATGATTCCTAAAAATTATTGAGTTGAGAATAAATGAATAACCAATATTGTTCAATTCAAAGGTGTCTCAATAAAAAGTCCTTCCTTTGTGTTTGTGCACTGGAAGTTTCAGGTATCCACATCAGCTTTGTGTAAGTTTCCATACTGTACTGAACCATGAGTGGCTCCAAAGTAGCAAAATCACGCTCATGCACACACATGGGAAAACTGGGATTTGGGGTAAACCCAGAGAAATGTCCCCCCTTCAGTATCTGCATGTGAAAACGTCTCAAGTATCAAACTCAACATATCATTCTGAGCAGTGAAGCTCAAACATCCAAGTAACACTAAGCAAAATGTTTGAGAGCAGATGAATCCAAACAGAGTTAAACTGCCTGAATGTGGGAGTTAACTATGCTGAGAGATCAGGACATGTTTTATTTAAAAGCTTATTTCAGTGATGCAAACCAGC